>NC_091638.1:69648496-69951764 GCF_027580195.1 Bos mutus | reverse complement strand
TTGAATGATTTCTATTTTTTTGAATTTACCAAGGCTAGTTTTTATGGCCCAGGATGTGATCTATCCTGGAGAAGTTCCATGTGCGCTTGAGAAAAAGGTGAAATTCATTGTTTTGGGATGAAATGACCTATAGATATCAATTAGGTCTAACTGGTCTATTGTATCGTTTAAAGTTTGTGTTTCCTTGTTAATTTTCTGTTTAGTTGATCTATCCATAGGTGTAAGTGGGGTATTAAAGTCTCCCATTATTATTGTGTTATTGTTAATTTCTCCTTTCATACTTGTTAGCATTTGTCTTACGTACTGTGGTGCTCCGTGTTGGGTGCATATATATTTATAATTGTTATATCTTCTTCTTGGATTGATCCTTTGATCATTATGTAGTGACCTTCTTTGTCTCTTTTCACAGCCTTTGTTTTAAAGTCTAGTTTATCTGATATGAGTATTGCTACTCCTGCTTTCTTTTGGTCCCTATTTGCATGGAAAATCTTTTCCAGCCCTTCACTTTCAGTCTGTATGTGTCCCCTGTTTTGAGGTGGGTCTCTTGTAGACAACATATGTAGGGGTCTTGTTTTTGTATCCATTCAGCCAGTCTTTGTCTTTTGGTTGGGGCATTCAACCCATTTACATTTAAGGTAATTACTGATAAGTATGATCCGTTGCCATTTACTTTATTGTTTTGGGTTTGAGTTTATACACCGTTTTTGTGTTTCCTGTCTAGAGAATATCCTTTAGTATTTGTTGAGAGCTGGTTTGGTGGTGCAGAATTCTCTCAGCTTTTGCTTGTCTGAAAAGCTTTTGATTTCTCCTTCATACTTGAATGAGATCCTTGCTGGGTACAATAATCTGGGCTGTAGGTTATTTTCTTTCATCATTTTAAGTATGTCTTGCCATTCCTCCTGGCTTGAAGAGTTTCTATTGAAAGATCAGCTGTTATCCTTATGGGAATTCCCTTGTGTGTTATTTGTTGTTTTTCCTTGCTGCTTTTTAATATTTGTTCTTTGTGTTTGATCTTTGTTAATTTGATTAATATGTGTCTTGGGGTGTTTCTCCTTGGGTTTATCCTGTTTGGTACTCTCTGGGTTTCTTGGACTTGGGTGATTATTTCCTTCCCCATTTTAGGAAGTTTTCCACTATTATCTCCTCAAGTATTTTCTCATGGTCTTTCTTTTTGTCTTCTTCTTCTGGAACCCCTATGATCGAATGTTGTAGCGTTTAATATTGTCCTGGAGGTCTCTGAGATTGTCCTCATTTCTTTTAATTCGTTTTTCTTTTATCCTCTCTGATTCATTTATTTCTACCATTCTATCTTCTAATTCACTAATCCTATCTTCTGCCTCTGTTATTCTACTATTTGTTGCCTCCAGAGTGTTTTTTAATTTCACTTATTGCATTATTCATTATATATTGACTCTTTTTTTATTTCTTCTAGGTCCTTGTTAAACCTTTCTTGCATCTTCTCAATCCTTGTCTCCAGGCTATTTATCTGTGATTCCATTTTAGTTTCAAGATTTTGGATCAATTTCACTATCATTATTCGGAATTCTTTATCAGGTAGATTCCCTATCTCTTCCTCTTTTGTTTGGTTTGGTGGGCATTTATCCTGTTCCTTTATCTGCTGAGTATTCCTCTGTCTCTTCATCTTGTTTAAATTGCTGAGTTTGGGGTGTCCTTTCTGTATTCTGGCAGTTTGTGGAGTTCTCTTTATTATGGCGTTTCCTCACTGTGTGTGGGTTTGTACAGGTGGCTTGTCAAGGTTTCCTGGTTAGGGAAGCTTGTGTCGGTGTTCTGTGGGTGGAGCTGTATTTCTTCTCTCTGGAGTGCAATGAAATGTCCAGTAATGAGTTATGAGATGTCTATAGTTTTGGGGTGACTTTGGGCAGCCTGTATCTTGAAAGCTCAGGGCTGTGTTCCTTTGTTGCTGGAGAATTTGCTTGGTATGTCTTGCCCTGAACTTATTGGCCCTTGTGTGGTGCTTGGTTTCAGTGTCGGTATGGAGGCATTTGATGAGCTCCTGTCAATGAATGTTCCTTGAGTCAGGAGTTCCTGAGTCAGGGTTTGACTTAAGTCTCCTGCTTCCGATTATCGGTCTTATTTTTACAGTAGTTTCAAAACTTCTCCTTCTATACAGCACCATTGATAAAACATCTACATTAAAGATGATAAGTTTTTCTACAGTGAGGGTCACTCAGAGAGGTTCACAGGGTTACATGGAGAAGAGAAGAGGGAGGAGGGAGTTAGAGGTGACCCAAATGAGATGAGGTGAATCAATAGTGGAGAGAGTGGGCTAGCCAGTAGTCACTTCCTTATGTGCACTCCACAACTGGACCACTCAGAGATGTTCACGGGGTTATACAGAGAAGAGAAGAAGGAGGAAGGTAACAGAGGTGGCCAGAAGGATAAAAGGGGGGAATGAAAAGGAGGAGGGAGACAGATCCAGCCAGTAATCAGTTCCTAAGTGTTCTCCACCATCTGGAACACACAGAAATTCACAGAGTTGGGTAGAGTAGAGAGGGGTTAGGGAGGAGACACAGGCGACCTGGTGGAGAAAAAGGAGGGTCCAAAGGGAGAGAGAGCAGTCAAGCCAGTAATCTCACTCCCTAGTGAAAAATGGGTCCTGAAGATTGGGTCCTTAAAGGTACAAAATTGGTAACAAATACATAAAAGCAAAAATCAAAAATCTAGAGTAGAGTTTGGAAGCAAAAAAAAAATACGATGTTAAAGAAAAGAAGAAGGAAAAGAAAGAGAGAAAGAACGAACAAACAAAAACAAACAAGGTCATGAAAATTATAAAGAAAGTACAGGTACAAAATTGATAACTAATACCAGAAAGTTTAAAATTAAAAATCTAGAGTAGAGTTTGGAATTTCAAAAATACGATGTTAAAGAAAAGAAGAAGGAAAAGAAAGAGAGAAAAAATGAACAAACAAAAACAAACAGGGTCACGAAAATTATAAAGAAAGTACAGGTACAAAATTGATAACTAATACCAGAAAGCAAAAATTAAAAATCTAGAGTAGAGTTTGGAATTTCAAAAATACAATGTTAAAAAAAAAAAAAAAAAGAAGAAGAAAAATAAAGAGAGAAAACAAACAAACAAATACAAACAATGTCACAAAATTATAAAGAAAATACAGGTACAAAATTGATATCAAATACCAAAAAGCATAAATTAAAAATCTAGAGTAAAGTTTGGAATTTCAGATATACAATGTTATATAAAAGAAGAAGAGAAAGAAAAAGAGAAGAAGAAAAAAAAAAAAAAAAAAAAAGTCACAGAAATTATATAAAAAAACTATAGGTACAAAATTGATAACATATACCAAAAAGTTTAAAATTAAAAATCTAGAGTAGAGTTTGGAATTTCAAAAATACAATGTTAAAGAAAAGAAGAAAAAAAAAACAAAAAACAAACAAAAAAAAAAACAAGGTCAAAAAATTATAAAATATATATATGTGAAGTTTGCTGAAGAAGAAAAAAAATAGGGTCCTTTTTTTTTTTTTTTTTTGCAAAGTAATAGGTTATAAAAGTGAAAATTAAAGGAACAATAGAGGACTTAAATTTTTTTTTTTTTTTAGTTAAAAAAAAAAAAGAAAGAATGATCGTAAAAATAATAAAAAATATATCTAGGACTTTTTTTTTTTTTTTTTTGTGGGTGTTGTGGGTTCAGTTCATTTTTGGCTAGTTCCTTGGTCAGATTTATATTTCTCAAGATCTATAGGCCCTTCCTATGTAGTCCGTAGTAACCACAGGGTTTTGATCTATTGCCTGTAGCTTCCAAGGCGTTTCCCTCTGTTATATCTTCTTCTGTTTGCTAGTCTCTTCAGTATCTGGTTTCCGCCCTGACTCAAAGGGCACGGTGGAGGACACTTTTTTTTTTTTTTTTTTTTTTTAGGCTTACTTGTTCAGTCGCGCTGTGGGGATGGAGGGAGGGATGCTGCAAACAAATAACACTGGCGTGGGCTCGCAGTGCCTCAGCCACCCTGGGTCTGCCCCCACTCACGGCGCATGTAGCCTCCCTGTCCACACTGCTCGGACTCTAGGTTGTTCTGCCGGGAACAATCCGAGGCTGGCCCTGGGCTGCATGCACCTCCCAGGTCCAAGCCGCTCAGGTTCAGGCACTCGGGTAGTCCTCAGAGGCGCAGACTCAGTTGGGCCTGCGTTTTGTGCTCTTCCCAGGTCCGAGCACCAATTTGCTCTTCCTAGGCAAGCGCCAATGCTGCGACTTATCGCCTCCCCGCCACTCGGTTATCTGGATGTAAAACCGGCGCACCTTCTCAGGCAGATGTTGACCGTCCAGACCCCCAAGAAGTTTTAGTTAGCAAAGAAGCCTGCTTACAATTTTATAGATAATGTCTCTCTGGGGCTGCGATTGCCCCCTTCCGGCTCTGGCTGCCTGTCACCGAGGGGGAAGGTCTGCAGCCGCTATCTCTGTTCAGTCCTTTGTTCCTGTGTGCGGGCCTGGCGGTCTTAGGTTAGGGCTGGCTTTTCGCGTGGTAGGTATCCCACAGTCTGGTTTGCTAGCCCAAATTATTTCGCCTCAGATAGCGCTCAGGTATTCAGGCCAGATTCTTACTCTCAGCGATGCAGCCCACGCCGCGCCTCCCTGCCCAGCCCCGGTTTGCTAATGGCGGATGCAGGCGTCTGCGCTGCTTCTCTGCTGGGGAGTTACCGTAGGGCCTGCAATCTGCGAGTTTTAAATTGTTTATTTATTTTTCTCCCTGTTATGTTGCCCTCTGTGCTTCCAAAGCTCGGCACAGATTCGCAGTGAGAAGGTTTCCTGATGTTTGGAAACTTCTCTCTTTTAAGATTCCTTCCCGGACGGAACTCCGTCCCTCCCTCTTTTCTTTTTTTTTTGTTTGTTTTTAATATTTTTTCCTACCTCTTTTTCAAGAGTTGGGTTGCTTTTCTGGGTGCCTGATGTCCTCTGCCGGCATTCAGTTGTTTAGGTCTATACCATTTCTGTCCTTTATTGAGCCCATCTTTGCATGAAATGTTCCCTCAGTATATCTAATTTTCCTGAAGAGATCTCTAGTCTTTCCCATTCTGCTGTTTTCCTCTATTATTTGCATTGATCACTGAGGAAGGCTTTCTTATCTCTTCTTGCTATTCTTTGGAACTCTGTATTCACATGCTTATATCTTTCCTTTTCTCCTTTGCTTTTCACTTCTCTTCTTTTCACAGCTATTTGTAAGGCCTCTCCAGACAGCATTTTGCTTTTTTGCATTCCTTTTCCATGGGGATGGTCTTGATCCCTGTCTCCTGTATCATGTCACGAACCTCATTCCATAGTTCATCAGGCATTCTATCTATTAGATCTAGGCCCTTAAATCTATTTCTCACTTCCACTGTATAATCATAAGTGATTTGATTTAGGTCATACCTGCATGTTCTAGTGGTTTTCCCTACTTTCTTCAATTTAAGTCTGAACTTGGCATTAAGGAGTTCATGATCTGAGCCACAGTCAGCTCCTGGTCTTGTTTTTGTAGACTGTATAGAGCTTCTCCATTTTTGGCTGCAAAGAACATAATCAATCTGATTTCGGTGTTGACCATCTGGTGACGTCCATGTGTAAAGTCTTCTCTTGTGTTGTTGAAAGACGATGTTTGCTATGACCAGTGCATTTTCTTGGCAAAACTCTATTAGTCTTTGCCCTGCTTCATTCCATATTCCAAGGCCAAATTTGCCTGTTACTCCAGGTGTTTCTTGACTTCATACTTTTGCATTCCAGTCCCCTATAATGAAAAGGACATAAGAAATCAGGGTGACAATACAATTGGCATACTCCTTTCCTGATTTGGAACCAGTGTGTTTTTCCATTTTCAGTTCTTGCTTTTTCTTCTTGACCTGCATACAGATTTCTCAGAAGGCAAATAAGATGGTCTGGTATTCCAATCACAAAATCGAAGGTCATGTCATCCCATTCCATTACTTCATGGCAAATACATGGAGAAACAATGAAAACAGTGACAAGCTTTATTTTCCTAGGCTCCAAAATCACTGGAGATATTGACTGTGGCTGTGAAAAAAGAGACTCTGATCCTTGGAAGATAAAGCTATGAAAAACCTAGACAGCATACTAAAAAGAAAGACAGAGATAATTGTATTAGTTTTGCCAAATATCAAAATGAATCCATCACAGATATACATGTGTTCCCCATCCTGAACCCTCCTCCCTCCTCCCTACCCACACCATCCCTCTGGGTCGTCCCCGTGCACTTTGACCGCAAAGGTCTGTATAGTCAAAGCTATGGTTTTGCCAGAAGTTGTGATGGATGAGAGTTGGACCATAAAGAAATCTGAGCACCAAAGCATTGATGCTTTTAAGCTGTGGTGTTGGACAAGACTCTTGAGAGTCCCTTGGACTGCAAGGAGATCCAACCAGTCCACCCTAAAGGAAATAAGTCCTGAATATTCATTGGAAGGAACGATGCTGAAGCTCAACCTCCAATACTTTGGCCACCTGATGGGAAGGACTGACTTATTAGAAAAGTCCCCAAAGCTGGGAAAGATTAAAGGCAGGAGGTAAAGGGGAAGACAGAAGACAAAATTGTTGGGTGGCATCACCAACTTGATGAACATGAGTTTGAGCAAGCTCTGGAAATGAGCTTGGACAGGGAAGCCTGGTGTGCTGCACCCCATGATATAGCAAGAAGTTAGCATGATATAGCAAGTCCTCTGAACTGATGTACAGAGGACAATCAAGGAGAAGGCAGAAGTCTTTGGGGAAAGAGGAAGGAACAGCTCCTGGATAGCTGACAATGATAGGTTGGTAGGCCTTTTCAAGCAAGAGAAGCTGTAGGGAAACAATTCTATGCCAGGTGGAGAAAGGCAGGGTGGCAGTGCTGGGATTTCCCAGGGTACAATATCCTTGTTCTATGAAACCTTATCAATGCTCAATATTGTTAGGTGATTGGAAACATGAGTTTTGTTTTGGAAGTGGTAGAGCAATATTCAATGCAAAGACTAATGCTGATGATGAAGCTCCAATATTTAGGCCAACTTATGTGAAGAGCCAGCTCATTGGAAGAGACCCTGATGCTGGGAAAGATTGTTGGCAGAAGGAGAGGTGTCAAAAGGATGAGATGATGAGATGGCATCACCGACTCAATGGACATGAGTTTGAGGAAACTCCACAAAATAGTGAAAGACAAGGAAGCCTGTTTTGCTGCCGTACATGTAATCACAAAGTGTCAGACATGACTTATCAGCTGAACAATACCAGTGAGGGCACAGGATCCAGTGAAGCCTCTGGCCCTGGTGGGAGTAGAGAAAGATTTAGGTGGAAGGGGAAGCTAGCTTTCCATCCTCTGGTACAAGTCCTTGAATCCAAGGCAAGGAGCACAAGATTTTGAATGTGTTACCAAATATTGTTTTCTAAAAAAACAAAAGCTGTTTTCTGCAGAAGTGAGATCTTTGACTGAGTTTGTTCTCTAGATTTTACTGACAGATGTGAAAGGGATCTGGAGTGGGCTAAGTCTGCAAAAACCAGGTGACCTTTTACTGGAGGGCCAGCCTCGTGGTAGACATTCTGCACTAGGTGGAAAACAAATCCAGCCATCTTATCCTCTGTCATCCCCTTCTCCTCCTGCCCCCAATCCCTCCCAGCATCAGGGTCTTTTCCAGTGAGTCAACTCATAGGATGTGGTGGCCAAAGTATTGAATTTTCAGGTTCAACATCAGTCCTTCCAATGAACACCCAGGACTTATCTCCTTTAGGATGGACTGGTTGGATCTCCTTGCAGACCAAGGGACTCTCAAGAGTCTTCTCCAACACCACAGTTCAACAGCATCAATTCTTTGACACTCAGTTTTCTTCACAGTCCCACTCTCATATCCATACATGACCACTGGATAAACCATAGCCTTGACTAGACAGACTTTTGTTGGTATAGTAATAACTCACTTTTCAATATGCTATCTAGGTTGGTCATAACTTTCCTTCCAAGGAGTAAGCGTCTTTTAATTTCGTGGCTGCAGTCACCATCTGCAGTGATTTTGGAGCCCCCAAAAATAAAGTCTGACTCTGTTGACCCATCTAATTCCCATGAAGTGATGGGACCAGATGCCATGGTCTTAGTTTTCTGAATGTTAAGCTTTAAGCCAACTTTTTCACTCTCCTCTTTCACTTTCATCAAGAGGCTCTTTAGTTCCTCTTCACTTTCTGCCATAAGGGTGGTGTCATCTGCATATCTGAGATTGTTGATATTTCTCCCGGCAATCTTGATTCCATCTTATGTCTCTTCCAGTCCAGCGTTTCTCATGATGTACTCTGCATATAAGTTAAATAAGCAGGGTGACAATATACAGCCTTGATGCACTCCTTTTCCTATTTGGAACCAGTTTCTTGTTCCTTGTCCAATTCTAACTGTTGCTTCCTGATCTGCATACAGGTTTCTCAAAAGGAAGGTCAGGTGTGCTGGTATTACCATCTCTTTCATAATTTTCCACAGTTTATTGTGATCCACACAGTCAAAGGCTTTGGCATAGTCAATAAAGCAGAAATAGATGATTTTCTGGAACTCTCTTGCTTTTCCCATGATCCAGAGGATGTTGGCAATTTGATCTCTGGTTCCTCTGCCTTTTCTAAAGCCAGCTTGTGCATCTGGAAGTTCACGGTTCATGTACTGCTAAAGCCTGGCTTGGAGAATTTTGAGCATAACTTTACTAGCGTGTGAGATGAATGCAAATGTGCAGAAGTTTGAGCAGTCTTTGGCATTACCTTTCTTTAGGATTGGAATGAAAACTGACCTTTTCCAGTCCTGTGGCCACTGCTGAGTTTCCAAATTTGCTGGCATATTGAGTACAGCACTTTCACAGCATCATCTTTCAGGATTTGAAAGAGCTTAACTGGAATTCCATCACCTCCACTATCTTTATTCATAGTGATCCTTTCTAAGGCCCACTTGACTTCACATTCCAGGATGTTTGGCTATAGGTGAGTGATTACACCATTGTTTTTATCTGGGTCATGAAACTCTTCTTTGTACAGTTCTTCTGTGTATACTTGCCACCTCTTTTTTTTATCTTCTGCTTCTGTTAGGTCCATACTTTTGCTGTCTTTTATCGAGCCCATCTTTGCATGAAATGTTCCCTTGGTATCTCTAATTTTTTGAAGAGATCTCTAGTCTTTCCCATTCTGTTGTTTTCCTCTATTATTTGCATTTATTGCTGAGGAAGGCTTTCTTATCTCTTCTTGCTATTCTTTGGAACTCTGCATTCAGATGCTTATATTTTTCCTTTTCTCCTTTGCTTTTTGCTTCTCTTTTTTTCATAGATATTTGTAAGGTCTCTCAGACAGCCATTTTGCCATTTTGCATTTCTTTTCCATGGGGATGGTCTTGATTCCTGTCTTCTGTACAATGTCATGAACCTCCGTCCATAGTTCATCAGGCACGCTATCTATCAGATCTAGTCCCTTAAATCTATTTCTGACTTTCACTGTATAGTTCTCAAATTGTGTTGTTTTTTTTTGTTGTTGTTGTTCCATACCGACAGGAAGTCATGGGTGGTCATCTGGCACTATTGTTTAAGCAGAAGCAAGCAATATTCAGGCTTCAATTGAAGAAAGTAAGGAAAACCACTAGACCATTAAGCTATGACCTTAATCAAATCCCTTATGATTATACAGTGGAGATGAAAAATAGATTCAGGGGATTGGGTCTGGTAGCCTGAAGAACTATGGATGGAGTGTAACATTGTATGGGAAGTGGTGGCCAAAACCATCCCCAAGAAAAACAAATGTGAGAAGGCAAAGTGGTTGCCTGAGGAGGTCTTGAAAACAGCTGAGAAAAGAAGATAAATGAACAGCAAACAAGAAAGGGAAAGATACACTCAATGAAATGCAGATTTTCAGAGAATAGCAAGGAGAGATAAGAAAGTCCTCATAAGTGAAAAGTGCAAGAATTAAATGAAAATAATAAATTGTAAAGAATATAGATCTCTTCAGGAAAATTGGAGATACCACAGGAATACTTCATCCAAAGATGGGCACAATAAAGGAGAGAAAAGTCAAAGACCTAATAGAAGCAGATGATATTAAGAAGAGGTAACAAGAATGCACAGAAGAACTGTACAAAAAAGATCTTCATGACCAAGATAATCACGATGGTGTGATCACTGACCTAGAGCCAGACATCCTGGAATGTGAAGTCAAGTGGGCCTTAGAAAGCATCACTACAAACAAAGCTAGTGTGGGTGATGGAATTCCAGTTGAGCTCTTTCAAATCCTGAAAGATGATGCTGTGAAAGTGCTGCACCCAATATGCCAGCAAATTTGGAAAAGTCAGCAGTGGCCACAGGACTGGAAAAGGTCAGTTTTTCATTCCAATTCCAATGAAAGGCAATGCCAAAGAATGCTCAAACTACCGCACAATTGCACTCATCTCACATGCTAGTAAAGTAATGCTCAAAATTCTCCAAGCCAGGCTTTAGCAATATGTGAACCGTGAACTTCCTGATGTTCAAGCTGGTTTTAGAAAAGGCAGAGGAACCAGAGATCAAATTGCCAACATCCTCTGGATCATGGGAAAAGCAAGAGAGTTCCAGAAAATCATCTATTTCTGCTTTATTGACTATGCCAAAGCCTTTGACTGTGTGGATCACAATAAACTGTGGAAAATTCTGAAAGAGTTGGGAATACCAGACCACCTGATCTGCCTCTTGAGAAATTTGTATGTGCAGGTCAGGAAGCAACAGTGAGAACTGGACATGGAATAACAGACTGGTTCCAAATAGGAAAAGGAGTATGTCAAGGCTGTATATTGTCATCCTGCTTATTTAACTTATATGCAGAGTACATCATGAGAAACTCTGGACTGGAAGAAACACAAGCTAGAAGCAAGATTGCTGGGAGAAATATCAATACCTCAGATATGCAGAAGACACCACCCTTATGGCATAAAGTGAAGAGGAAATAAAAAGCCTCTTGATGAAAGTGAAAGTGGAGCATGAAAATGTTGGCTTAAAGGTCAATATTCAGAAAATGAAGATCATGGCATCCGGTTCCATCACTTCATGGGAAATAGATGGGGAAACAAGGAAAACAGTGTCAGACTTTTTTTTGGGGGGACGGGTGCTCTAAAATCACTGCAGATGGTGACTGCAGCCATGAAATTAAAAGATGCTTACTCCTTGGAAGGAAAGTTATGACCAACCTAGATAGCATATTCAAAAGCAAAGACATTACTTTGCCAACAAAGGTCCATCTAGTCAAGGCTATGGTTTTTCCTGTGGTCATGTATGGATGTGAGAGTTGGACTGTGAAGTGCTGAAGCTTTTTTTTTTTTTTTTTTTTTGAATTTTTTGAAGAATTGATGCTTTTGAACTGTGGTGTTGGAGAAGACTCTTGCGAGTCCCTTCGACAGCAAGGAGTTCCAACCAGTCCATTCCAAAGGAGATCAGCCCTGGGATTTCTTTGGAAGGAATGATGCTGAAGCTGAAACTCCAGTACTTTGGCCACCTCATGTGAAGGGTTGACTCTTTGGAAAAGACTCTGATGCTGGGAGGGATTGTGGGCAGGAGAAGAAGGGGACGACAGAGGATGAGATGGCTGGATGACATCACTGACTTGATGGACGTGAGTCTGGGTGAAATCTGGGAGTTGGTGATGGACAGGGAGGCCTGGCGTGCTGTGATTCATGGGGTTGCAAAGAGTCAGACATGACTGAGTGACTTAACTGAACTGAACAAGAATGCACAGAAAAACTATACAAAAATGTTCATAATGACCGGGATATAGATGATGTTGGAGTCACTTATGTAAAGCCAGATATCCTAGAGCATAAAGTCAAGTGGGCCTTAGGAAGCATCACTACAAGCAAAGCTAGTGTAGGTGATGGAATTCCAGCTGAGCTGTTTAAAACATCCTAAAAAATGAGGCTGTAACAGTGCTGCATTCAATATGGCAGCAAATTTGGAAAACTCAGCAGTGGCCACAGTGCTGGAAAGGTCAGTTTCATTCCAATCCAAAAGAAAGGCAACTGCAAAGAATGTTCAACCTATCATGCAATTGTGCTCATCTCACTTGCTAGCAAGGTAATGCTCAAAATCCTTCAAGCTAAGCTTCACTGTACATGAACTGAGAACTTCCAGATGTACAAACTGGTTTGAGGAACCAGAGATCAAATTGCCAACATCCATTGGATCATAGAGAAACCAAGCAGATTCCAGAAAAACATCTACATCTGCTTCACTGACTATGCTAAAGCCTTTCACTGTATGGACCACAACAAACTGTGGAAAATTCTTAAGAGAATGGGAGTAGCAGATCACCTTACCTGTCTCCTGAAAGTCTGTATGTAGGTCAAAAAGTGGCAGTTAGAATCAGACACAGAACAACTAAAAGATTTAAAATTGGGAAAGGAGCATGACAAGTGTATACATTGTCACTCTGGTTATTGAACTTGTATGTAGGAAAGATCATTTGATATGCTGGACTGCATAAATCCCAAGATGGAATCAAGATTGCTGGGAGAAATATCAACATCCACAGAATGAAGATGACACCACCCTAATAGCAGAAAGCAAAGAACTAAAGACCAATTGATAAGGAGAGGAGATGCAAAAAGCTGGTTAAAACTCAACATTCAAAAAACTATTCACAAAAAGATACTCAACATTCATGGCATCCAGTCCCACCACTTCATGGCATATAGATGAGGGAGAAGTGGAAACAGTGGCAGATTTTATTTTCTTGGGCTCCAAAATCACTATGGACCTTGACTGCAGCCACAAAATTAAAAGACACTTGCTCCTTGGAAGGAAGAAAGGCTATGAAAAACCTGAACAGTGTATTAAAAAGCAGAGACTCATTTTGCTACAGAGGTCTGTAGTGTCACAGCTATGGTTTTCCAGTAATCATGTACAGATGTGAGATCTGGACCATACAAAAGGGTGAATGCCAAAGAATTGAGCTTTTGAACTGTGGTGCTTGAGAAGATTCTTGAGAGTCCCTTATACAACAAGGAGATCAAACCAGTCAATCTGAAAGGAAATCAACCTCTGACCCCTGCTGTCTCAGCTGAGGCATCTACTGAGGGCCTCCAGGTGGAAAGAATGGATGCTTCCACTGCAAAAGTGCCTAACCATGGCAGCTCCAAGCAAATAGTTTGTAGCTCCACCCCTGGAGGAAGCTCAGAAAGGCTGAAGGCTCTGTGTACCCTGGGTCCATGGATACATGCATTGCATTCTCCCCAGCAGCATTGGAGGCCAAGGAAGGGGCATTCTGGGCCCTGGAGGAGGGGGATGGCTCAGGGATCCACTGGGGCCACCACTTACCAAGTAGGACTGGAAAGGACAGAGCAGGCATATGTGGCAGAGAGCTGGTGACTGGGGTGTGGGAACAAGAGGGAACCAGCTCTGCATGAAGTACCTCACCCAAAATCCCCTGGAGGAGAAGCCCAGTGATAAGATCATCTGAGATGGGATGAAGAGAGTCTATTTCATTACCCCTTATAATTCCTCTGAATGAGGAGGTGGTGGAGTTGGTGGGTCATCACAAACTCTTCCATGGCCTAGACCATCCCCAGTCGCTATCCTTGGGGCTGCCTCTCCCCAGCTTCAGTCATGTAGTTCTGGAGGAAATTGACAATCATGTGTGCTGCTGGGTCAGGGCCAATGACCATGTAAAGCCAATCATAGGACCCCATGGCCCTGCCAGGATGGCTGATCTAGGGCTGTACATGTGAACTGAGGTGGGTCATTCAGAGAACACCCTTGAACTCTGATGGCTCCAAGCTTCTTTCCTTACTAGAAGATGCCTTCAGGATATAAAACCCTAGGGCAGGTAGCTTGGACTCCCTCACTAGGTGTAGAAGCCTTAAGGAAGAAAGTTGTCAGGCTAAGACCATCAAAGAAGAGGGAAGGGAAAAGACTGAGGGAGAGAGAGAGAGAACTGATGACTTCTGATTTCTTGGGTCCAGTCACTGAGATCTTTGTATTTGCTCTGATTCTTGTGTCCTGGATTCCCAGAATCATTTCAATGAGTCTCCCTTTTCCTTGAAGCCAGTTGGAGTAGGGCTCCTCTCAATTTTGATTCAGACTTGGTTCTAGATCCTTCACTCCCAGACACAAACAGAGGCAACCATTTGTTTCAGCACCATTAAGAGTGAAACCCTTTATTCTTTACTGAGAATAGGGTGTGCAGACCACCAAACACAGTTCACCAGCATCCTGGGCAGCAGTGCCCAAGTGTGAGTGAGTGTGTGTTAGGAGCGGCCTTACTGATTCCTGAACCACTCCAAGCATTTACACTGCCTGTGCCAGGCCAATCCTGTCATTTCCTCGATCAAAGACTGAGAAATACAGCCTCAGGAAGACGTCACCCAGGATCCAGGTCTCTGTAGATGGACTCAATCTGTGTGTTCTCTTTAAAGGTGGTATAGCAGTGGCCTCTAGAATCCTGGGGGAGTCAGAGACACACACCAGTCAGCATGAGCCCTTACCAGTGACTCCCCCAATATCCAGACCCAGCACAATTCTTTGTTTTATTTCCCTCTTTTGGTAAGTATCAAGGGGTTTTCTCAGCAGCAGGGGATATGAGAGTTCATCCAAAACCAAAGAGGTCCAAGACATGAGGTTGCCATGAGGAAGGGTGTGGTGGAGGGGAGGAGTGGTAGTTGGGAAACAGAGGAATGAAAAACAACAAAGTCCTACTGTAGAGCATAAGAAACTATATTCAATATTCAGTGATAAATCACATGAAAAAGAATAAAAAAAAATATATTTTTTATGTGTATAACTGAGTCACATTGCTGTGCAGCAGAACTTAATGCAACACTGAAGATTAGCCACACTTCAATATAATTTTTTTAGAAAAGAACAAGTGTGTCCATAGCTCTCCTCACTCCCTGTTTCTTTCCTTCTGACTCTTGCTCCTTGTTTTCTCTGCAGAGAATGCTGGTTCTCCTCCTGCATCCCCACAATCTGTACTTTATTAAAAAACTTTATTTTGTATTGGAGTATAGCTGATTAACAATATTCTGAGTTTCAGGTGGACAGTAAAGGGACTCAACCATATGTATCCAGGTATCCTGGTCCCAAAGACACCCCTCCCATCCAGGCTGTCATATAACTGAGTGGAGTTCCCTGTGCTACACAGCAACTCATTGTTGGTTATCCATCTTAAATAGAGCAGTGCCCACAACACGTTCTTGAAGACTTAACTCAGGAACTCTGAGAAGCCTCCTTCAGCCCACACTCACCCTCTTTGGCCACTCCAGGCTTGGTTGGGTAATGTACTCTTGTTCCCCATCCCCACTGGTCAGTCTGTAGCCCTCATCACCCCTAGTAAGTCCCCAGTGCCCCAGTGCAGATCACCTTGAGATGCCATTTGCATGGAATCCAGTGCAGTTTTGCCTAGAACCAAGCAACCCTCCATATGGCTCAATGAGTTTGTGGTTTTAGAATTCCTGAAATTCCCTCTCTTCCTCAAAGCCTTCTTTGAGCCCATCAGCCTGCTCTGAACTCCCACAGGGAGCTGACATGAAGCCTCCACCCTGTGCTGGGGCTGAGCAGTCACTGTGCACCCTTTATTCACATTAGCATCCAACCTCCCCACAGAGGGTTGGGTACCCCAACTCACAAAGGAGGCACCTGGCCAGAGCAAGGGGAAGATGCAGCCAAGAACTAGGCTGACCATGTAATTTATCATCCAAACCAGGAAAACTTTGAGAAGGGAAGGGAGACTGTTAACTTATGCTGGGACATCACACTGGGACTGTCCCCAGCCATTCTCCTTGTAACATGGCCTATTTCAGGGACTGCTAGTGCTGAATTTCATGTTCATGCACCTCTAAGGGTTCAGATTGAATTGAAGCTCTTTGAGGACTGAGGACCTTAGTGTTCCCCTCTCCTGACTCCCACCATGCCATATGGTGTGGCATCTCCACATTTATTTCAGGAAGATCAGTGTCCCACACGGCCCTTTACTCTCAAGTGATTGGTTTTGTGGGAGGCACTGGCCCAGCCACAGGGCTCAGCAGCATCTGCAATGGTGTGACATGGCCTCCAGAGGGCGCCCTCCTCCCAGCAGCAGCCCAAGGGTTCCTGCAAGCTCCAGTTTGAGAACCAACCCTCAGTATTGTCCCCTCACCTTGAGGATGTAGGCTCGAGCTGGCACTGGGTAGTTGATGCCGTTGATGGTGAAGATAATAGAGGGCAGGGTATTGACCGCAGAACATGAAACGTAGTGCTGTTAGAGAGAGAGGGTGAGAGGTTGGCCCTGGAGATCCTTGTTGTGTGTGGAGACTGGGAGTGACCCTGGGGCATGACCCTTCACCTTGGAACCTGGTGGCTTGGCCCCGATGAGCTTCTGCATGTTATCGACCAGTGTTTTTGGGCCTTCGATGAATGCTGTCCCGGTGTCAACAAAGGCCTTGCAGCCTCCAGAACAAGCAATAACCTTTCTTTCAATGGAGATGCTGAGAGACAAAGGAAGAAAGTGGGCATCAAGGTCACTCTGAGTCTCCCCAGAGTTGTCCCCTTCCCGACTGTCTCCTAAACAGCCCTTCATCTCTTGCCCTCTTTTCCTTTGCTCTCGACACAGCACCTTTCTTGACATCCTTGAATGCAGTACTTGAATACACCAGGATCTTTTGTACCTTGACACAAGCTGGTCTTCCTTCCTAGAAGACTCCTCCACTTTGACTAGCAAATTTCTTCTCATCTTCCAGATTCCAGCTTAATTGTATTGTTTTGGGAAGTCTTTCCCCTGGTGTTTATCAGTCTCCTGTCTTAGTCACTCTCTGTAGACCCTTCCTCATGTCTCTGCTGCTGCTGCTGCTGCTAACTCACTTCAGTCATGTCCGACTCTGTGTGACCTCATAGAGGGCAGCCCACCAGGCTCTGCCATCCCTGGGATTTTCCAGGCAAGAGTACTGGAGTGAGTTGCCATTGCCTTCTCCTCCTCATGTCTAGCATGTACCAAAGTCACAATTCACTATGTGGGTGAGTCACTTCATGTACATCTGCCTTCTTAGATGTGAGGGTGAGTTTTATTCTCCTTGCCTCCCTAAAGTGCCTGGCACACAGTGGATGCCCAATGCTTGTCTGTTCAATGAGTGAATGAAGACTGAGAAAACAATAAGAAACATCCAGAGAGCTGTATCTGGTGGGGAACAAATAATGGGTCACACACAGAGTGAAGATGGAGATTTGCAGGGGCAGCAGATTCTCATAGTAGGGGGAGAGAGGGGCTCCTCTGGGAGAGGGTGTCTCCCAGCACTGCTCCTACAACCAGCTCAGACCCTGAGACCCTGGCCAGGAAATACATGACTAGCCCACAGAAACTCCAAAGGACAGGTCAGCTTTTGTCTGAGGGTATCACACAGAATCCTATCAATTATGCCTCTTGTCCTCAGGTCACTCCTGGATCCCACCTTCCTGATTCTCTGTTATAGCCCCTGTCCCACTGTGTGCCCAAGAACTTGGGGTGTGTTTTTTTATTAGTTGCTTTCACGTCTTAAGACTGCAGCCAACCTCTCTCCACTGCTGGGTAGCTGCTCCCTAAGAAGACCAGTTTTCCCCATTTTCTCAGGACTGTCCCTGTTTTTAAAATGACATTTATCTGTACTGAGAACTTCCTATGTCCTAGGTAGCCCTGGACAGTTGGTCATCTTATCATAACTCTGTTCAGGCTGGAGAAATTCTCCCTGATCCTCTGTTCACCACACTGTAGAGTCCTCTAACCATGCTCCCCACCTCAAAGGGCAGTGGGTGCAGCCCTCTCCCAGCTGCACAGACCTCTCTGGACCCTTTTAGGACCCTGGTCAGAGCCTTGCTCAGAAGGCCTGGGGATTATGAACCCATGGGTTGTTTGTGTATCTATGTGCTTGTGTGTTTGTTTGTATGTGTGTTTGTATGTGTCTCTGTGTGTGCTTGTGTGTCTCTGACTAGCTATGCATGTTTTTATGTGTCTCTGTGTATGTTTATATGTGTCTGCTTGTGTGTTTCCATGTGTCTGTGTGTCTGTCTGTGTCATTGTGGGTGGTGTATATGTCTGTGTGACTGTGTGTCTGAGAATGCATTTGTGTGTGTCTGCCTGTGTCCATGTACAGTAGTGGGAGCATCACTTGGGCTGACCCTCAGAGGGAGAGGCTTACCTGGTCCATGTGTACAATCCAGTCACCTGCTTGGATCAATGGTACCCAGTTGAGCTCTCCCCTTGTAGTAGTGGTGGTCCACCCCACCAAACATCACCACACTGCCCTCCTGCTTGTCTCTGTAGAGAAGAGAGGGGGGGATCCTTGGAGGACAGTAACAACAGCACTGTCTGAGAGCTGTGCTTGTCCACCCATCAAGGCCCTAATAAGGTCCCCATGTACAGATGCAGAAATCGAGTCTAGGAGAGATTGAGATCCAGACTGAGGTCTGTTACTGGCTAATGAGTGGCACAGAGGAGGTTAGAAGCTGAATCACTTGGCTGGGCTCCACCCACTATGTCTTCTGAAGATGCCCTGGACCTCCAGTGACCTGAGTGCTCAGACACCCTCAGAGGACAGGGTGCTGAAGTGTTTTGGCTTTCCCCTTGTCCACCTTGTCATTTTTCAGGAAAATCAAGGCCTGGGAGTTCTAAGGGTGTGGGTTCAGGTCACCCAGAGTTGGCTCCACTGGCCTGTGACCTCTACTGTCCAAAGGGCCCCACACTCAGAAGGGACCCCACCTCTGCTCTCCCTGTCTTGAAATGCCTAATATTTCTTGAACAAGGGGTCCCACACTTTTGTGTCCCACACTTTCATTTCTCACTGGCTCCTACAAATTGGGTAGCTGGTCCTGGGCTCCCAGTGAAATGCTAATGAGGAAGGAAAGATATCCACCATCCTTCTCCTTCCTTCCTTATCAAATTCATAAGCAAATCCTAATGCCTTTTCCTTCAACTTGTTTCCTGTTGCCTTCCATTAGCCTTCCTCCTCACTCACCCCCCCTAGACCAAGTTACTGGTCTTGAGCCCAGGAGTAGGGTTGTGTTCCAATAAAATTTTATTTATAAAAGCCAGGGTGAAGCCAGGTAGGGCCCTGGGTCCATAGTTATCCTGGGTTAGATTATCTCTCAGGATACTTCTTTATCAAGTGTTCTATAATTTTTGTGCAACTGAAAGCATCTTACAGCTAATTTGGAGAAAGGGATTGTCCATCTCAGACTTACTTGCTCAAGTAGAAGGCAAAAACAGGCTCAGAAATGGCACCTTGATTCTTCAGCTTGTCAAAGATGGGGATGGCTCCAGAGAAGGATATGTTGGGGTAGTTCAAGCCCAAGATGCCATCAAAAGGTATACCCTCAAACCCATATTCCTCCATGCTTAGACCAAATGGCTGGTCAGTACTTACAAGGTCCCCAATCTGTGGGAGAGAAGAGTGTTCCCACTTACAGATATGTGAAGTGGGGCTAGGACTGGGCTGGGGTGCATTGCCATTAGATCCTCAGAGAAGAATTGAGGCTGGGCTCTGTCTTTGGTGGCCCCACAGATGGTTAGACCAAGCTGGGAGGGGAATTTGGGTTCCATTTGAGAGAGGCTGTGAATTTTAAAACATCTGCCCCTCTGAAAAACACCACCTGAGTGAGTCAAATTGGCCTTGTGGCTTCTGTACAGGTGGGGCAACCAAGAGTCAGGCCAGGTCCCATTGGTGCCACCTTATGGACAAAATGAGAGAGCAAGATAGCCTTCTCTTTGGCATCACTGTGACCTAATGACAGGAATGGACTGCATTCTCTGTAATGTACTGTGGATTCTGCATCTGTCCAGGAAGACAGAAGCCAAAAACACAATCTTGCTTGCAGGGTTCTATGAAATTACTGCCTGGGGAATTCACTTTTGGGGATATGTGTATATTTCTGTGAGTGTGTATGAGAGAGAAAGAGAGAGAGGGAACTACTCAAGTATTTTGGGGGAGGCAGGCCATAGGTTTATTAGACTCTCAAGGGTCCTCTAGAGTGAGAACTCATTTATCAGGCCCCTTGACTTCTCAGGCCCCCAGTTTCCCACTCTGGATACCTGAAGCCCTTGACTGCCCCCAGGGTCCCCAGATCAGTTTTATCCTGTCCCCAAACACCCCACAGCAACTTCAGTCCTGAAAAGCCAGCCTAACTCCACCTTTTACCACATGTGTGCCCTCAGCAAGGCCCTTGCTGTCTGCACCTCAGTTTCCTCATATGTCTCATGAGCTAATCAGAGTAACTGCTGTGTGGGGTTGTTGCAGGATTAAACCAGTTATCACCTGAAAGTGCCTGGAACAGTCTGTGAATATAAAAGTGGGTGCTTTTTTCCCCTTTCTTCTTGCTCCCAGCAAAATGAACCTTGAACTGCTCATGGGCAGAGGAGCTGCAAGTCCACACCTCAACCACTCTCTGGGTTAGCTAATTTGTTTGCTTGTGTGTCACCATGGGCACTGCCTCCCCAGAGACATGATCCTGTGGATAAGATGGCCAATATCTATGGGAGTTAGGCTAGGAAGGGTCCTGCCAGATGGTCCTGCATCTGTTTTGCAAGCAGTGGTCACTCCATAGCCAGTCCTGACTCAGCATTTGTTACACTGTTACCCAAACTGTGTCATGAGCAACAACTCCTTTCATTCTCCCAGATCCATAGGTGATGCTGAAGGTCTTATTGGTAGGCCGGAAGGTGGAAGACTGAAGATGTCTGAACCTAACGTGTTTAGCTGCAGACACAAGAGATGAGTGTCATCAGGTGCCAAGGGTGGAAACAGGGGGCAGGGCAAGTGAAGGATGGTCTGGGTAGGGGGTGTCTGTACTCACAACAGGCTGGACTGGTGCAAAAGTCGGAGGGCACCCACAAGTCAGATGAGCCTGTGTCAAAGACAACCTGGAATTCCTGAGGGGGTGTTCCAATGGTGATGTTACCCACAGTAGACCAACTACAGGGAGAAGGAGGGAGTGGGTTAGTGCAGAACTGGCTACCCTCTATTCCCACACTGATGCCTCCCTCTGGGTGTCACATATCTCTTGAGATCACTTTCTAACCACTGTGCAGCTCACAGACTTTGGTCACAGAGGTATCTGCATTTGATATATTTTTCCTGTGCTACATTGTATGCAGGATATTGACTCTATGACCAGGCGTTGAAGTGGTACCTCCTGCATGGGAAGCCCAGAGGCATAACCACTGGGCCTCCAGGACCACTGGACACCCAGGGAAGTCCTGGTGCCTTCATTTGAGAAGCTCTGTAGTCTCTTCAAACCCAGCCTTAGCACCCCCTTCTCCAGGAGGTCCTTCTTGATCAACCCCAGCCACTCCCTCCAAACTCAGACCACATCCAATCAACACCACACAGGTGACCCTTTCATTTGACATGTATTTACTCTTTGCCTATCTCTCAGGCTGGCATGGGCATTCTTGAAGACAAAATAAGCCCTTTTCTAATCTAAAAACAGTAACCACAGTGATTGATTCTTATGGCCATACATGGAATACAGGTTCAGTAACTTTTTACTGCTGTGGTTCTTGCATCTGTGGAAACTGAATTCCTCTGCCTGGGGATTCACAATTGCTTTGCAGTTGGTTCTACCTTTTGATCAGTGATGGTTCACTCTTCATCTGTAACTGAGTGGCTCACTTAGTTCAGAAGGAACAATCACCCTCAAACTAATGACACATCTTTGACACAGAAATGGATATTTACCTGCCACCTGGTAATTGCCAGGCCCAGTCACAAAGACCAACAGTTGAGGATGAGAGTGCCTTCTCCTCTGGTTGGGGTCCCTGTTTTCCAGTGTCTCTGCCTCCTGCAGGAACCCCAACCCCAACATCCCACCTGGCACCTCCAGATGAGCCCCAGTGCTAGGCTAGAGCACCAGGGGGCGCTGTGGAGCACCATCCTCCCAAAATACTCACATCCCTGATGTTTCTCAGTGGGTGAATAGTTAGATTTGAGCCACGAAAAGAAATCTGGGACAGTCTGTAAGCATGTTCCTTCAAGAAATTGTTCAGCATGTTTTTTCCACTGAGGGTTTTTCTCATGGTCTTCACTCTCCTTAGAGGTATTCTTTCACCGAGCATTTGACAAAGAAAACAAAGAAGATGCTACAATTAGCTGTCAGTGTTAAGGTATAACTGTCATTGTAATGGCCCTGTGTATTTTCTAATCATTTTTATGAGGCACATTATTATCAGAATTTTATGCATATACCATGGCAAAGACATAGATTTGAATACAGGTTCTGTTCTGCAATCTTGGGTAAGCCATATGACCATGTGGTGTCTCAGTCTCCCCTTCGGTAAAATGGTGGAATGTAACAATACAAACCCTCCAAATAGAATATCTTGGGGATAAGTGAAGTGATGGATATAAGGTACCTGATAAATAGGAAGTCTCAACAATGACAGCCATTAGCATTGCTGTTGCCATCCCACTCATTCCTTCTCATAGAACCTCAAGGAAGGAGGTAGAAGGGGGACTCTTATCCTCTTTTACAAGGGAGCAATTTGAAATGCAAGAGGTTTCTGAGTTGGCTGTGGTCACACTGCTTGTCAGATATAAAACAGTGTATATAAAACAGTGTATCTTTCTCCAAGTTGAAAGAGAAGAGAGAGTTGAAAGAAGAATCCAAGATATAGGGAACAAGTAAGGGAAATTCAGAGGCTTGAGAAGGAAGGAAGAGTCAAATGAAAAATTAAAAGAAAACAACACAAAGAGAAATACACTCCCAGTGACTTCCAAAGAGATGGAGAGATAAATGACAGTGATACAGAGATGCAGACATAGGCATATACACACTGAAGTAGACAGGGAAAAAAGAGGACATGTTGAATAAAATGTAGAAAAGTGCTATTCCACAGGACCACATCGACATCTGCATAGACTGTGCACTGAACAGTTGCAAGGAGTTGCATTTTCAATAGGTCATGACATGACTGGACCCCAAGATTTGTGCAACCCAAATCTACACCAAGACCTTGGGATCCACAGTTCCTATAGCAAGTTACTTATCAATAAGTAAGAGTTGAACTTTAAGACTCTTAGGGAAATATTCCATTCCCTTCTAAACCTGATGGGTGGAAGAATAATCAGATGAAAAGAAAAATCTGAGAAAGGAATATGATGTGACTTACAGTCCCCATACTTACTTGACTATGCACTCTGAGAAGGCCACCAGCCCGAGGAGCACAAGCCACTTCATGCTTCTTTCCTGGCTCCAAGTACTCAGGGAAGTTTGGGTTCTTAGCATGTAGTGGTGACCAGGAGCCCCTAGTTATATATGCTCTGACCTACCCTAGTTTTCCCCTTTAGGCCACTAAAAGATCTGAAAAAAAAAAACACAAAGTCTTGATAAAATCTTTACCTTCATCAGTGTCCTTGGTGAGTGGCCTTTGAAGCTTCTCAGAATACAGAGAATTGAACTGTAATCTCTTCCTTGAAGCTTTGGCTGGAAAATCAAACTGATCTGCATGGACATCTAAGAAGACAGAGAACCTTGCCTACTTGGAGAAAAAACTGCTAAGAACATCATGAAAATGGATACTAGGGGCCATGCTCGACATTTGTGGTTTCATGTCATCTTCCTAGCCACTTCATGAGATATGCATTGCTGTCTTTCATTGAGAGGAGATTGCTAGGAGGATAAGTTGTCAAATGGCAAAGTGAAGACTTCAGGGACAGCCCAGGGACATACAACTGGCTTTAGGTAGTGGGTCTAATGGCAGACATCAGGGGCACCTATGATGCCAGTCTGCATCAAAGATTTAGGGCAGAGCAGTACTTCAATTGCATGGTTTCAGTATTGGAAGAAATGTCATATGCATCCACAAGATATTTTATATCATCCAACAACTGTACAAGGAAGAACTGTGTGCTAGGTTCTGGGTTAAAGGCTTCAAAGTCAAAGTTGATCAAGACAAAAGTAGTCTTTATCTTAAGAGAGCTAGAAGTCTAGTTCTCACAAACTCATGGCCCCAGGAGGCAGGAGATATGATACTAGGACTAGGTGGCCATGTTGGAATCTGGGCAGCACAGGCCTTACCACTGGGAGCAGCCTTTCCTCCACTTCACCCATGCTGGAAAGCAGGCCAGTTGGCCATGTTTTCAAGAGAATCAGAAGTTTGGATATTTATGTACAATCTACTGATTTTAATGTTAGCAACTAATTTTTTTTCCTGAAAAAAAAAAAAAGTGGGGGAAAAAATCTCCACAGTGATGTGCTGGAATCAGCCTTCAGTCTCTGCAGTTTTTTGTTTCTGGCCTAGAGTTGGGAGTGCAGTGGGGACAGAGAGGAATTTAATTCATGTTGGTTGATTTTAAAAGAGACTGAATGCATACTAAACATGCTGACTCATTGGAAAAGACCCTGATATTAGGAAAGATTGAAGGCAGGAGGAGAAGTGGAAGACAGAGGATGAGATGGTTGGATAGCATCACCAAGTCGATGGACATGAGCTTGAGCAAGCTCTGGGAGTTGGTGATGGATAGGGAAGCCTGGCATGCTGCAGTCTATGGCATTGCAAAGAGATGGACACAACTGAAGGACTGAACTGAACTGAACAAATTGAGAACAAAGACTAATAAATCTAATTGCATCAGGTTGTTGACTAGCTACCTATAACAACACATTACTTAAGTGGCTTTAAAATTCAGACTTATGACTCTACATTCAGAGTGGAATATCTTCTAAGGAAAAACAAAGGTAAACATCAGGCACCCAGAGGACATCAGCAGTCCATTGTCTTCGAAAGGAGGTAGGAAAAAATATAAAAGACCAAAAAGAGACAAAAGAGGTAGGGACAGAGCTCCATCCCTGGAAGGGAGTCTTAAAAAGAGAGAAGTTTCCAAACACCAGGAAACACTCTCACTGCCGAGTCCGTGGCAAGCCTTGGATGCACAGAGGGCAACATAACAGGGAGGAAAAATAAATAAATAATTAAAACCCACAAGTTATGAGTCCAATGGTAACTCCCCCAGTGGAGAAGCAGCACAGATGCCTGCACCCGCCACTAGCAAGCAGGGACTGGGCAGGGAGGCACAGGCTGCATTGCTTAGAGTAAGGACAGGGCCTGAATGCCCGAGGGCAATCTGAGCAAACTAACTTAGGCTAGCAAACCAGACTGCGGGATAGCTACCACGCTCAAAGCCCTAACCTAAGACTCCACCAGGCCCACACACAGAACAAAGGACTGAACAGAACTAGCCCAGCTGCAGACCATCCCCTCCAGTGACAGGCAGCCAGAGCTGGAAGGGGCCAATCGCAGCCCCAGAAAGGCATTATCTACCAAACTGCAAACAGGCTTCTTTGCTAACTAAGACTTCTTGGGGTTCTGGACGGTCAACATCTGCCTGAGAAGGTGCACCGGTTGTACACCCAGAAAATTGAGCTGCAGGGACAGGGGAGGTGATAAGTCACGGTGACTGCATTCAACAAACACCTCATCACCTGAGCTGCTCTCGACCTGGGAAGGGCACAAAATGCAGTCCCAACTGAGTCTGTGCCTCTGAGAACTACCCGAGTGCCTGAACCTGAGTGGCTTAGACCTGGGAGGTGCATGCAGCCCAGGGCTGGCCTCAAATGGTTGGCGGAGCATTCTACAGCCTGAGCAGTGTGGGAATGGAGGGCACATGTGCCATGAGCAGGGGCAGGCCCAGTGTGGCTGAGGCACTGCAAACACATGCCAGTGTTATTTGTTTGCAGCATCCCTCCCTCCCCACAGCGCGACTGAACAAGTGAGCCTAAAAAAAGTGTCCACCACCTCCCCCCTTGTGTCAGGGTGGAAATCAGACACTGAAGAGACCAGCAAACAGAAGAAGCTATAACAGAAGGAACCACCTTGGAAGTGACAGGTGCAATAGATTAAAATCCTGTAGTTAGTACCGACTACATAGGAAGGGGCCTATAGATCTTGAGAAATATAAGCCGGACCAAGGAACTATCCAAAAATGAACTGACCCCACACTGTCCACAACAACAGCAGAGAAAGTCCTAGATATATTTTTACTATTTTTTTGATCATTTTCATTTTTTTTTTTTTTTTTCTAAAATTTTAAGTCCTCTATTATTCCTTTAATTTTCATTTTATATTTAACTATTTATATTTTTAAAAAAAGACCTATATTTTTTAAAGCAAACATACACATATATATATATACATATTTATAATTTTTGTGAATTTGTCTTGTTTTATTTTTTTTTTTCTTCTTCTTCTTTTCTTTATTATTGTATTTTTGAAAATCCAACCTCTAGTCTAGAGTTTTAATCCTTTGCTTTTTGGTATTTGTTATCAATTTTGTACCTTTGAGAACCCAATCTTCAGTCCCCATTTTTACTTGGGACTAGATTACTGGCTTGACTGCTCTCTCTCCCTTTGAACTCTCCTTTTTCTCCACCAGGCCTCCTCTGTCTCTCCTCTCTCCCCCTTCTCTTGTCTACTCAACTCTGTCAATCAGCAGAGTGTTCCGGACGGTGGAGAACACTTAGGGAACTGATTACTAGCTGGATCTTTCTCTCTCCTTTTGATTCCCCACCTTTTATCCTCCTGGCCACCTCTGTTTCTCCTTCCTCTCTCTTCTCTTCTCTGTATAACTCCGTGAACATCTCTGAGCAGTCCAGACTGTGGAGTGCACATAAGGAAGTGATTACTGGCTAGCTTGCTCTCTCCTCTTTTGATTCCACCTCATCTCATTCGGGTCACCTCTAAATCCCTCCTCCCCTCCTTTTTTCTTTTTTTTTTCTTTTTTTTTTTGTTTCTGTGAACCTCTCTGGGTGAACCCTCTGGGTGTCCCTCACTGTGGAGAAACTTTTCATCTTTAACATAGATGTTTTATCAATGGTGCTGTATAGAAGGAGAAGTCTTGAGACTACTGTAAAATAAGACTGAAAACCAGAAGCAGGAGGCTTAAGTCCAAATCCTGAGAACACCAGAGAATTCCTGACTCTAGGGAACACTAATCGACAGGAACTCATCAATCACCTCCATACCTACACTGAAACCAAGCACCACCCAAGGGCCAACAAGTTCCAGAGCAAGACATACCACACAAATTCTCCAGCAACACAGGAACACAGCCCTGAGCTTCAATATACAGGCTGCCCAAAGTTACTCCAAAACCATTGACATCTCATAACTCATTACTGGACACTTCATTGCACTCCAGAGAGAAGAAATCCAGCTCCACCCCCCAGAACACCGAAACAAGCTTCCCTAACCAAGAAACCTTGACAAGCCACCTGTACAACCCCACCCACAGTGAGGAAATTCCACAATAAAGAGAACTCCACAAACTGCAAGAATACAGAAAGGCCACCCTAAACTCAGCAATATAAACAAGATGAAGAGACAGAGGAATACCCCCCAGGTAAAGGAACAGGATAAATGTCCATCAAACCAAACAAAAGAGGAAGAGATGGGGAATCTACCTGATAAAGAATTCTGAATAATGATAGTGAAAATGATCCAAAATCTTGAAATCAAAATGGAATCACAGATAAATAGCCTGGAGACAAGGACTGAGAAGATGCAAGAAAGGTTTAACAAGGACCTAGAAGAAATAAAAAAGAGTCAATATATAATAAATAATAGAATAAATGTGATCAAAAACTCTCTGGAGGCAAGAAATAGTAGAATAATGGAGGCAGAAGATAGGATTAGTGAAGTAGAAGATAGAATGGTAGAAATAAATGAATCAGGGAGGAAAAAAGAAAATAGAATTAAAAGAAATGAGGACAATCTCAGAGACCTTCAGGAGAATATTAAATGCTCCAACATTCAAAGCATAGGTGTCCCAGAAGAAGAAGATAAAAAGAAAGACCATGAGAAAATACTTGAGGAGATAATAGTTGAAAACTTCCCTAAAATGGGGAAGGAAATAATCACTCAAGTCCAAGAAACCCAGAGAGTCCCAAACAGGATAAACCCAAGGTGAAACACCCCAAAACACATATTAATCAATTTAAGAAATATCAAACACAAAGAACAAATATTAAAAGCAGCAAAGGAAAAACAACAAATAACACACAAGGGGATTCCCAAAGGATAACAGCTGATCTTTCAATAGAAAGTCCTCAGACCAGGAGGGAATGGCAAGACAAACTTAAAGGGATGAAAGAAAATAACCTACAGCCCAGATTACTGTACCCAGCAGGGATCTCATTCAAATATGAAGGAGAAATCAAAAGCTTTACAGACAAGCAAAAGCTGAGAGAATTCAGAACCACCAAACCAGCTCTCCAACAAATGCTAAAGGATATTATCTAGACAGGAAACACAAAAAGGGTGTATAAACTCAAACCCAAAACAATAAAGTAAATGGCAACGGGATTGTATTTATCAATAATTACCTTAAACGTAAATGGGTTGAATGCCCCAACCAAAAGACAAAGACTGGCTGAATGGATACAAAAACAAGACCCCTATATATATTGTCTACAAGAGACTCGCCTCGAAACAAGAGACACATTCAGATTGAAACTGAAGGGCTGGAAAAAGATATTCTATGCAAATAGAGACCAAAAGAAAACAGTAGTAGCAATCCTCGTATCAGATAAAATAGACGATAAAACAAAGGCTGTGAAAAGAGCCAAAGAAGGACACTACATAATGATCAAAGGATCAATCCAAGAAGAAGATATACCAATTATAAATATATATGCACCCAACATAGGAGCACCACAAAATGTAAGACAAATGCTAACAAGTATGAAAGGGGAAATTAACAATAACACAATAGTGGGAGACTTTAATACGCCACTCACACCTATGGATAGATCAACTAAACAGAAAATTAACAAGGAAATACAAACTTTAAATGATACAATAGACCAGTTAGATCTAATTGATATCTATAGGACATTTCACCCCAAAACACTGAATTTCACTTTTTCTCAAGCACACACGGAACCTTCTCCAGGTTAGATCACATCCTGGGCCATAAATCTAGCCTTGGTAAATTAAAAAAAAATGAAATTACTCCAAGAATCTTTTCTGACCACAATGCAGTAAGATTAGATCTCAATTACAAGAGAAAAAATATTAAAAATTCCAACATATGGAGGCTGAACAACACGCTGCTGAATAACCAACAAATCACAGAAGAAATCAAAAAACAAATCAACATATGCATAAAAACAAATGAAAAAACAACAACCCAAAACCTGTGGGACACTGAAATCAGTGCTAAGGGGAAAGTTCATAGCAATGCAGGAATACCTCAAGAAACAAGAAAAAAAGCAAACAAATAACCTAACTCTAAACCTAAAGCAACTAGAAAAGGAAGAAATGAAGAACCCCAGGGTGAGTATAAGGAAAGAAATCCTAAAAATTAGGGCAGAAATAAATGTAAAAGAAACAAAAGAGACCATAGCAAAAATCAACAAAGCCAAAAGCTGGTTCTTTGAAAGGATAAATGAAATTGACAAACCATTAGCCAGACTCATTAAGAAACAAAAGGAGAAAAAATCAAATCAATAAAATTAGAAATGAAAATGGAGAGATTGCAACAGACAACACAGAAATACAAAGGATCATAAGAGACTACTATCAGTAATTATATGCCAATAAAATGGACAACTTGGAAGAAATGGACAAATTCTTAAACAAGTACAACTTTCCAAAACTGAACCAGAAAGAAATAGAAAATCTTAACAGACCAATCACAAGCACAGAAATTGAAACTGTAATCAGAAATCTTCCAGCAAAAAAAAAAAAGCCTATGTCCAGACAGCTTCACAGCTGAATTCTACCAAAAATTTAGAAAAGAGCTAACACCTATCCTACTCTAAACTCTTCCAGAAAATTGCAGAGGAAGGTACACCTCCACTCTAATTCTATGAGGCCACCATCACCCTAATACCAAAAGCCTGACAAAGATGACACAAAAAAAGAAAACTACAGACCAATATCACTGATGAACATACATGCAAAAATCTTTAACAAAATTCTAGCAATCAGAATCCAACAACACATTAAAAAGATCATACACCATGACCAAGTGGGCTTTACTCTTGGGATGCAAGAATTCTTCAATATCCACAAATCAATCAATGTAAAACACCACATTAAAAAATTGAAAAATAAAAGTCATATGATTATCTCAATAGATGCAGAGAAAGACTTTGACAATATTCAACATTCATTTATGATATAAACTCTCCAGAAAACAGGAAGAGAAGGAACATACCTCAACATAATAAGAGCTATACATGACAAACCCACAGCAAACATTACCATCAATGGTGAAAAATTGAAAGCATTTCCCCTAAGGTCAGGAACAAGATAAGGGTGCCCACTTTCACCATTACTATTCAACATAGTTTTGGAAGTTTTGGCTACAGCAATCAGAGCATAAAAGGAAATAAAAGGAATCCAAATTGGAAAAGAAGAAGTATGGTGTTAGAAAGTGTTCTAGTTTTTGACCAGATTTCCCAGCACCACTTGTTAAAGAGATTGTCTTTAATCCATTGTATATTCTTGCCTCCTTTGTCAAAGATAAGGTGTCCATAGGTGTGTGGATTTATCTCTGGGCTTTCTATTTTGTTCCATTGATCAATATTTCTGTCTTTGTTCCAGTACCATACTGTCTTGATAACTGTGGCTTTGTAGTAGAGCCTGAAGTCAGGTAAGTTCCATTCTTCTTTCTCAAGATCCTTTGGCTACTGAGGTTTTTTGTATTTCCATACAAATTGTGAAATTATTTGTTCTAGCTCTGTGAAGAATACTGTTGGTAGCTCGATAGGGATTGCATTGAATCTATAAATTGCTTTGGGTAGTATACTCATTTTCACTATATTGATTCTTCCAATTCATGAACATGGTATATTTCTCCATCTATTAGTGTCCTCTTTGATTTCTTTCACCGTGTTATATAGTTTTCTATATATAGGTCTTTAGGTTCTTTAGGTAGATATATTCCTAAGTATTTTATTCTTTCCGTTGCAATGGTGAATGGAATTGTTTCCTTAATTTCTCTTTCTGTTTTCTTATTATTAGTGTATAGGAATGCAAGGGATTTCTGTGTGTTGATTTTATATCCTGCAACTTTACTATAGTCATTGATTAGCTTTAGTAATTTTCTGGTGGAGTCTTTAGGGTTTTCTATGTAGAGGATCATGTCATCTGCAAATAGTGAGAGTTTTACTTCTTCTTTTCCAATTTGGATTCCTTTTCTTTTTCTGCTCTGATTTCTATGGCCAAAACCTCCAAAACTATGTTGACTAGTAATGGTGAAAGTGGGCACCCTTGTCTTGTTCCTGACTTTAGAGGAAATGCTTTCAATTTTTCACCATCGAGGATAATGTTTGCTGTGGGTTTGTCATATATAGCTTACTGGAAATAGAACTGCCTTATGATCCAGCAATCCCACTGCTGGGCATACACACTGAGGAAACCAGAAGGGAAAGAGACATGCGTACCCCAATGTTCATCGCAGCACTGTTTACCATAACCAGGACATGGAAGCAACCTAGATGTCCATCAGCAGATGAATGGATAAGAAAGCTGTGGTACATATACACAATGGAGTATTACTCAGCCATTAAAAAGAATACATTTGAATCAGTTCTAATGAGGTGGATGAAACTGGAGCCTATTATACAGAGTGAAGTAAGCCAGAAGGAAAAACACCAATACAGTATACTAATGCATATATTTGGAATTTAGAAAGATGGTAACAATAACCCGGTGTACGAGACAGCAAAAGAGACACTGGTGTATAAAACAGTCTTATGGACTCTGTGGGAGGGGAAGAGGGTGGGAAGATTTGGGAGAATGGCATTGAAACATGTAAAATATCATGTATGAAACGAGATGCCAGTCCAGGTTCGATGCACGCGATACTGGATGCTTGGGGCTAGTGCACTGGGACGACCCAGAGGGATGGTATGGGGAGGGAGGAGGGTTCAGGATGGGGAACACATGTATACCTGTGGAGGATTCATTTTGATATGTGGCAAAACTAATACAATTATGTAAAGTTTAAAAATAAAATAAAGTTTAAAAAATAAATAAATAAAATAAAAAAAAGAAGAAGTAAAACTCTCACCATTTTCAGATGACATGATCCTCTACAGAGAAAATCCTAAAGACTCCACCAGAAAATTACTAGAGCTAATCAATGAATATAGTAAAATTGCAGGATATAAAATCAACACACAGAAATCCCTTGCATTCCTATACACTAATAATGAGAAAATAGAAAGAGAAATCGAGGAAACAATTCCATTCACCATTGGAATGAAAAGAATAAAATACTTAGGAGTATATCTACCTAAAGAAACTAAAGACATATATAGAAAACTATATAACACGGTGAAAGAAATCAAAGAGGACACTAATAGATGGAGAAATATACTGGGTTCATGGATCTGAAAAATCAATATAGTGAAAATGAATATACCACCCAAACCAATCTATAGATTCAATGCAATCCCTATCAAACTACCAATGGTATTTATCACAGAGCTAGAACAAATAATTTCACAATTTGTATGGAAATACAAAAAAACCTCGAATAGCCAAAGCAATCTTGAGAAAGAAGAATGGAACTGGAGGAATCACCAGCCTGACTAAAGGCCCTACTTCAAAGCCACAGTCATCAAGAGAGTATGGTACTGGCACAAAGACAGAAAATATAGATCAATGGAACAAAATAGAAAGGCCAGAGATAAATCCACACACCTATGGACACCTTATCTTTGACAAAGGAGGCAGAATATACAATGGAGAAAAGACAATCTCTTTAACAAGTGGTCTTGGAAAAACTGGTCAACCACTTGTAAAAGATTGAGACTAGAACACTTTCTAACACCATACACAAAAATAAACTCAAAATGGATTAAAGATCTAAATGTAAGACCAGAAACTATAAAACTCCTAGAGGAGAACATAGGCAAAACACTCTCAGACATAAATCACAGACAGGATCATCTATGAGTTTCCCAGTATACTGGAAATAAAAGCAAAAATAAACAAATGGGACCTAATTAAAATTAAAAGCTTCTGCACAACAAAGGAAACTATAAGCAAGGTGAAAAGAGAGCATTCAGAATGGGAGAAAATAATAGCAAATGAAGGAACTGACAAACAACTAATCTCAAAAACACATGCAACACATGCAGCTCAATTCCAGAAAAATAAATGACCAAATCAAAACATGGGCCAAAGAAATAAATAGACATTTCTCCAAAGAAGAATACAGATGGCTAACAAACACATGAAAAAAAAAAAAAAACATCACTCATTATCAGAGAAATGCAAATCAAAACCACAATGAGGTACCATTTCACACCAGTCAGATTGGCTCTGATCCAAAAGTCTACAAGCAATAAATGCTAGAGAGGGTGTGGAGAAAAGGGAATCCTCTTACACTGTTGGTGGGAATGCAAACTAGTACAGCCACTCAGGAGAACAGTGTGGAGATTCTTTAAAAAAAACTGGAAATAGAACTGCCTTATGACCCTGAAATCCCACTGCTGGGCATACACACCGAGGAAACCAGAATTGAAAGAGACACGTGTACCCCAGTGTTCATCACAGCACTGTATATAATAGCCAGGACATGGAAGCAACCTAGATGTCCATCAGCAGATGAATGGATAAGAAAGCTGTGGTACATATACACAATGGAGTATTACTCAGCCATTAAAAAAATACATTTGAAACAGTTCTAATGAGGTGGATGAAACTGGAGCCTGTTATACAGAGTGAAGTAAGCCAGAAAGAAAAACACCAATACAGTATACTAACACATATATATGGAATTTAGAAAGATGGTAATGATAACCCTGTATGCGAGACAGCAAAAGAGACACAGATGTTTAGAACAATCTTTTGGACTCTTTGGGAGAGGGAGAGGGTGTGATGATTTGGGAGAATGGCATTGAAACATGTATAATATCATATAAGAACTAATCACCAGTCCAGGTTTGATTCAGGATACAGGATGCTTGGGGCTGGTGCACTGGGATGACCCAGAGGGATGGTACAGGGAGGGATGTGGGAGGGGTTTAGGATGGGGAACACGTGTACACCCGTGGTGGATTCATGTTGATGTATGGCAAAACAAATACAATATTGTAAAGTAATTAGCCTCCAATTAAAATAAATAAATTTAAATTAAAAAAGAAAACAAGGAAAGAAATCTGAAACTATATTCAACAACTTCAGTTCAGTTCAGTTGCTCAGTCGTGTCCAACTCTTTGTGAGCCCATGAACAGCAGCACACAAGGCCTCCTTGTCCATCACCAACTCCCAAAGTCCACACATACTCAGGTCCATTGAGTTGGTGATGCCATCCAACCATCTCATCCTCTGTCATCCCCTTCTCCTCCTGCCCTCCATCTTTCCCAACATCAGGGTCTTTTCAAATGAGTCAGCTCTTTGCAACAGGTGGCCAAAGCATTGGAGTTTCAGCTTCAGCATCAGTCCTTTCAGTGAACATTCAGGACTGATTTCCTTTAGGATGGACTGGTTGGATCTCCTTGTAGTCCAAGGGACACTCAAGAGTCTTCTCCAACACCACAGTTCAAAAGCATCAATTCTTTGGGGCTCAGCTTTCTTTATAGTCCAACTCTCACATCCATCCATGACCACTGGAAAAACCATAGCCTTGACTACATGGACCTTTGTTGACATAGTAATGTCTCTGCTTTTCAATATGCTGTCTAGATTGGTGTCAACTTTCCTTTCAAGATGTAAGCGTTTTTTAATTTCATGGCTGCAATCACCATCTGCAGTGATTTTGGAGCCCAGAAAAATGAAATCAACCACTGTCTTCACTGTTTACCCATCTATTGGCCATGAAGTGATGGGACCGGATGCCATGATCTTAGTTTTCTAAATGTTGAGCTTTAAGCCAACTTTTTCACTCTCCTCTTTCACCTTCATCAAGAGGTTCTTTATTCTTCTTCACTTTATGCAATAGGGTGGTGTCATCTGCATATCTGAGGCTATGGATATTTCTCCCAGCAATCTTGATTCCAGCCTGTGCTTCCTCCAGCCCAGTGTTTTCATGATGAACTCTGCATATAAGTTAAATAAGCAGGGTGAAAATATACAGTCTTGACATACTCCTTTCCTATTTGGAACCAGTCTGTTGTTCCATGTCCAGTTCTAACTGTTGATTCCTGACCTGCTTACAGGTTTCTCAAGAGGCAAGTCAGGTGGTCTGGTATTCCCATCTCTTTAAGAATTTTCCACATTTTATTGTGATCCACACAGTCAAAGGCTTTGGCATAGTCACTAAAGCAGAACTAGGTGTTTTTCTGGAATTTCTTGCTTTTTTGATAATCCATCAGATGTTGGCAATATGATCTCTGGTTCCTCTGCCTTTTCTAAAACCAGCTTGATCATCTGGAAGTTCATGGTTCATGTACTGCTGAAGCCTGGCTTGGAGAATTTTAAGCATTACTTTACTAGCGTGTGAGATGAGTGCAATTGTGCTGTAGTTTGAGCATTCTTTGGCACTGCCTTTCTTTGGGATTGGAATGAAAACTGACCTTTTCCAGTCCTGTGGCCACTGCTGAGTTTCCAAATTTGCTGGCATATTGAGTGCAGCACTTTCACAGCATCATCTTTCAGGATTTGAAATAGCTCAACTGGAATTCCATCACCTCCACTAGCTTTGTTCATAGTGATGCTTCCTAAGGCCCATTTGACTTCACATTCCAGGATGTCTGGCTCTAGGTGAGTGATCACACCATCGTGATTATCTGGGTCATGAAGATTTTTTTTGTACAGTTCTTCTGTGTATTCTTGCCACCTCTTCTTAATATCTTCTGCTTCTGTTAGGTCCATACCATTTCTGTCCTTTATTGAGCTCATCTTTGCATGGAATATTCCCTTGGTATCTCTAATTTTCTTGAAGAGATCTCTAGTCTTTCCCATTCTATTGTTTTCCTCTATTTCTTTGCATTGATCACTGAGAAAGGCTTTCTTATCTCTCCTTGCTATTCGTTGGAACTCTGCATTCAAATGGGTATATCTTTGCTTTTGTCCTTTGCTTTTTGCTTCCCTTCTTTTCACAGCTATCTGTAAGGCCTCCTCAGACAGCCATTTTGCTTTTTTGCATTTTTTTTTCTTGGGATGGTCTTGATTCCTGTCTCCTGTACAATGTCATGAACCTCTGTCCATAGTTCATCAGGCACTCTGTCTATTAGATCTAGTCCCTTAAATCTATTTCTCACTTCCACTGTATAGTCATAAGGGATTTGATTTAGGTCATACCTGAATGGTCTAGTGCTTTTCTCCACTTTCTTCAATTTCAGTCTGAATTTGGCAATAAGGAGTTCATGATCTGAGCCACCGTCAGCTCCCAGTCTTGTTTTTGCTGACTGTATAGAGCTTCTCCATCTTTGGCTGCAAAGAATATAATCAATCTGATTTTGGTGTCGACCATCTGGTGATGTCCATGTGTAGAGTCTTCTCTTGTGTTGTTGGAAGTGGGTGTTTGCTATGACCAGTGTGTTCTCTTGGCAGAACTCTATTAGCCTTTGCCCTGCTTCATTCTGTACTCCAAGGCCAAATTTGTGTGTTACTCCTGGTGTTTCTTGACTCCTACTTTTGCATTCCAGTCCCCTATAATGAAAATGACATCTTTTGGGGGTGTTTTCTAAAAGGTCTTGTAGGTCTTCATAGAACTGTTCAACTTCAGCTTCTTCAGTATTACTGATCGGGGCATAGACTTGGATTACTGTGATATTGAATGGTTTGCCTTGGAAACAAACAGAGATCATACTGTCATTTTTGAGATTGCATCCAAGTACTGCATTTCAGATCTTTTGTTGACTATGATGTCTACTCCATTTCTTCTAAGGGATTCCTGCCCACAGTAGTAAATATAATGGTCATCTGAGTTAAATTCACCCATTCCAGTCCATCTTAGTTTGCTGATTCCTAGAATGTCTATATTCACTCTTGTCATCTCCTGTTTGACCACTTCCAATTTGCCTTGATTCATGGACCTAACAATCCAGGTTCCTATGCAATATTGCTCTCTACAGCATTGAATCTTGCTTCTATCACCAGTCCCACCCACAACTGGGTGTTGTCTTTGCTTTGGCTCCATCCCTTCATTCTTTCTGGAGTTATTTCTCCACTGATCTCCAGTAGCATATTGGGCACCTACTGACCTGGGGAGTTCATCTTTCAGTGTCCTATCTTTTTGCCTTATCATACTGTTCATGGGGTTCTCAAGGCAAGAATACTGAAGTGGTTTGCCATTCCCTTCTCCAGTGGACCACATTCTGTCAGACCTCTCCACCATGGAATGTGGAGAAAGAAAAGTTTGTCCTTTCAGTCCCATCCAGAACTCCAGGGTGTTGTCTCTCCCATCTGGAGTTCACAGAACTCAGTGCCTACCATCTTGACTCTGTCACCTATGACCTGGGGAGTTCATCTTTCAGTGTCCTATCTTTTTGCCTTATCATACTGTTCATGAGGTTCTCAAGGCAAGAATACTGAACTGGTTTGCCATTCCCTTCTCCAGTGGACCACATTCTGTCAGATCTCTCCACCATGACCCATCCATCTTGGGTGGCCTACATGGCATGGCTTAGTTCCATTGAGTTAGACAAGGCTGTGGTCCGTGTGACAGATTGGCTAGTTGTCTGTGATTGTGGTTTCAGTCTGTCTGCCCTCTGATGCCCTCTCTCAGTGCCTACCATCTTACTTGGGTTTCTCTTACCTTGGACGTGGGGTATCTCTTCACAGCTGCTCCAGCAAAGTGCAGCTGCTGCTCCTTACCTTGGAAGTAGGGTAGCTCCTCTCGGCTGCTGCCCCTGATTTGGATGTGGGGTAGTTCCTCTCTGCCATGCTTCTGCGCTGCCATTGCAGCTGCCATGCATCTGCACCACCATCGCAGCTGAGGTGAGCAATAATTCAACAACTTATTGTTCCTCATATTGTTTCTGTTATTGTGACAGAATCGTATGTATGTTAACAGGTAAAAGCAAGACAATAATTAAAACTAATGTTTTGAAGTAAGCCTTTCAGTGGCTAGAAAAAGAGGTTCACACATAACATATAGAAGTTTAATTCAAACCCTGCTGTCTTAAATCTTGAACTGAAAGCATAAGTTTGTACCAACTAATTATATTCCTTTTTATTTTAATTTTTAAGGAAAATGTGTACTTCCTCCTCTGACCACTGTAAAGCCTAGAAGCAGTGACAACTTGATAACAGTGACTATTCTGAGGTCTAACATCTAGCTTCTAAATACATTTCCCATCAGACGATCTTAAAGAGATGGCTGATTTCAGGACTGGGTAAAGAAATGCACAAAATAATCTTGGGAATCTTGAAGGACCAGAAAGCTGAGGGACTTCAAAGACCAATGGGGACTGGACAGAAAGTTTAGGAATCCAAATGAAAAGGCCAAACATCTACCAGTTTGTTGGGCAGAATGATGTTTCTGCTTCTCAACACACTGTTTATGTTTCTCATAGCTTTCCTGCCAAGAAGCAAATGTCTTCTGATTTCATGGCTGCAGGCACCATCCACAGTGGTTTTAGAGGCTAAGATGAAGAAATCTGTCACTGCTTCCACCTTTTCTCCTTCTATTTGCCATGAAGGATGGGGCTGGATCCTGATCCCATGATCTTATTTTTTTTTTTTTTTAATATTTAATTTTAAGCTGGCCAAATGTGTCCAAATGTTAATAGGCAACATCTAATTTGTCACTGTGATAGACTGCTAGGGCACCAACTCACCATTCTGAGCACTGAGAAAGGAAAATAATCATCAATATTTATGCTATTTTTGTTTCTATTAAGCATAGGTTATGTAACTACAAACAGTTCCAGGAAAACAAGCTAGACTGTCCCTTCTGGGGGTGATGAGAGTGATGGGGAGCAGCTATAATACAGATGAAGCCTCACTCACTGGCCTGCAGCTCACCTCCTGCTGTGGAGGTCTGGTTCCTAATAGACCAAGGACTGGTACTGGTCCTGACCCACTGTGCTGGTATTGTGGACTCCTGCTCTAAACCCAATAGTGGGACATTCTGTAAGACAAACCACCCTGCTTCCTCCCTGTTTCTGAACAAATAAATGGCATTAAAATTGGGAGAGAAACAGTTATTTTGTCCTAAAGGAGAACAACCAAGTGCAACATATGACTACATTCTTTCAATAAACTGTGAAAAGACATCTGCTTTTTGAGAATCAGGGAAATTTGCACATGGACTGGATATAAAATGTTCATTTTATTTGGGAACAAAAGAGCATTTTTTTTTCATATCCTATATTCTACCACAAATACTCATTATGTACATTTTGTGAAATGTTCATCTTGTCCCTAAAATACTTCAGGAAAAATGAATAAGGAGTAAAAGAGAGAATGAAATGATGGTCTGTCTTGATTTAAAAACAGATAGCTGCTATGCTATGCATAGCTGCTATGGATTGAATTGTGTCCACCCTTGACTCCCAATGTGATGGTATTAGGAAGTAGGGCCTTTGGGAGGTACCCAGGTTGACATGGGGTTTTGATGGTGGTCCCTCATGATGGGATTAGCCTCTCCTCTTTTTCTCTCTTATTCTCCCTCTTCTTCCTTCCCTTCAACCACCACATGTGAGAACATAGCAAGAAGAGAAAGACTGATGCAAGTCAAGAATGTCTTCCTGGGAACTCAATTGGCCACCACCTTGATGTTGCATAGTCTCCAGTCTATGACAACCTGTGGGACTAAGAGGTTAGTTTTGTAGTTATTGATGCCAAATGATGAAATATAGGGTTCATGACACTCTTCTTTCTTATATTTGTTATGTTTGAAATTGTTTTGCAGTAAGAAGTTTATAGAAAGTCCATTTTGAAGTTTCTGTCTTAGTGATACCCTGAGGAGCCCAAGATAACAGATTCAGGCAGGTCCCCAATGAATGAGTGGTTGGAGGACCACATGCTCCTTACTCCAACTCATCTCTTGTCATCTGAAAACTGTCCCCCACACCTGACACCCTTACTTACACCCCCCCCTCCCCATCTGCATCTCCATTCCTCTGCTAAGCTGAGTCATCTAGCTGGAGATGTTGATGATTCAGGACAGGGTCTGGAAGCAGAAGGAATGCAGACATTTTTAGAAAGAATGAACTGGGAAGACCATCTCTTGTTTTCCCTTCTTTAGTGCCATCTGCAGGTGAGGGATTGGGCCTGGGTAGGGAGGGAGCCACAGGTGGGACTGCCTAGATATCTACAAGTGAAGGGAGAAGGAACGCAGAACCAAGTAGCCAGGAGGTGGGCAGCTAGCACAGAACCCAGGAGGGAAGGAAGAAGCATTGGGAAAAGAATAAGGCCCACCTGAGGGCCAGACCTTCTTGAGTCTTCTGGTTAAAATTGGAGGTAACGTCCTTCCTGCTGGAATCCCTGTTCTAGATGTGGAGTTGAGAGAGATGTACTCACTGCTAATGAGTCACAGGGAGAGGGACAGCCTCCCCCAAAGGCCCTTTGATTCCACTCTGACTGTGGGTATTATCCCAAGCCAGAGAGTAAATGGCAGGTCATCCAAAAGATGACCTACTTTAGATGATATTTATAATACTACAAAATTTATCCAAGAGTCCTGGCATATCTAGGTCCCAGATTTTTTTGGAGAGATGATTCATCAGCCTAATTTGGGTTTCTGCTAAGGAATCTACAAGCTTCCCCATTGGTAACTTCTGACTTATAAGTACCTGATCTCATCCCACAGAACCCAAATGATGGTAAATTCCAGTGGGCAAGGCCTCTAAGGTCCTCGGTGTCACAGCAGCTGTGTGCCAAGTTGTATAACACTCGCAGTCCTGAGCCCAGGACCCGCGAACATCACCAGACACTTACATCGCCCTGCCCACCAGAGGAAACCTCAGCATCATCAGCAACACCCACCTCTGATCCACTTGTCCACTGATTGGCTTTGAGCCTCAGTCTGGAACAAGTGTTCTGGAGGAAGGCCAGTCTCCCTCATCCAAGAGATGGGAAACTAAACCCTGGGGGGTATGGCTCACCTTGGCTGCAGGTAAGTTAGTGAAGACTTGGGGCCCAGGAGCTCTGGTTCCCAGGCTAGGATACTTCCAGGAAGGGAAAGATGAGAGAAAGCTCAATTGCATCCACTGCTTGGTAGCTCTCAGATGTCTGCAAGCACCAGAGTGGAAGTTTCTTTCCCGTCGCCCCTCAAGTCTGGTTCTGATTATATCAGCAAACCTACTTCCATGTAGCAGCAGGAAAGCAATATTCAGGGCTGTTTCTTCTGGGTTCCAGGCACAGTGGGAGAGCCCCAGCTGTAGTGACCCTAGGAGGCCGTTGTGCAGGTGGTGACTGACTCACTCCCAACTCAGATCCCCAGAGCTTCCACTCCTCATTCATACAAGACAGACCATTGGCTGACTGGGTAACATGAACCTGCATTCACAGAGAGAAGCTTTTTCTTCTGAGCCTTCTGTCAATTTAGATATGTGCCTTATGTTTCCTCAGGGAACCCCTTGCTGAGTGAGGTCGGAGTCTGAAACTAGCCTGGATGCAGGGAATGTGTTCCCTCTTTGATGCTCCAAATAGACCTTGGACATTCAAAGGCCTTGAGAGAATGACAATCACCCTTATATCTTGTAAGGACTTCGCTTTATGAATCTGGTTGGAGAAAAAGGACAGAAACATAGGACAAGGCTGGACATCTCTGGGTCCCAGCTGACTGTGAGTTGAGTTCCAGCCACTAGGCTTCACAGTCAGCTTCTGATGTAATTCACAAGCCACCTTTGAGGAAGCAAAAGAAGAAAGAGTTTTGGGCTGAGAGCAGTGTGGTCAAAGGGCCTTGGGAATCACACGGGGCAAGATGAAACAAGAGTCATTACTTGTTTCTTTGCTCTATCAGTTCCTTGGCACTTCTACTCCTGAGAACAAGTACATGGAAATAGTCCTAGCACCTGATACTCCTGGTGATAACCAGTTTGTGGACATGTCCCTTAGTCCAGAGCATATTCAGCCTCGTGATAGTCCCAGGTTCTCCCTTCTTGGAAAGGTTGACATGGCTCATTGCTGCTAACTCACAAGTGAAGCATGGGATGAGGTCACGGTGGTTAACCTGTAGGCCAAATTCCAAGGATGGAAGGAATATTGGCAGTGGAAGGGTAGCCATTCATTAAACTTGGTTACCTTGGTCCTTAGCAGGGCTACTTCCCACATCTAGAATATTTTTCTCCCAGCTTTTTGCATGTCCGGGTCCTCCTAAACATTTACCATCATCTCAAATGAGTCTCCCTCAGGCTTGCTTTCCCTGGCCACTGCACTCTCACAAGCACAGACCCTGATACAAAAAGTGCCTAGACCCTTCCCTCCATCAAAACAATAAATATAGTTACAAAAGTGGATAGATGGAGAGGGATAAATTGAGAGTTTGAGATTAATATATGTGTACTACTTTATTTCATAGATAATCAACAAAGACCTACTGTACAGCACAGTAATTCTGCTCAATAATCTGTAATATCCTGTATGGGAAAAGAATCTAAGAAACAATGGATACATATTTATGCATAAGGGAATTAATTTCTCATACAACTAATATTAATACAATCTGTAAATCAACTACACTCCTATATAAATTAAAACCTGAATTAAAAAAAAATGTTTACATGTAGAAACCCATGGAGTTTTTGAGACTCACAGGGTTTCAGATATGATGCTAGATATGGCAGACTGGATGCAGAAATCTAGACATTATCTGAGCTTGCCTTTTCCTGAGCTTTTGTGTCTTTTACTTCTAGTGTCACCTTTGATTTGTCTTTGGAGGTCTAATACAAGAGCTTGGAGACACCAGCTGGGTGTTAGTTGAAGGATGAGAGGCAGGCGCTAGTGGGAGAGTGAAATCCAAGCTCCCTAGCCTTGGGTTGGGGCATGTTTGAGGAGCAACTTATATCCCAAGTTCACTGTGAAAACAGGCTGTAGCTTCCCTCTCCATGACTTGCATGATATCAGACCCAGACTGGTTTCATCCTTTTTCATGTCCTGCTTCCCCTGAGACCTCACTGGTTTCTCTGGGAGAATTTTTTTTTTTTTTTTTTTTAATTTTGGCAGCACTAGGTCTTCATTGCAGAGAGAAGGCAATGGCACCCCACTCCAGTACTCTTGCCTGGAAAATCCCATGAACAGAGGAGCCTGGAAGGCTGCAGTCCATGGGGTCGCTGAGGGTCAGACATGACTGAGCGACTTCACTTTCACTTTTCACTTTCATTCATTGGAGAAGGAAATGGCAACCCACTCCACTGTTCTTGCCTGGAGAATCCCCAGGGACGGCGGAGCCTGGTGGGCTGCCATTTATGGGACACACAGAGTCAGACACGACTGAAGTGACTTAGCAGCAGCAGCAGGTCTTCATTGCTGCTCAGGACTTCTCTATTTTCAGTGAGCAGGGGGCTACTCTGTAATTGCAGTGCACTGGCTTTTCAATCCTGTGCTTCTCTTGATGTAGATCACAGGCTCTAGGGCACTCAGGCTCAGTAGTTGTGGCCCACTGGCTTAGTTGCCCTGGGGCATTTGCAATCTTCCCAAACCAGGTCTCAAACGCATATCTTAAGCACTGGATCAAAAGGGAAAACACTCTGGAAGGAATTTGAAATAAATCACTTTTACATGAAACTTGGCACCATGGCCTATTTATGAGGAGACTGATAGAGGATTGTCCCTGCTTCAAGCAACCTCCTGAGATCAGGACTGATTGAGGTTCCCCTCCCAAGGGTTCCTACAGGATCTTGAAGCTGTCCTGCCATGTGGCTTTGTTCTTGCTTCAGTTTCTGAATCCCACACTAGAGCACAGCTTCCAGAGGGCAGGGCTGTCACTTGACTCACTTCTAAGTATATATCAGTAGATATTGTCTCATTCAGACCCTAATGTCAAGACAAGGCTAACACAAAGATCAGTTATTCTATTATGAGTGTTAGGTTACAGGTTCAATGACTGTAATCAAACCCTAAATAACATTATCTTAAATACAATACAATTTCAATTCTCTGTCATATAATGTTAGTGCAGGTCTCTCCACAGAGATGAGGGCCCACTTCTTTCTTGTCACATCTTCCACCTGTGCTACTTACCTCTGGTCTAACATGGCTGCTCCAGCTCCTGTCATTACATCTGCATTCCAGCTAGTGGGACAGAAAATAATACTTCCATTTGGAAGTGACATATCACCTCTACTCAAATTCCACTGGCCAAAGTATCTTCCATGGTCATGGCAAACCTGGGGGTGGTGGGCACACAGAAGGGCAGGGGAATGTGATCCTACTGAAGAACATTCATGATGAGTAACAAGGGCCACCACCCTTCATTCATATCCCTGTAATTCATTCTTCTTTGGTTCTCCCACACAGCTCTCAGTCTGTTTTGGCCTGCAGATATGGATATGGATGAGGTTATAAGAGAGGACATGGCCCAGGCTGTACAAATATGGAGAAAAAAAAAAATGGAAAGAAGATAAAAAGTATAAAAATTCAAAATCTAAAGGAAAGCATGCTTATAATCATAATTTTGCATTTATACAATTTAGGTATAATGGTTGATGAATCAATTTATAAAATAAAAAATTAGAGAAATGTAAAATATAAATATATTCACTAAACCCAACAAAATAATAAGGCTATATCATATTAAACACATAGTAGTATCAGGATTAAGTTTGGATGCACATTGCAAAAAACTAAAACAACTATAACTTTAGCAAGATAAACTTGATTTTTCTCTCCCACTGAAACAAAGCTGGAGGTGGGCCAGCCAGAGCTTGGGTGGTATCCATCTCCAAGGTTACATGATTGTCCAATACAACTGCAGGAGTTCCAGCCATCACAACTAAAATCCAGACAACAGTTAGGAAGAAAGTAGGGAAGGGAAGAGTCCCATCTCTCAGCTAAATCAGCTCCTTGAAAGCAGTCTTCCAAGAAATCCCTCTTACAGATCTGCTTGCATCTCTAAGTCACCTGTCATGACTAAGAGCATGGGTGGGCAGGAAATGCAGTCCTGTAGCTACTGGGCTCATGGCTATATAACAAACTATTTTCAGTTTTGAAAAAGAAGCAGAGAATAGATCATTTTGTAGGTAGCCTGCAGCAGCCTGCCTTAAAGAACAACAACAACAACAACAACAAAAAAAAGAATGGAATAGGCTGAACAGCTGGACACAGTGTGGGAGCCAGGAGAAAGGAGCAGCAATGAGAAACAGCTAGATGGATCTGAACTGTGCTCCAGAAAATAGAGGCAGACTGGTCAGTAGAGATCTTCTAAGGACTGAAGTGAGGATTACACATACCACATGACCCAATTTGTTTTGAAAACTGCTTTTCCAACTCAGGTCCCAAATCTCTCTCAATTCTTCAGCTTCTAAATACCTTGTCTTTGTTACCTCACATTCTGACCTACCTGTCTCACCTTCCTTATTTCTGTTCACATCACTTCTCCATCTAATCCACCAGCATTACAAGATCCAGTATTGAGAACTTAGCAACACTTTCTAGAAGTGGGTAGAAACACAATGACTATTTCTACTTTACTATTTGTTTTCCTCCTGATCAATTTTTTGAAAAGACTGAAATGGCTAGAATTATGGAGATCTCATGTTTCCTCTAAAATCCCAACCAAGAATGTGACTTCCTTATAATGTGCATTCACTTTTTGGATCCACAGGTTTAGCAGAACAGTAAGTCCCCTGTATATGAACAATTAATTTCAAAAGGGTGTTAAAAAATCCCAATTTCTTCATAAATCCAGCAAATATATTTACTAAAGCCAACTAAGACATTTTATATTATTAAACACATATAGTTTCATGATTACTTTTCACACAAATAATACATTAAAAAAACAAAACAAACAATAAAAACATTTAGCAAGATAAATTTTTTTTTTTTCCCACTGAAAAAAAGCTGGAGGTGGGCAAGCCAGATTAGGTTTGCTATCCATCAAAAGGTTCCATGATTGTCAATACAGCTGCAGGAGTTCCAGCTATCCAACTACAACTAAAATCCAGAGTTGGTGGAAGACCATCCTCTGGGAAAGCAAAAAGTTCCATCTCAGCTCAGCTCCATGAAAGCAGTCTTTTTTAAAATCCCTCTTACAGATCTGCTTGCATTTCTAAGAACACCATTGACAAAGAGCATGGGCCTGTATTGGTTTTACAGTCCTGTAGATATTGGGCTCATAGCTATATAACAATATTTTAACTTTTGAAAGAGAAGCAGAGAATAGATCATTTTGTAGGTAGCCTGCAGCACCTGCCTTAAAGAACAACAACAACAAAAGAATGGAATAGGCTGAACAGCTGGGCACAGGTAGAAGCCAGGAGAAAGGAGCAGCAATGAGAAACAGCTAGATGGATCTGAACTGTGCTCCAGAAAATAGAGGCAGACTGGTCAGTAGAGATCTTCTAAGGACTGAAGTGAGGATTACACAATACCACATGACCCAATTTGGTTTGAAAACTGCTTTTCCAACTCAGGTCCCAAATCTCTCTCAATTCTTCAGCTTCTAAATACCTTGTCGTTGTTACCTCACATTCTGACCTACCTGTCTCACCTTCCTTATTTCTGTTCACATCACTTCTCCATCTAGTCCACCAGCATTACAAGATCCAGTGATTGAGAACTTAGCAACACTTTCTAGAAGTGGGTAGAAACACAATGACTATTTCTACTTTAGTATTTGTTTGTCCTGATCAAGGTCTTTTGAAAAGACTGAAATGGCTAGAATTATGGAGATCTCATTTTTCTAAAATCCCAACCAAGAATGTGACTTCCTTGGACCTGGAGGGGATGCATTCACTTTTGGATCCACAGGTCTTAGCAGAACAGTAAGTCCCCTGTATATGAACAAGTTACATTTCAAAAGGGTGTTCAAAAATCCCAATTTCTTCATAAATCCAGCAAAGTTACTTAGGTAGCCAACTAAGACAATTGGCTATATATTACTGTAGTTTAATAGCTTTATGATACTTTTCACACAAATAATACATAAAAAACAAACACAAACAATAAAAGAAACATTTTTAATCTTGCAGTACCTGGATAGGGCATGGCAACCCACTCCAGTATTCTTGTCTGGAGAATCCCCATGGCAAGAGGAGCCTGGAGGACTGCAGTTCATATGTTGAAAATTCAGACACAGCTGAGCAACTAAGCACACCTTTTAAAAATAGAATAGTAGTACCATCTACATTACCACTGCATTTATGCTTCCTTGCAGACAGTGTAGGCTTGAAATAAAAGTCCTGCACTATTGTACTCCATACAGTTCTGTACAGTAAAGTACACAAATGCACACCAACTTGTCTTGGATGTGCCCACAACAATGTGTGTCAGATCTGTGAACTAACTGATGTGATTGCACATGCAAATGCACTTTTACATGTTTGAAAGTTTTCAACTTGAACGTTTGTATGTAACAAACTTGCTACACAGGTTTTCAGTGAATGTATGTAGTGAAGGAACAAGAGAGGAGAGTAATGAGCTGCCTGTTCTTTCCCTTTTTGCATGTATTATGGCCACTCTGAATAGGAATTTCATTGGGTGTAATTGAGGCCCAGTGGATGGGAACATGGCTGCAAGTGACAGAGGACCAGGATCCCAGGAGGTAGGACAAGAGCCGTGGTTGGTTGAAAAGAGCCAAGAGTGCAAAATAGGAGGAAACAAGTTTTCACTGGTTTATGTGAAAGACTCAGCAAATATCATCTGGCTTTGTGTGTAGTGATTGAGCTGTGGTTTAGAGGAGCAGTCCCTGTTGCCCAGGATGAGCAAGAGAGGAGAAGAGAGAGGAGACTGAACCATGAAAATCAAACATGTATGTCTAGTATTGTCTATGTATGTCAAGTATGTCTAGTATTGAAGAGATGTAAGTCCTGTCAATTTATCTGCTCCCTCCTGAGAAGAATTAGAGTTGTAAAAGAGGGAAGGTCTGCACTATGCTAGCACCTTATTCTTCTTCTGTCCAGTGAACATTGATTTCTAATGCCATTTCTTTATAAACAGAGGATGTACTTTGTATGATTGAAGTCTTCTAATTTACTGTTCCATATAAACTTTTGGTGCTGTTCTGTGCCCAGGCACATGGGGCCCTGGGCCTGGCAGGCTCTGTTTTGGCTGCACAGTGCAGTGTATGGGGATCTGCTGTCATCTGGGCCCTGGGTTCTATCTGTCATCTGGGCCCTGAGGTTGTTATCTTCAGTCTGGGTTCACATTGAGGGGTTAATGAGGTTCTCTAGTTGGGTTTAATTTTGATCATCTTGCTCTTTATCTTCAGTTTGTCCCATGTTCTTTCTTTCCATGTCTCTTTTTATCCCTGACTTCTTTGTGACTGAGTAGTTTTTATGATTCCCTTTTATATCCTTTGTCACTTTATTAACTGTAACTGTTTTTAAGTAGTTTTAAGATCCATGGTATGCATCTTTAACTTGCCAGTCTATCATTATTAATTATGATAATTATTAAATTATTTATTTATTTATCATTTCTTTGTCTGTACTGGGTCTTAGTGTGGCATGCAGGATCTTCCTTGTGGTAGGGACTCTCTATTTGAGGAGGGAAAGCTCAGTACTTGCAGCATGTAAACTCTATTTGAGACATGCAGGCTTAGTTGCTCAGTGGCATGTGGGATCTTAGTTCTCTGGCAAAGGAACAAACCTTTGCCATTTGCAAATGCTTTGCATTGCAAAGCAGATCCTTAACCACTGGACCACCAAGGAAGTCCCTATATTTACCTTTTAATACATATTACATGTTTATCATTTTGGGTACTGTTCATTCCCCCTGTAGATCCAGATTTTCACTTCGTTTTAAATTCCTTCTGACTTGAGACCTTTTAAAAAACATTTATTACATTGGTCTGTTGGTGGTGATGCAGTCTTGTAGTTGTTGTATGTCTGAGAAAGTATTTTATCTTGTTTTTGATATGTATTTTTCTTGGGTATAGAATTCTGAGTCAATTATATTTCTCTCAGCATTTAAGATGTGGTGCCAGTGTCCTCTGGCTAACATTGTTTCATTTGCCTAATCTGCTGTCATCCCCATTTTTTGTTCTACTGTGTCTGTTTTTCCTTCTGGTTACATTTCTTTGGTTGATTGTCTTAAACCATGAATTATGATGTGCCTTTGTAGAGTTGTCATATTTCTTGTCCTTGAATTAATTGAGCTTCTGTGTTAATGGGTTTAAAGCTTTCATCATACCTGGAAATTTTTCAGCCAGTAATTATGAAGTTCTTTGCTCTATTCTCCTGTCTTTCACTTCCTGTGGGATTCCATTTACATATATTTTAGCACTCTTAAAATTACTTCAAAGCTCTCTGATGCACAATTAATTTTTTCCCACAGTCTTTGCATTTCTATTTTACATGTCTCTATTTAACATACTCAATATTCTTCAGCTTCATGAATATAAGGATTATTGATGTAGTAAGCATTTTAATGTCCTTCCCTGCTAATTATGTAATATATATTTTACTTGTGATTTTTACTAATTGATTTTTCCCTCATTATGGATATTTTCTTTCTTCTTTACACATCTGGATTTTTTTTTTTCTTTTTAAATTTATTTATTTATCTTAATCAGAGGATAATTACCTTACAATATTGAGATGAAACTAGGACAAATATTTTCACAATTTATATGGAAATTTTAAATTGGATTGTGGATGTGGTCACTTTACCTTTGGATGCTGGATTTTTTTAATTTTTATAAATTATTCCTTTCACTGTTTGCAAACACTGTTAATTTCTTGGAAACAATTGCATTTTTTGAAGGCTTGCTGTAAAGTTTTTTAAGCTGAGATGAAACCAGCCTTTAGACCAGGTTTACTATTCCCCACTAGCAAGGCAATATTGTCTTCAGGGCCCTATTGATCTCATGGGAATTATGAGTAATTTTGAGGGCAGTCCTAAGATGGCAGAGGAATAGGACAGGGAGACCACTTTCTCCCCAACAAATTCATCAAAAGAACATTTGAACGCTGAGTAAATGCCACAAAACAACTTCTGAATGCAGGCAGAGGACATCAGGCACCCAGAAAAGCAGCCCATTGTCTTCAAAAGGAGGTAGGAAAAAATGTAAAAGATAAAAAGAGAGACAAAAGAGGTAGGGATAAAGATCCATACCGGGAAGGGAGTCTTAAAAAGAGAGAAGTTTTCACACACCAGGAAACACTCTCACTGGCGAGTCTGTGGTGAAGCCTTGGAACCTCAGAGGGCAACATAACTGGGAGGAAAAATAAATAAATAATTTAAACCCACAGATTACATGCCCACATGGTAACTCCCAGCAGAGAAGCAGTGCAGACACCTGCATCCACCACTAGCAAGCAGGGGGCTGGGCAGGGAGGTGCGGGCTGCATTGCTTAAAATAAGGACTGGGCCTGAATGCCCCGAGGGCAATCTGAGGGAACTAACTTGAAATAGCAAACCAGACCCTGGGATAGCTACCCCAGTGAAAAGCCATAAACTAAGACACCGCCAGGCCTTCTCACAGAACAAAGGACTGAGCAGAGCTAGCCGGCTGTGGACAGGCCCATCCCCTGCCAGAGACAGGGAGGTGAGGGCAGCCAGAGCAGAAGGGGGCAATTCACAGCCCCAGAGAGGCATCATCTACCAAACTGCAAGCAGAGTTTGTTGCTAACCAAGACTTCTTGGGATTCTGGACAGTCAACATCCACCTGAGAAGGTGCGCCAGTTGTACACCCAGAAAAATGAGCGGCAGGGAAGGGAGAGGCAATAAGTCACAGTGACCGTGCTCTCCAAACACCTGTTCAACTGATCGGCTCAGACCTGGGAAGGGCACAAAACGCAGGCCCAACCAAGTCTGTGCCTTTGAGGAGTACCTGAGTACCTGAACCTGAAAGGCTTAGACCTGGGAGGTGCATGCAACGCAGGGCTCGCCTCAGACAGTTCCTGGCAGAGCAACCTAGAGCCTGAGCAGTGTAGACTGTGAAAGCACACACACCATGAGCGGGGGCAAACCTAGTTTGCCCATGACACTGGGAGCATTCCCACACATGCCAGTGATATTTGTTTGCAGCGTTCCTCCCTCCCCACAGCATGACTGAACAAGTGAGCCTAAAAAATTGTTCACCACCACCCCCTTGGGTTAGGGTGGAAATTAGACACTGAAGAGACCAGTAAACAGAAGAAACTAAAACAGAGGGAACCGCCCTGGAAGTGACAGGTGCAATAGATTAAAACCCTGCAGTTAGCACTGACTACATAGGGAGGAGACTATAGATCTTGAGAAGTATAAGCTGGATGAAGGAACTATCTGAAAACTGTGACACTGTTCACAACAACACCAAAACCAGATAAAGTATATATATATATATATAATATTTTTTTTTTACTATTTTCATTATTTAAATTTATTTTTTTAAAAACATCCTCTACAACTCCTTTGATTTTCATTTTTATAACCTACTATTACTTTGGGGAAAAAAAGACCCTATTTTTCAAATTCTAAAGCCTTTGACTCTGTGGATCACAATAAACTGTGGAAAATTCTGAAAGAGATGGGAATACCAGACCACCTGATCTGCCTCTTGAGAAATTTGTATTCAAAAGTAACAGTTAAACTTGAAACAACAGACTGGTTCCAAATAGGAAAAGGAGTTTGTTAGGTTGTATATTGTCACCCTGCTTATTTAACTTATATGCAGAGTACATCATGAGAAACGCTGGACTGGGAACCACAAGCTGTAATTAAATGGGAGAAATATCAATTACTCATATATGTAGATGACACCACCCTTATGGCAGAAAGTGAAGAGTAACTCAAAAGCCTCTTGATGAAAGTGAAAGCAGAGAGTGAAAGAGTTGGCTTAAAGCTCAACATTCAGAAAACGAAGATCATGGCACCTGGTCCCATCACTTCATGGGAAATAGATGGGGAAAGAGTGGAAACAGTGTCAGACTTTATTTTTCTGGGCTCCAAAATTTCTACAGATGGTGACAGCAGCCATGAAATTAAAAACACTTACTCCTTGGAAGGAAAGTTATGACCAACCTAGATAGCATATTCAAAAGCAGAGACATTACTTTGCCAACAAAGGTTCATTCAAGGCTATGGTTTTTCTTGTGGTCATTTGGATGTGAGATTTGGACTGTGAAAAAGGCTGAGAGCCGAAGAATTGATGCTTTTAAACTGTGGTGTTTTTTCCAACCAGTCCATTCTGAAGGAGATCAGCCCTGGGATTTCTTTGGAAGGAATGATGCTGAATCTGAAACTCCAGTACTTTGGCCACCTCATTAGTTGACTCATTTTTAGGATGAGATGGCTGGATGGCATCATTGACTCGATGGATGTGAGTCTTGAACTTTGGGAGTTGGTGAAAGGGAGGCCCCTATTTGATTTTAGTGACTGATCTGATATATAATTTTTGTGACTTTGTTTTTTTCCTTAAATATTGTATTTTTGAGAATCCAAATTCTACTTTAGATTTTCAAATTTTGCTTTTTAGTATTTGGTATCAATTTTGTACCTTTAAGAACCCAATCTTCAGTAACCATTTTTACTTGGGAGAGAGATCACTGGCCTGATTGCTCTCTTCCAATTTGGATCTCCTTTTTCTCCACCAGGTGGCCTCTATCTCCTCCCTGCCCCTTTCTCTTCTCTACCCAACTCTGTGAATCTCTTTGTGTGTTCCAGACTGTGGAGAACATTTAGGGAACTGATTACTGGCTGGATCTGTCTCTCTTTTTGATTCCAACCTTTATCCCCCTGGCCACCTCTGTCTCCTTCCTTCCTCTTCTCTTCTCTGTGTAACTCTGTGAACATCTCTGAGGGATCCAGACTGTGAACAGCACATTAGTTCAGTTCATTCAGTCACTCAGCCATGTCCAACTCTTTGCGACCCAATGAACTGCAGCACGCCAGGCCTCCCTGTCAATCACCAACTCCCGGAATTCACTCAAACCCATGTCCATCGAGTCAGTGATGCTATCCAGCCATCTCATCCTCTGTCTTCCCCTTCTCCTCCTGCCCCAAATCTCTCCCAGCATCAGAGTCTTTTCCAGTGAGTCAACTCTTCACATGAGGTGGCCAAAGTACTGGAGTTTCAGCTTTAGCATCATTCCTTCCAAAGAACACCCAGGACTGATCTACTTTAAAATGGACTGGTTATATTTCCTTGCAGTCCAAGGGACTCTCAAGAGTCTTCTCCAACATCACTGTTCAAAAGCATCAATTCTTCAGCACTCAGCTTTCCTCACAGTCCAACTCTCACATCCATACATGACCACTGTAAAAACCATAGCCTTGATAGATGGACCTTTGTTGGCCAAGTAATATCTCTGCTTTTCAATATGTTATCTATTTTGGTCATAACTTTCCTTCCAAGGAGTAAACATCTTTTAATGTCATGACTGCAATCACCATCTACAGTGATTTTGGAGCCTGAATAAATAAACTCTGACACTGTTTCTACTGTTTTGCCATCTATTTCCCATGAAGTTATGGGACCAGATACCATGATTTTAGTTTTCTGAATGTTGAGCTTTAAGCCAACTTTTTCACTCTCCTCTATCACTTTCATCAAGAGGCTTTTTAGTTCCTCTTCACTTTCTGCCATAAGGGTGGTGTCATCTGCATATCTGAGGTTATTGATATTTCTCCCAGCAATCTTGATTCCAGATTGTGCTTCTTACAGCCCAGTGTTTCTCATGATGTACTCTGCATATAAGTTAAATAAACAGGGTGACAATGTACAGCCTTGGCATTGGCATGGTCCTTTTTTAGGGAAGTGATTACTGGCTAGCTTCTCTCTCCCCTTTTGATTCCCCCTCTTCTCCTCCTGTTCACCTCTATCTCCATCCTCCCTCTTCTCTTCTCTGTGTAACTCTGTGAACATCTCTGAGGGATCCAGACTGTGGAGAGCTCATAAGGAATGATTACTGGCTAGCTTGTTCTCTCCTCTTTTGATTTTTCCTCTTCTGCTCCTGGTCACCTCTGTCTCCCTCCTCCCTCTTCTCTTCTCCATGTAACTCTGTGAACCTCTCTGGATGTCCCTCACTGTGGAGAAATTTTTCATCTTTAACCTAGATGTTTTATCATTGGTGCTCTATAGATGGAGAAGTCTTGAGGCTACTGTAAGAATAATACTGAAAACCAGAGGCAAAAGGCTTAAGTCCAAATCCTGAGAACACCAGAGAACTCCTGACTCCAGGGAACATTAATCAATAGGAGCTCATCAAACGCCTCCATACCTACACTTAAATCAAGTACCACCCAAGGGCCAACAAGTTCCAGAGCAAGACATACCACACAAATTCTCCAACAACACAGGAGCATAGCCCTGAGCTTCAATATACAGGCTGCCCAAAGTCACTCCAAACCCATTGACATCTCATAACTCATTACTGGACACTTCATTGCACTTCAGAGGAAGAAATACAGCTCCACCCCCCAGAACACTGACACAAGCTTCCCTAACCAGGAAACCTTGACAAGCCACCCGTCCAACACCACCCACAGAGAGGAAACATCACAATAAAGAGAACTCCACAAACTGCCAGAATACGGAAAGACAACCCCAAAACAGCAATATAAACAAGAAGAAGAGGCAGAAAAATACCCAGAAGGCAAAGGAACAGGACAAATGTCCACCAAACCAAACAAAAGAAGAAGAGATAGGGAATCTACCTAATAAAGAATTCCAAATAATGATAGTGAAAATGATCCAAAAATTTGAAAACAAAAAGGAATTACAGATAAATAGCCTGGAGACAAGGATTGAGAAGATGCAAGAAAGGTTTAACAAGGACCTAGAAGAAATAAAAAAGAGTCAATATATAACAAATAAGGCAATAAATAAGATTAAAAAAAAAAAAAAAAAACATGCTGGAGGGAACCAAGAGTAGGATAACAGAGGCAGAAGATAGGATAAGTGAGGTAGATGATAGAATGGTAGAAATCAATGAAACAGAGAGGGAAAACAAACAAAAAAAAATTAAAAGAAATGAGGACAATCTCAGAAGACATCTGGGACAATGTTAAATGCCCCAAACATTCAAATCATAGGAGTCCCAAAAGAAGAAGACAAAAAGAAAGACCATGAGAAAATACTTGAGATAATAGTTGAAAACTTCCCTAAATTGGGGAAGGAAATAATCACACAAGTCCAAGAAACCCAGAGAGTCTCAAACAGGATAAACCCAAGGTGAAACACCCAAAACACATATTAATCAAATTAACAAAGATCAAACACAAAGAACAAATATTAAAAGCAGCAAGGAAAAAACAACAAATAGCACACAAGGGGATTCCCATAAGGATAACAGCTGATCTTTCAATAGAAACTCTTCAGGCCAGGAGGGAATGGCAAGGCATACTTAAAGTGATGAAAAAAAAAAAAAAAAATACAGCCCAGATTACTGTACCCAGCAAGGATCTCATTCAAATATGTAGGAGAAATCAAAAGGTTTACAGAAAAGCAAAAGCTGAGAGAATTCAGCACCACCAAACCAGATCTCCAACAAATACTAAAGGATATTCTCTAGAGAGGAAACAGAGAAAGGGTGTATAATCTCAAACCCAAGACAATAAAGTAAATGGCAATGAAATCATACTTATCAATAATGACCTTAAATGTAGATGGGTTGAATGCCCCAAACAGAAGACAAAGACTGGCTGAATGGATACAAAAACAAGACTCCTATATATGTTGTCTACAAGAGACTGACCTCAAAAAAAAAAAGGGACACATTCAGACTGAAAGTAAAGGGCTGGAAAAAGATATCTCATGCAAATAGAGACCAAAAGAAAGCAGGAGTAGCAATACTCATATCAGATAAAATAGACTTTAAAACAAAGGCTGTGAATAGAGACAAAGAAGGACACTACATAATGATCAAAATATCAATCCAAGAGGAAGATATGACAATTATAAATATAAATGCACCCAACATAAGAGCACCACAATATGTAAGACAAATGCTAACAAGTATGAAAGGGGAAATTAACAATAACACAATAATAGTGGGAGACTTTAATACCCCACTCACACCTATGGCTAGATCAACTAAACAGAAAATTAACAAGGAAACACAAACATTAAATGATATAATAGACCAGTTAGACCTAATTGATATCTATAGGACATTTCATCCCAAAACAATGAATTTCACCTTTTTCTCAAGTGCACATGGAACCTTCTCCAGGATAGATCACATCCTGGGCCATAAATCTAGCCTTTGTAAATGCAAAAATATTGAAATCATTCCAAGCATCTTTTCTTTTTTAATTTTATTTTATTTCTGACCACAATGCAGTAAGATTAGATCTCAATTACAAGAGAAAAACTATTAAAAATTCCAACATATGGAGGCTGAACAACACGATGCTGAATAACCACAAATCGCAGAAGAAATCAAAAAAGAAATCAAAATATGCACAGAAACAAATGAAATGAAAACACAAGAACCCAAAACCTGTGGGACACTATAAAAGCAGTGCTAAGGGGAAAGTTCATCGCAATACAGGCATACCTCAAGAAACAAGAAAAAGGTCAAATAAATAACCTAACTCTACACCTAAAGCAACTAGAAAAGGAAGAAATGAAGAACCCTAGGGTTAGTAGAAGGATAGAAATCTTCAAAATTCTGGTAGAAATAAATGCAAAAGAAACAAAAGAGACCACATAGCAAAAATGAACTAAGCCAAAAGCTGTTTCTTTGAAAGGATAAATAAAATTGATAAACCATTAGCCAGACTGATCAAGAAACAAAGGGAGAAAAATCAAATCAATAAAATTAGAAATGAAAATGGAGAGATCACAACAGACAACACAGAAATACAAAGGATCATAAGAGACTGCCATCAGCAATTATATGCCAAGAAAATGGACAACATGGAAGAAATGGACAAATTCTTAGAAAAGTACAACTTTCCAAAGCTGAACCAGGAAGAAATAGAAAATCTTAACAGACCCATCACAAGCAAAGAAATTGAAACTGTAATCAGAAATCTTCCAGCAAAAAAAAAAAAAGCCCAAGTCCAGACGGCTTCACAGCTGAATTCTATCAAAAATTTAGAGAAGAGCTAACACCTATCCTACTTAAACTCTTCCAGAAAATTGCAGAGGCAGGTAAACCTCCAAACAAACTTTGTGAGGCCACCATCACCCTAATACCAAAACCTGACAATGATCCCACAAAAAAAGAAAACTATAGGCCAATATCACTGATGAACATAGATGCAAAAATCTTTAACAAAAATATACCAATAAGAATCCAACAACACATTAAAAAGTTCATACACCATGACCAAGTGGGCTTTATCCTAGTTATGCAATGATTCTTCAATATCCAAAAATCAATCAATGTAATACACCACATTAACAATTTGAAAAATAAAAGCCATATGATTATCTCAATAGATGCAGAGAAAGCCTTTGACAAAATTCAACATCCATTTATGATAAAACTCTCCAGAAAGCAGGAATAGAAGGAACATACCTCAATATAATAAAAGCTATATATGACAAACCCACAGCAAACATTATCCTCAATGGTGAAAAACTGAAAGCATTTCCCCTAAGGTCAGGAACAAGACAAAGGTGCCCACTCTCACCACTACTATTCAACATAGTTTTGGAAGTTTTGGCCACAGCAATCAGAGCAGAAAAATAAATAAAAGGAATCCATATTGGAAAAGAAGACGTAAAACTCTCACTGTTTGCAGATGACATGATCCTCTACATAGAAAACCCTAAAGACTCCACCAGAAAATTACTAGAGCTAATCAATGAATATAGTAAAGTGTTAGGATATAAAATCAACACACAGAAATCCCTTGCATTCCTACACACTAATAATGAGAAAACCGAAAGAGAAATTAAGGAAACAATTCCATTCACCATTGCAATGAAAAGAATAAAATACTTAGGAATATATCTGCCTAAAGAAACTAAAGACCTATATATAGAAAACTATAAAACACTGGTGAAAGAAATCAAAGAGGACACTAATAGATGGGGAAATATACCATGTTCATGGATTGGAATAATCCATATAGTGAAAATGAATATACTAAACAGAGCAATCTACAGATTTAATGCAATCCCTATCAAGCTACCAACAGTATTTTCCAAAGAGCTACAACAAATAGTTTCAGAATGTGTATGGAAATACAAAAAACCTCAAAACCAAAGCAATCTTGAGAAAGAAGAATGGAACTGGAGGAATCAACCTGCCTGACTTCAGGATCTACTACAAAGCCACAGTCATCAAGACAGTATGGTACTGGCACAAAGACAGAAATATAGATCAATGGAAAAAATAGAAAGCCCAGATATAAATCCACACACCTATGGGCACCTTATCTTTGACAAAGGAGGCAAGAATATACAATGGAGAAAAGACAATCTCTTTAACAAATGGTGCTGGGAAGAATGGTCACCACTTGTAAAAGAATGAAAATAGAACACTTTCTAATGCCATACACAAAAATAAACTCAAAATGCATTAAAGACCTAAATGTAAGACCAGAAACCATAAAACTCCTAGAGGAGAACATAGGGAAAACACTCTCCGACATAAATCACAACAGGATCATCTATGACCCACCTCTGAGAATACTGGAAATAAAAGCAAAAATAAACAAATGCAATCTAATTAAAATTAAAGCTTCTGCACAACAAAGGAAACTATAAGCAAGGTGAAAAGACAGCCTTTGGAATGGGAGATAATAATAGCAAATGAAGCAGCTGACAAACAACTAATCTCAAAAATATACAAGCAACTCATGCAGCTCAATTCCAGAAAAATAAACAACCCAATCAAAAAATGGGCCAAAGAACTAAACAGACATTTCTCCAAACATACAGATGGCTAACAAACACATGAAAAGATGCTCAACATTACTCATTATCAGAGAAATGCAAATCAAAACCACAATGAGGTACCATTTCACACCAGGCAGAATGGCTGTGATCCAAAAGTCTACAAGCAATAAATGCTGGACAGGATGTGGAGAAAAGTGTACCCTCTTTACTGTTTGTAGGAAAGCAGACAAATACAGTCACTCTGGAGAACAGTGTGGAGATTCCTTAAAAAACTGGAAATAGAACTGCCTTACGACCCAGCAATCCCACTGCTGGGCATACACACCAAGGAAACCAGAATTGAAAGAGACACGTGTACCCCAATGTTCATCACAGGACTGTTTATTATAGCCAGGAGATGGAAGCAACCTAGATGTCCATCAGCAGATGAATGGATAAGAAAGGTGTGGTACATATACACAATGGAGTATTACTCAGCCATTAAAAAGAATACATTTGAATCAGTTCTAATGAGGTGGATGGAACTGGAGCCTATTATACAGAGTGAAGTAAGCCAGAAAGAAAAACACCAATGCAGTATACTAACGCATATATATGGAATTTAGAAAGATGGTAAGGATAACCCTGTATGTGAGACAGCAAAAGAGACACAGATATATAGAATGGTCTTTTGGACTCTGAGGAGAGGGCAAGGGTGGGATGATTTGGGAGAATGGCATTGAAACATGTATAATATCATATAAGAAACTAATCACCAGTCCAGGTTTGATGCAGGATACAGAATGCTTGGAGCTGGTGCACTGGGATGACCCAGAGGGATGGTACAGGGAGGGAGGTGGGAGGGGGATTCAGGATGGGGAACACATGTACACCAATGGCAGGTTCATGTTGATGTATGGCAAAACCAATACAATATTGTAAACTAGTTAGCCTCCAATTAAAATAAATAAATTTAAATTTAAAAAAAGAAAAAAAGGAAAGAAATCTGAAACTATATTCAACAATTTCATTTCAGTTCAGTTGCTCAGTCATGTCCGACTATTTGTGAGCCCTTGAATGGCAGCACACAAGGCCTCCTTGTCCATCACCAATTCCCAAAGTCCACACATTCTCAGGTCCATTGAGTTGGTGATGCCATCCAACCATCTCATCCTCTGTCATCCCCTTCTCCTCTTGTCCTCTTATCTTTCCCAACATCAGGGTCTTTTCAAATGAGTCAGCTCTTTGCAAGAGCAGGTGGCCAAAGCATTGGAGTTTCAGTTTCAGCATCAGTCTTTCAGTGAACATTCAGGACTGATTTCCTTTAGGATGGACAGGTTGGATCTCCTTGTAGTCCAAGGGACAATCAAGAGTCTTCTCCAACACCACAGTTCAAAAGCATCAATTCTTTGGGGTTCAGCTTTCTTTATAGTCCAATTCTCACATCCATCCATGACCACTGGAAAAACCATAGCCTTGACTACATGGACCTTTGTTGACATAGTAATGTCTCTGCTTTCCAATATGCTGTCTAGATTGGTGTCAACTTTCCTTTCAAGATGTAAATGTCTTTTAATTCCATGGCTGCAATCACCATCTGCAGTGATTTTGATGCCCAGAAAGATAAAATCAACCACTGTCATCACTATTTACCCATCTACTGGGCATGAAGTGATGGGACCCAATGCCGTGATCTTAGTTTTCTAAATGTTGAGCTTCAAGCCAACTTTTTCACTCTCCTCTTTCACCTTTATCAAGAGGTTCTTTATTCTTCTTAACTTTCTGCAGTAGGGTGGTGTCATCTGCATATCTGAGGCTATGGATATTTCTCCTGGCAATCTTGATTCCAGCCCGTGCTTCCTCCAGCCCAGAGTCTCCATGATGTACTCTACATATAAGTTAAATAAGCAGGGTGACAATATACACCCTTGACGTTCTCCTTTCCTATTTGGAACCAGTCTGCTGTTTCATGTCCGGTTCTAACAGTTGCTTCCTGATCCGCGTACACGTTTCTCAAGAGGCAAGTTAGGTGGTCTGGTACTCCCATCTCTTTAAGAAATTTCCACATTTTATTGTGATCCACACAATCAAAGGCTTTGGCACAGTCAGTAAAGGAGAAGGAGGTGTTTTTCTGGAATTTCTTGCTTTTTTGATAATGCACTAGATGTTGGCAATACGATCTCTGGTTCCTCTGTCTTTTGTAAAACCAGCTTAATCATCTAGAAGTTCATGGTTCACTTATTGCTGAAGCCTGGTTTGAGGAAATTTTAAGCATTACTTTACTAGTGTGTGAGATGAGTGCAATTGTGCTGTAGTTTGAGCATTTTTTGGCACTGCCTTTCTTTAGAATTGGAATGAAAACTGACCTTTTCCAGTCCTGTGGGCACTGCTGAGTTTTTGAAATTTTCTGTCATATTGAGTACAGCACTTTCACAGCAGCATCTTTCAGGATTTGAAATAACTCAACTGGAATTCCATCACCTCCAGTAGCTTTGTTCATAGTGATGCTTCCTAAGGCCCATTTGACTTCATACTCCAGGATGTCTAGTTCTAGGTGAGTGATCACACCATCGTGATTATCTGGGTCTTGAAGATCCTTTTTGTACAGTTTCTCTGTGTATTCTTGCCACCTCTTTTTAATATCTTCTGCTTCTGTTAGGTCCATACCATTTTTGTCCTTTATTGAGCTCATCTTTGCATGGAATATTCCCTTGGTATCTCTATTTTTCCTGAAGAGATCTGTAGTCTTTCCCATTCTGTTGTTTCCCTCTATTTCTTTGCATTGATTGTTGAGGAAGGCTTTCTTATCTCTCCTTGCTATTCGTGGGAACTCTGCATTCAAATAGGTATATCTTTGCTTTTCTCCTTTGCTTTTTGCTTCCCTTCTTTTCACAGCTCTTTGTAAGGCCTTCTCAGACAGCCATTTTCCTTTTTGGAATTTCTTTTTCTTGGGAATGTTCTTGATTCCTGTCTCCTGTACAATGTCATGAACCTCTGTCCATAGTTCATCAGGCACTCTGTCTATTAGATCTAGTCTCTTAAATCTATGTCTCACTTCCACTGTGTAGTCCTAAGAGATTTGATTTAGGTCATACCTGAATGGTCTAGTGCTTTCCTCCACTTTCTTCAATTTCAGTCTGAATTAGGCAATAAGGATTTCATGATCCGATCCATTGTCAGCTCCCAGTCTTGTTTTTGCTGACTGTATAGAACTTCTCCATCTTTGGCTGAAAAGAATATAATCAATCTGATTTTGGTGTAGATCATCTGGTGATGTCCATGTGTAGAGTCTTCTCTTGTGTTGTTGGAAGAGGGTGTTTGCTATGACCAGCACATTCTCTTGGCAGAACTATTAGCCATTACCCTGCTTCATTCTGTACCCCAAGTCCAAATTTGTGTGTACTCCTGGTGTTTCTTGACTCCTACTTTTGCATTCCAGTCCCCTATAATGAAAATGACACCTTTTTTGGGTGTTCTCTAGAAGGTCTTGTAGGTCTTCATAGAACTGTTCAACTTCAGCTTCTTTGGTATTACTGATCATGGCATAGACTTGGATTACCATGATATTGAATGGTTTGCCTTGGAAACGAACAGAGATCATACTTTCATTTTTAAGATTGCATCCAAGTACTGCATTTCAGACTCTTGTTGACTATGATGTCTACTCCATTTCTTCTAAGGGATTCCTGCCCACAGAAGTAAATATTATGGTCATCTGAGTTAAATTCACCCATTCCAGTCCATCTAAGTTCGCTGATTCCTAGAATGTCTATGTTCACTCTTGTCATCTCCTGTTTGACCATTTCCAATTTGCCTTGATTCATGGACCTAACAATCCAGGTTCCTATGCAATATTGCTCTCTACAGCATCTTATCTTGCTTCTATCACCAGTCCCATACACAACTGGGTGTTGTCTTTGCTTTGGCTCCATCCTTTCATTCTTTCTGGAGTTATTTCTCCACTGATCTCCAGTAGCATATTGGGTGCCTACCTACCTGGGCAGTTCATCTTTCATTGTCATATCTTTTTGCCTTATCATACTGTTCATGGGGTTCTCAAGGCAAGAATACTGAAGCAGTTTGCCATTCCCTTCTCCAGTGGATCAAATTCTGTAAGATCTCTCCAACATGACCTGTCCTTCTTGGGTGGGCCCACATGATATGGCTTAGTTCCATTGAGTTAGACAAGGCTGTGGTCCATGTGACAGATTGGCTGGTTGTCTGTGATTGTGGTTTCAGTCTGTCTGCCCTCTGATGCCCTCTCTCAGTGCCTACAGTCTTACTTGGGTTTCTCTTACGTTGGACGTAGGGTATCTCTTCACAGCTGCTCCAGCAAAGTACAGCTGCTGGTCCTTACCTTGGAAGTAGGGTAGCTCCTCTCGGCTGCTGCCCCTGATGTGGACGTGGAGTAGTTCCTCTCTGCCATGCGTCTGTGCTCCTGTTGCAGCTGCCATGCATCTGCACCACCATTGCAGCTGTGGCAAGCAATAATTCAACAACTTATTGTTCCTCATATTGTTTCTATTATTGTGACAGAATCGTATGTATGTTAACAGGTAAAAGCAAGACAATTAAAATTAATGTTCTGAAGTAAGCCTTTCAGTGGCTATAAAAAGAGGTTCATACATAACATATATAAGTTTAATTCAAACCCTCCTGTCTTCATATTGAACTGAAAGTGTAATTTTGTACCAACTAATTATATTCCTTTTTATTTTAATTTTTAAGGAAAATGTGTACTTCCTCCTCTGACCACTGTAAAGCCTAAAAGGAATGACAACTTGATAACAGGGACTATTCTGAGGTCTAACATCTAGCTTCTAAATACATTTCTCATCAGACGATCTTAAAGAGATGGCTGATTTCAGGACTGGGTATAGAAATGCACAAAGTAATCTTGGGAATCGTGAAGGAACAGAAAGCTAAGGGACTTCAAAGACCAATGCGGAATGGACAGAAAGTTTAGGTCCCCAAATGAAAAGCCAAACATCTACCAGTTTGTTGGGCAGAATGATGTTTCTGCTTCTCAACACACTGTTTATGTTTCTCATAGCTTTCCTGCCAGGAAGCAAATGCCTTCTGATTTCATGGCTGCAGTCACCATCCACAGTGGTTTTAGAGGCTAAGATGAAGAAATCTGTCACTGCTTCTACCCTTTCTCCTTCTATTTGCCATGAAGGATGGGGCTGAATCCCATGATCTTAGGTTTTTAATATTTAATTTTAAGCTGGCCAAATATGTCCAAATGTTAACAGGCAACATCCAATTTGTCACTGTGATAGATTGCTAGGGCACCAACTCACCATTCTGAGCACTGAGAAAGGAAAATAATCATAAATATTTAAGCTATTTTTGTTTTATTAAGCATAGGTTATGTAACTACAAACAGTTCCAGGAAAACAAGCTAGACTGTCTCTTCTGGGGGTGATGAGAGAGTGATGGGGAGCAGCTATAATATAGATGAAGCCTCACTCACTGCCCTGCAGCTCACCTCCTGCTGTGGAGGTCTGGTTCCTAATAGACCAAGGACTGGTACTGGTCTTGACCCACTGTGCTGGTATTGTGAACTCCTGCTCTAAACCCAATAGTGGGACATTCTATAAGAAAAACCACCCTGCTTCCTCCCAGTTTCTGAACAAATGAATGGCATTAAAATTGTGAGAGGAACAGTTATTTCATCTTAAAGGAGAACAACCAAGTGCAACATATGAGTACATTCTTTCAATAAACTGTGAAAAGACATCTGCTTTTTTGAGAATCAGGAAAATTTGCAAATGGACTGCATATTAAATGTTAATTTTTTGGGAACAAACAGCATTTTTTAAATATCCCATTATTTTACCCCAAATACTCATTATGTACATTTTGTGAATTGTTCATCTTGTCCCTAAAATACTTCAGGAAAAATGAATAAGAAGTAAAAGAGAGAATGAAATGAGTGTCTGTCTTGATTTAAAAACAGATCTGCATAGCTGCTATGGATTGAATTGTGTCCACCCTTGACTCCCAATGTGATGGTATTAGGAAGTAGGGCCTTTGGGAGGTACCCAGGTTGACATGGGGTTTTGATGGTGGTCCCTCATGATGGGATTAGCCTCTCCCTATTTTTCTCTCTTATTCTCCTTCTTCTTCTTCCTTCAACCACCACATGTGAGAAGATAGCAAGAAGAGAAAGACTGATTCAAGTCAAGAATGTCTTCACTGGGATATCAATTGGCCATCACCTTGATGTTGCATAGTCTCCAGTCTATGACAACCTGTGGGACTAAGAGGTTAGTTTTGTAGTTACTGATGCCAAATGATAAAATATAGGGTTTATGATACTCTTCTTTATTATATTTGTTATGTTTGAAACCATTTTGTAGTAAGAAGTTTATAGAAAGTCTTTTTTGAAATTTCTGTCTTAGAGATACCCTGAGGAGCCCAAGATAGCAGATTCAGGCAGGTCCCCAATGAATGAGTGTTTGGAGGACAACATGTTCCTTACTCCAACTCATCTCTTGTCATCTGAACACTGTCCCACACACCTGACAACTTTACCTCCCCCCACCATCTGCATTCCATTACCCTGCTAAGCTGAGTCATCTAGCTGGAGATGTTAATGATTCAGGACAGGGTCTGGAAGCAGAAGGAATGCAGACATTTTTAGAAAGAATGAACTGGGCAGACCCATCTTGGTTTTCCCTTCTTTAGTGCCATCTGCATGTGAGGGATTGGGCCTGGGTAGAGAGGAAGCCACAAGTGGGACTGCATGGATATTTGCAAGAGAAGGGAGGAGGAATTCAGAACCCAATAACCAGGAGGTGGGCAGCTTTCACAGGACCCAGGAGGGAAGGAAGAAGCACTGGGAAAAGAATAGCACCTACCTGAGGGCCAGACCTACCTGAGTCTTCTCGTTAAACTTGGAGGTCATGTCCTTCCTGCTGAAATTCCTGCACCAGATGTGGAGGGGAGAGAGCTGCACTCACTCCTACTGAGTCACAGGGAGAGGGACCACATCCCCCAGAGCCCATTGATTCCACTCTAACTGTGGGTATCATCCCAAGCCAGAGAGCAAATGGCAGGTCATCCAAAAGATGACCTACTTTAATGGTATTTAAAATACTACAAAATTTGTCTAAGAGTCCTGGCATATATAGTTCTCTGAGTTTTTTAGCAGAGATGATTCATCAGCCTAATTTGGGTTTCTGCTGAGGAATCTACAAACTTCCCCATGGGTAACATCTGACTTTTAAGTACCTGACCTCATCCCACAGAATCCAAATGATGGTAATTTTGAGGGGGCAAGGCCTCTAAGGTCCTCGGTGTCACAGCAGCTGTGTGCCAAGTGGTCTACCACTCTCAGTTCTGAGCCCAGGACCCATGAACATCACCAGACAGTTACAGCCCCCTGCCCACCAGAGGCAACCTCAGCATCCTCAGCAACACGCACCTCTGAGCCTCTTGTCCACTGATTGGCACTGAGCTTCAGTCTGGAACAAGTATTCTGGAGCAAGTCCAGTCTCTGTCATCCAAGAGATGGGAAACTGAACCCTGGGTGGTATGACTCACTCTAAAGCTGCAGGTAAGTTAGTGAATACTTGGGACCCAGGAACTCTGGTTCTCAGACCAGGAGACTTCCAGAAAGGGAAAAATGAGAGAAAACTCCATTGCATCCACTGATGGGCACCTCTCAGATATCTGCAGGCACCAGAGTGGAAGTTCCTTTCCCATTGCCCCTCAACTCTGGTTCCCATTTTATCAGCAGACCTGCCTCCATGTAGCAGCAGGAAAGCAATATTCAGGGCAGTTTCTTTTGGATTCCAGGCACAGTGGGGGAGCCCCAGCTGTAGTGACCCCAGGAGGCAGTCCTGATGTGGTGACTGACTCACTCCCAACTCAGAATCCCCAGAGCTCCCACTCCTCATTCAGACAACACAGACCTTTGGGTGACTGGATAACATAAACCTGCATTAAGAGTGAGAAGGATTCTCTTCTCAGCCTTCAGGCATCTTAGATAAATGTCTTATGTTTCCTCAGGGAACCCCTGGCTGAGGGAGGCTAAGGTCTGAGACTAGCCTGGATGCAGGGGAATGTGTTCCCTCTTTGATGCTCCAAATAGACCTTGGAGATTCAAAAGCCTTGAAAGAATTACAATCACCCTTATATTTTGTAGGGACTTTGGTTTATGAATCTGGTTGGAGAAAAAGGACACAAACTCAGGACAAGGCTGGACATCTCTGGGTCCCAGATGATTGTGAGTTGAGTTCCATCCACCAGGCTTCACAGTCAGGTGCTGATGTAATTCACAAGCCACCTTTGAGGAAGCAAAAGAGGAAAGAGTTTTTGGGCAGAGAGCAGTGTGGTCAAAGGGCCATGGGATTCACACAGGGCAAGATGAAACAAGAGTCATTACTTGTTTTTTTGCTCTATCAGTTCCTTGGCATTTCTACTCCTGAGAACAAGTACATGGAGATAGTCAGAGGCATTGGTGGTGCCCCTGGCACCTGATGCTCCTGGTGATAACCAGTTTGTGGACACGTCCCTGAGGTCCAGAGCATATTCAGCCTCGTGATAGCCCCAGATTCTCCTTCTTGGGAAGGCTGAAATGCCTCATTTCTGCTAACTCACAACTGAAGCATGGGATGAGTTCATGGTGGTTGACCTGTAGGCCAAGTTCCAAGCATGGAATAAAGGTTGACAGTGGAAGGGTAGCCATTCATTAAACTTGGTTACCTTGGTCCTTAGCAGGGGCTACTTCCCACATCTAGAATGTTTTTCTCCCAGGATTTTGCATGGCCAGGTCCTTCACAACATTTAGCATTATCTCAAATGAATCTCTCTCAGGCTTGCTTTCCCTGGCCACTGCACTCTCACAAAAACAGACCCTGATCCAACAAGTGCCTAGACACCCCCTCCATCAAAACAGTAATTATAGTTACCAATGTGGAAAGGTGGAAGAGGGATAAATTGAGAGTTTGAGATTAATATATGTATACTATTTTATTTAACAGATAATCAACAAAGACCTACTGTACAGCACAAGAATTCTGCTCAATAGTCTGTAATATCCTGTATGGGAAAAGAATCTAGGAAAGAATGGATACATGTCTATGTATAAGGGAATTAATTTCTCATACAATTAACATTAATATAATGCTGTAAATAAACTATACTCCTATATAGATTAAAAGTTGATTTTTTTTAAATGCTTACATGTAGAGACCAATGGAGTTTTTTAGACTCTCAGGATTTCAGATATGATGCTGGATATGGCAGAACGGGTGCAGAAATCTAGACATTTTCTGAGGTTACATTTTCCTGAGCTTTGGTGTCTTTTGCTTCTAGTGTCACCTTTGATTTGTCTTTGGAGGATCTAATACGAGGGCTTGGAGACACCAGCTGGGTGTTAGTTGAAGGATGAGAGGGAGGCGCTAGTGGGAGAGTGAAATCCCAGCTCCCTAGCCTGCATTGCAGAGAAGGCAATGGCACCCCACTCCAGTACTCTTGCCTGTAAAATCCCGTGGATGGAGGAGCCTGGTAGGCTGCAGTCCATGGGGTCGCTAAAAGTCAGACATGACTGAGCAACTTGACTACCACTTTTCACTTTTCACTTTCATGCATTGGAGAAGGAAATGGCAACCCGCTCCAGTGTTCTTGCCTGGAGAATCCCAGGGACTGGGGAGCCTGATGGGCTGCCGTCTATGGGGTCGCACAGAGTCGGACACGACAAAGTGACTTAGCAGCAGCAGCAGCAGCCTGCGTTGGGGCACGTTTGAGGCAAAACTTACATCCCAATTTCCCTATGAAAACAGGCTGTAGCTTCCCTCTCGATGACTTGCATGATATCAGACCCAGACTGGTTTCATCCTTTTTCATGTCCTGCTTCCCCTGAGACCTCACTGGTTTCTCTGGGAGAATATTTTAATATATATTTATTTATTTTAATTGGAGGAATTTTTTTAAAACATTTTCGCTTCACTAAGTTTTCATTGCTGCTCAGGACTTCTCTATTATCAGCGAGCAGGGGCTACTCTGTAATTGCAGTGCACTGGCTTTTCAATCCTGTGCTTCTCTTGATGTAAATCACAGGCTCTAGGCACTCAGGCTCAGTAGTTGTGGCCCACCGGCTTAGTTGCCCTGGGGCATTTACAATCTTCCCAAACCAGGACTCAAACGCATATCTTAAGCACTGGATCAAAAGGGAAAATACTCTGGAAGGAATTTGAAATAAATCACTTTTACATGAAACTTGGCACCATGGCCTATTTATGAGGAGAAACATAGAGGATTGTCCCTGCTTCAAGCAACCTCCTGAGATCAGGACTGATTGAGGTTCCCCTCCCAAGGGTTCCTACAGGATCTTGAAACTGTCCTGCCATGTGGCTTTGTTCTTGCTTGAGTTTCTGAATCCCACACTAGACTGCAGCTTCCAGAGGGCAGGGCTGTCACTTGACTCACTTCTAAGTATACGTTAGTAGATATTGTCTCATTCAGACCCTAATGTCAAGAAAATGCTAACACAAAGATCAGTTATTCTGAGTGTTAGGTTACAGGTTCAACAACGACTGCAATCAAACCCTAAATAACATTGTCTTAAATACAATACAATTTCAATTCTCTTTCATATAATCTTAGTGCAGGTCTCTCCACAGAGATGAGGGCCCACTTCTTTCTTGTCACATCTTCTACCTGTGCTACTTACCTCTGGTCTAACATGGCTGTTCCAGGCTCCTGTCATTACATGTGCATTCCAGCTAGTGGGACAGAAAATAATACTTCCATTTGGAACTAACATATCACCTCTACTCAAATTCCACTGGCTGAAGAATCTTCCATGGTCATGGCAAACCTGGGGGTGGTGGGCACACAGAAGGGCAGGGGAACGTGATCCTACTGAAGAACATTCATGATGAGTAGCAAGGGCCACCAACCTTCATTCATGTCCCTGTAATTCATTCTTCTTTTGTTCTCCCCACACAGCTCTTGGTCTGTTTTGGCCTGCAGATATGGATATAGATGAGGTTATGAGAGGAGATGGCCCAGGCTGTACAAATATGGAGAAAACAAGAAAGGAAAGAAGATAAGAAAGTATAAAAATGAGATCTAATCTTACTGCATTATGGTCAGAAAAGATGCTTGGAATGATTTAATTTTTTGAATTTACCAAGGCTAGATTTATGGCCCAGGATGTGATCTATCCTGGAGAAGGTTCTATAGATATCAATGAGTCTATTGAGAAAAAAAAGGTGAAATTCATTGTTTTGGGGTGAAACGTCTCCTATTAGATATCAATTAGGTCTAACTGGTCTATTGTATCATTTAAAGTCTAAATGTTTCTTTGTTAATTTTCTGTTTAGTTGATCTATCCTTTGTCTTTTGGTTTGTTCATTCAAACATTTATGTTTAAAGTAATTGTGTGTGATCCCATTTACTTTATTAAAGTTTCTCCCACTATTATTTGTTTGTGGGACAGCAAAGAGACACAGATCCTTGCTGGGTACAGTAATCTGGGCTGTAGGTTATTTTCTTTCATCACTTTAAGTATGTCCTGCCATTCCCTCCTGGCCTGAAGACAGATGTATCCTTTGATCAATCCCTTTTTGTGCTGTTTCTTTGCTGCTTTTAATACTTGTTCTTTGTGTTTGATCTTTGTTAATCTGTTGGATATCCTGTTTGGGAGGGTTTCTTGGACTTGGGTGATTATTTCCTTCCCCAAAAGGTGGGATGATTCTTTTTTGTCTTGAAGAAATGGCATTGAAACATCATTTCTTTTAATTTTTCATATAATTAAAAGAATCTTCTGCCTGTCTAGATTCTCCAGGTGTTTTTTAATCTCATTTATTGCATTATTCAGGATGCTTTCTTTCATCTTCTCAATCCTTGTCTCCAGGTTGCTGGGATGACCCAGATTCTTTATCAGGTAGATGGTATGGGCATTTATCCTGTTCCTTTACCTGCTGCATATTCCTCTGGCTCTTCATCAGGTTTATATTGTTGAGTTTAGGGGAACACATTCACCACTACTATTCAAACACCTCAGAGCAGAAAAGGATTCACTGTTTGTTGTTGTAGGCAAAACCAATACAGTAAAAGGATATAAATAAATAAAAATTTAAAAAATAAAAAATAAAAAAATAAAAAAAAATTTAAAAAATGCAAAATCTAAAGAAAATATATATTAAAACACACTGGAAAAGAAATCAAAGGGACACTAATAGATGGAGAAACATACCCATGGTTAAAATACTAATCTTTGCTATCAATACCAATTTTTTAGAACAAATAATTTATACAAAAAATGCCAAAGCAATCTTGAGGAAGAAGAATGGAATCAGGCTCTACTACAAAGCCACAGTCAACAAGACAATATGGTAAATACAAAAATAGAAAGATCAATGGAACAAAATAGAAAGCCCAGAGATAAATCCACACACCTGTGGACACCTAATGCAATGGAGAAAAGATAACATTTGCTGGGAAAACTGGTCAATAAAAGAAAAAACAAACACCATACACAAAAATAAAAATAAAGATCTAAATAAGACCAGAAACTATAAAACTCCTAGAGGAGAACATAGGCAAAACAACATAAATCAAGCAGGAAAAATGACCCACCTCCCAGAATACTGGAAATGCAAAAAAATAAACAAATGGGATCTAATTAAAATAAAAATCTTCTGCACAACAAAGGAAACTAAAAGCAAGGTGAAAAGACAGTTTTTGGAATGGGAGGCAAAATTAAGCAACTGACAAAGAACTAATCTCAAAACACTCCTGCAGTCAATTCCAGAAAAATAAACGACCCAATCAAAAATGGGCTAAAGAATAAAACATTTTCCAAAGAATTAAATTTACTAACAAGTTTAGGTATGTATGGTATACAATTTAGGTATAATGGTTGATGAATCAATTTATAAAATAAAAATTAAAAAATTCACAAACCCAAAAAAAAAATATAAATATATTCACTAAACCCAACAAAATAATAAGGCTAAAAATAAAAATGCAAAATCTAAAGGAAAATATATAATTTTACATTTATCATATTAAACACATAGTAGTATCAGGATTAAGTTTGGATGCACATTGCAGTGCAAAAAACTAAAAAAAACAACTATAACTTTAGCAAGATAAACTTGATTTTTCTCTCCCACTGAAACAAAGCTGGAGGTGGGCCAGCCAGAGCTTGGGTGGTATCCATCTCCAAGGTTACATGATTGTCCAATACAACTGCAGGAGTTCCAGCCATCAAAACTAAAATCCAGACAACAGTTAGGAAGTAGGTGGGGAAGGGAAGAGTCCCATCTCTCAGCTAAATCAGCTCCTTGAAAGCAGTCTTCCAAGAAATCCCTCTTACAGATCTGCTTGCATCTCAGTCACCAGTCATGACTAAGAGCATGGGTGGGCAGGAAATGCAGTCCTGTAGCTACTGGGCTCATGGCTATATAACAAACTATTTTCAGTTTTGAAAGAGAAGCAGAGAATAGATCATTTTGTAGGTAGCCTGCAGTGTCTGCCTTAAAGAACAAACCTTTTCTGAATGGATTAGGCTGAATGGCTGGGCACAGTGTGGGAGCCAGGAGGAAGGAACAGCAATGAGAAACAGCTAGATGGATCTGAACTGTGCTCCCAGAAAAAAAAAGAGGCAGACTGGTCAGTAGAGATCTTCTAAGGACTGAAGTGAGGATTATACATACCACATGACCCAATTTGTTTTGAAAACTGCTTTTCCAACTCAGGTCCCAAATCTCTCTCAATTCTTCAGCTTCTAAATACCTTGTCTTTGTTACCTCACATTCTGACCTACCTGTCTCACCTTCCTTATTTCTGTTCACATCACTTCTCCATCTAGTCCACCAGCATTGCAAGATCCAGTACTGAGGAGTTAGCAACACTTTCTAGAAGTGGGTAGAAACACAATGACTATTTCTACTTTAGTATTTGTTTGTCTTTATCAAGGTCTTTTGAAGGACTGAGATGGCTAGAATTATGGAGATCTCACATTTGAGGCTTTTAAAAAACATTTCTTGTTACATTGGTCTGTTGGTGGTGATGCAGTCTCATAGTTGTTGTAAGTCTGAGAAAGTATTTTATCTTGTTTTTGATATGTATTTTTCTTGGGTATAGAATTCTGAGTCAATTATATTTCTCTCAGCATTTTAAGATGTGGTGCCAGTGTCCTCTGGCTAACATTGTTTCATATGCCTAATCTGCTGTCTTTCCAATTTTTTGTTCTACTGTGTCTGTTTTTCCTTCTGGTTACATTTCTTTGGTTGATTGTTTTAAACAATGAATTATCATGCACCTTTGAATAGTTGTCATATTTCTTGTCCTTGAATTAATTGAACTTCTGTGTTAATGGGTTTAAAGCTTTCATCATATCTGGAAATTTTTCAGCCAGTAATTATGAAGTTCTTTTCTCTATTCTCCTTCTTTCACTTCCTGTGGGATTCCATTTACATATATTTTAGTATTCTTAAAGTTGTTTCAAATTTCTGTGATGCACAATTAATTTTTTCCCACAGTCTTTCCATTCCTATTTTCCATGTCTCTATTTAACATACTCAATATTCTTCAGCTTCATGAATATAAGGATTATTATTGTAGTAAGCATTTTAATGTCCTTCCCTGCTAATTATGTAATGTATATTTTAACTGTGTTTTTACTAATTGATTTTTCCCTCATTATGGATATTTTCTTGCTTCTTTATACATTGGAAAAAATTTTTTTTTTTTAAATTTATGTATTTATCTTAATTAGAGGATAATTACTTTACAATATTTTGATTGACCTAGGACAAATATTTTCACAATTCATATGGAAATTTTAAATTGGATATTGGATATGGTAAATTTTACCCTTTGGATGCTGGATATTTTTAATTTTTATAAATTATTCCTGGCACTGTTTGCAAACACTGTTAATTTCTTGGAAACAGTTGTATTTTTTGAAGGCTTGCTGTTCAGGTTTTTTAGCTGATATAAGACCAGCCTTTAGACCAGGTTTACTATTCCCCACTAGTAAGGCAATATTGTCTTCAGGGCCATACTGATGTCATGGGAATTATGAGTAATTTCCATGCTGGTGGGTGGGGACACCATTAGACTTGGCTGCAATTTGAGACTCAAGGATTGTTCCCTATAATCCTGACCAGTACTATCAACTCTCTGCTGAAAACTGGAAGGGTATCACCTGTACACTCCCACAGTTCTCTGTGTGTAGCTCTCTCCTGTGAACTCTAACTATCTAGAGTCTCAAATCTCTCTTCTTGAGGAGACCGTTTGTCTCTGCCTAGATAGCCCTTCCATGTATGTGTTGGAAACTATTTCTAGAGTTGGGGCAATTGTAGAACTCACCTTGCTTGCTCCCCTGCCTCAGGAATCCATTCTCTGCTGCCTGACATTTTGATGTAAAAAACTGCTCTTTCTTTTATCTCTTCTACTTTCAAGTTGTTTGAGACAGGAGGATAAATGTGTCCTTTGCTCCTCTATGTCTACCAAAATGGAGGTCCCCCTGCAATCAGAACTCACTGAATGCCTTGTGAATGCTAGGCAGTGACTTCTGTGCATGGGTGCAGACTAACTAGGGATATGTGTTGGGGCCTTTGGGGAGCCCTGTCTTGCTGGAGAAACATGACAATTACAACTAGCATTTGCTATGGGGTATGTTCAGTTCAGTTCAGTCACTCAGTCATGTCCTGACTCTTTGCAACCCCATGGACTGCAGCACGCCAGGCTTCTCTGTCCTTCACCAACTCCTGGATCTTGCTCAAACTCATGTCATCGAGTCAGTGATGCCATCCAACCATCTCATCCTCTGTCATCCTCTTCTCCTCCTGCCTTCAATCTTTCCCAGTAATAGGGTCTTTTCTAATGAGTAAGTTCTTCACATCAGTTGGCCAAAGTATTGGAGTTTCAGCTTCAGCATCGGTCCTTCCAATGAATATTCAGGATTGATTTCCTTTAGCATTGACTTGTTGGATCTCCTTGTAGTCCAAGGGACTCTCAAGAGTCTTGTCCAACACCACAGTTCAAAACCTTCAATTCTTCATTACTCACCATTCTTTATGGTCCAACTGTCACATCCATACATGACAACTGGAAAAATCATAGCTTTGATTATACTGAACTTTTTCAGCAAAGTAATGTCTCTGCTTTTAAAAATGCTGCTAGGTTTGTCATAGCTTTTCTTCAAACAAGCAAGCATCTTTTAATTTCATGGCTGCAGTCATCATCTGCAGTGATTTTGGAGCCCCCAAAATAAAGTCTCTCACTGTTTCCATTGTTTCCCCATCTATTTGCCATGAAGTGATGGGACCAAATGCCATGATCTTCATTTTCTGAATGTGGAGTTTAAGCCAGATGTTTCACTCTCCTCTTTCACTTTCATCAAGAGGCTCTTTAGTTTCTCTTCATGTTCTGCCATGAGGGTGGTGTCTTCTGCATATCTGAGGTTATTGATATTTCTCCCAGCAACTGTGATTCCAGCTTGTGCTTCATCCAGTTGGGCATTTCGCATGATGTACTCAGCATATAATTTAAATAAGCAGGGTGACAATATACAGCCTTTACATACTCCTTTCCTGATTTGGAACCAGTCTGCTGTTCCATGTTCAGTTCTAACTGTTGCTTCTTGACCTGCATACAGATTTCTCAGAAGGCAGGTAAGATGGTCTGGTATTCCAATCTCTGTAAGTTTTCCACAGTTTGTTGTGATCCACACAGTCAAAGGCTTTTGCATGGTCAATAAAGCAGAAGTAGGTATATTTCTGGAATTCTCTTGCTTTTTCTATGATCCAACAGATGATGGCAATTTGATCTCTGGTTCCTCTGCCTTTTCTAAATCCAGCTTGAACATATGGAATTTCACAGTTCATGTACTGTTGAAGACTTGCTTGGAGAAATTACTTTGGTAGCATGTGAGATGAGTGCAACTGTGTGGTAGTTGAACATTCTTTGAAATCGCCTTTCTTTGGGATTGCAATGAAAATGACCTTTCCAGTCCTGTGGCCACTGCTGAGTTTTCCAAATTTGCTAGCATATTGAGTGCAGCACTTTAACAGCATCATCTTTTAGGATTTGAAATAGCTCAACTGCAATTCCATCACCTCCACTAGTTTTACTCGTAGTGATGCTTCTTAAGGCTGTCTTGACTTCACATTTCAGGATGTCTAGCTCTAAGTGCGGAGAAGCCAATGGCACCCCACTCCAGTACTCTTGCCTAGAAAATTCCATTGATGGAGGAGCTTGGAAGGTTGCAGTCCATGGGCTTGCTGGGTTGGACACGAGTGAGTGACTTCACTTTAAATTTTCACTTTCATGCATTGGAGAAAGAAATGGCAACCCACTGCAGTGTTCTTGCCTGGAGAATCGATCCAGGATCAGTGGGGAGCCTGCTTTTTCTGCCTATCTTATATCTTTTTCTTACAGAGTCGGAAATCATTTGAAGTATTTTTTTTCTTCAGTGAAACACCATCATGGTTATCTGGGTCATTAATATCTTTTTTGTATAGTTCTTCTATATATTCTTTCAACCTCTTCTTAATATATTCTGCTTCTTTTAGGTCCATGCCATTTCTGTCTTTTATTTGGCCCATCTTTGCATGAAATGATCCTTCCCTACCTCTAATTTTCTTGAGCAGATCTCTGGTCTTTCCCATTCTATTTTTTTCCTCTATTATCTTTGCACTGATCACTTAGGAAGGCTTTTTTTTTTTTAAAAATCTCTTCTTGCTATCTTTGGAACTCTGCATTCAGATTGGTATGTCTTTCTTTTTTGCCTTTTGCTTCTCTTCTTTTCTAAGTTATTTCTAAGGCATCCTCAGACAACCATTTTGCCTTTTTTGCATTTCATTTTCTTGGGGATGGTCTTGATGAGGTATGTACAGATCAAAAAATGAAGATCACTGCATCCAGTTCCATTATTTCATGGCAAATACATGGAGAAACAATGAAAACAGTGACAGACTTTATTTTCCTGGGCTCCAAAATCACTGCAGATAGTGACTGCAGCTGGGGAAAAAAAAAAAAAAAAAAAAAGACACTTGGTCCTTGGAAGAAAAGCTATGAAAAACCTTGACAGCATACTAAAAAGCAGAGACATTACTTTACCAGCAAAGGTCTGTATAGTCAAAGCTATGGTTTTTCCAGAAGTCATGAGTGGATGTGAGAGTTGGACCATAAAGAAAGCTGAGCACCAAAGAATTGATGCTTTTGAACTGTGGTGTTGGACAAGACTCTTGAGAGTCCCTTGGACTGCAAAGGAGATCCAACCAGTCCATCCTAAAGGAAATCAGTCCTGAATATTCATTGGAAGGACTGATGCTGAAGCTGAACCTCCATTACTTTGGCCAATTGATGGGTAGAACTGACTCATTATAAAAGACCCTGATGCTGGGAAAGATTAAAGGCAGGAGGCAAAGGGGAAGACAGAAGACAAAATTGTTGGGTGGCATCATCAACTTGATGAACATGAGTTTGAGCAAGCTCTGGGAGTTGGTGATGGACAGGGAAGCCTGGCATGCTGCACCCCATGATATAGCAAAGAGTTGGACATGACTGAGAGACTGAACTGAACTGATGTACAGAGGACAATCAGGGAGCAGGCAGAAGTCTTTAAGGAAGGAGGAAGGAACAATTCCTGGATAGCTGACAATTTTGGGTCAGCAGGCCATTTCAAGCTGGAGAAGCTCTAGGGAAGCAATTCTATGCCAGGTGGAGAGAATGGTAAGAGAAAGGCAGGGTGGCAGTGCTGGGATTTCCCAGAGGACAAGATCCCTGTTCTACTAAACTTTATCAATGCTCAATATTGTTAGGTGATTGGAAACATGAGTTTTGTTTTGGAAGTGGTAGAGCAATATTCAATGGAAGGACTGATGCTGAAGATGAAGCTCCAACACTTAGGCCATCTGATGTGAAGACCCAGCTCTTTGGAAGAGACCCTGATGCTGGGAAAGATTGTGGGCAGAAGGAGAGGGAATAAAAGGATGAGATTGTGAGATGGCATCACCTACTCAAAGGACATGAGTTTGAGGAAACTCCACAAAATAGTGAAAGACAGGGAAGCCTGTTTTGTTGCCAAACATGTAATCACAAAGAGTCAGACATGACTTAGCAACTGAACAATACCAATGAGGACACAGGGTCCAGTGAAGGCTCTGGTCCTGGTTGGAGTGGAGAAAGATTTAGGTGGAAGGGGAGGCTTCCCATCCTCTGGTGCAGGTCCTTGAATCCAAGGCAAGGAGCACAAGATTTTGAATGTGTTACCAAACATTGTTTTCTAAAAAAAAAAAAAAAAAAAACTGTTTTCTGCAGGAGAGAGAGCTTTGACTGAGTTTGTTCTCTAGATTTTACTGAGGGATTGAAGGGATCTGGGGTGGGCTGAGTCTGCAAAAACCAGGTGACCAGCTGCTGGAGGGTGAGGCTTGTGGTAGACATTCTGCACTAGGTGGAAAACGAATCCAGAAAAAGTGTCCCTTCTGGAGTGTACATGCCAATGTATCACATTGTTTCAGCAGATCACTTCAATGTTGTTTTGGGGCAAGCAAGAAATGGATGGGTGGTTTGCTTTTGTCAATTCCTGTGGGTAGTTAGATGACTAAATGTCTGGTTACTTCATTGCATGGTTGGAATCATGCTTGGGAAAGAAAACTAGATCAAGTCCACACATATTTGGTTGTTAAACAGCAAGCATAGGAAGGTTTCTAAGGCAACTGTAGGTAATTTAAACATGAGGGGCCAAATGGGGACAGTTTCATTTAACAGGCTGAGATTGGACTGTACAGGTTGCCATAGTTGTTGCTATGACAAGAAGCCATAACAGCTACTTGTTGCTATGCTGGAGATGTGGGAAACTGAAAAGAGACCAAAAGCCTTACAACTCTCCTTGCAGTGTGATTTCAGGCTAGAAGTAGTTGACAAGGAAAGGCTGACTGGTAAGGCTGAGGAAGGAGTAATCTGAGCCAGTAATCATTAGCTCTTGGGGCCCAGAAAACAGAAGCATCAGCTCAGTCAGAGTTCTGTGTCATGGTTCAGAGATAGATGTCATTTGGCTTGAATCAATATTTAGCCTTGGGGATGGCAGCCATAACCTCTAAACAGAAGATTTCCTTCTCCCCAGGTGGCAGAATAATTCATATTTGTTCCAGACTCAGGAACCCAGAAAGCCCTCTCAGGGCCACTTGTTCTTAGCAGGCACACATGCAATCTAGAAGGTGGAACTATCATCATGGTGCCCATTTTCCAGATGAGAAAACTGAGGTTAAGGGACTTGATCAAGGTCACACAGCTAAGCATGTGAAAAGCCAAGCACAAACCCAGGGTAACAGTCCTCAAATTGTGTGTTTTTGCTCCACACCCACTGGGAGTGGTGGGTGGTGATCTGGCAACAATGCTTAGGCAGAAGCAAGCAGTATTCAGGCTTAAATTGAAGTAAGTAAGGAAAACCACTAGAACATTCAGCTATGACCTAAATCAAATCCCTTATGATTTTATAGTGGAGATGAAAAATAGATTCAAGGGATTAGGTCTGGTAGCCTGAAGAACTATGGATGGAGGTTTGTAACATTGTGGGAGGTGGTCACCAAAACCATCCCCAAGAAAAACAAATGTGAGAAGGAAAAGGGGTTGCCTGAGGAGGCCTTAAAAACAGCTGAAAAAAGAGAAGTGAAAGGCAAAGGAGAAAGGGAAAGATATACTCAATGGAATGCAGACTTCCAGAGAATAGCAAGGGGATATAAGAAAGTCTTCATAAGTGAACACTGCAAGAATTAGAGGAAAATAATAGAATTGTAAAGAGTATAGATTGCTTCAGGAAAATTGGAGCTACCAGAGGAACACTTCATGCAAGGATGGGCACAATAAAGGACAGAAAAGTCAAAGACCTAACAGAAGCAGATGAGATTAAGAAGAGGTGGCAAGAATGCACAGAAGAACTGTACAAAAATGGTCATAATGACTGGGATAGGATGATGCTTGGGTCACTCATGTAAAGCCAGATATACTGGAGTATGAAGTCAAGTGGGCCTTAGGAAGCATCACTACAAACAATGTTAGGAGAGGTGATGGAATTCCAGCTGAGCTATTTAAAAATCCTAAAGAATGAGGCTGTAAAAGTGCTGCATTCAATATGTCAGCAAATTTGGAAAACTCAGCAGTGGCCACAGTGCTGGAAAAGGTCAGTTTTCATTCCAATCCAAAAGAAAGGCAATTCCAAAGAATGTTCAACCTATCATGCAATTGTGCTCATCTCACTTGCTAGCAAGGTAATGCTCAAAATCCTTCAAGCTAAGCTTCAACACTACATGAACTGAAAACTTCCAGATGTACAAACTGGTTTGAGGAACCAGAGATCAAATTGCCAACATCCATTGGATCATAGAGAAAGCAAGGGAATCCCAGAAAACATTTCCATCTGCTTCACTGATTATGCTAAAGCCTTTCACTGTGTGGACCACAACAAACTGTGGAAAATTCTTAAGGAAATGGGAGTACCAGATCACCTTACCTGTCTCCTGAAAAGTCTGTATGTAGGTCAAAAAGTGGCAGTTAGAATCAGACACAGAACAACTGAAAGATTTAAAACTGGGAAAGAAGTGTGACAAGGTGTACATTCTCACTCTGGTTATTTAACTTCTATATAGGATACATCATTCAATATGCTGGACTGCATAAATCCCAAGATGGAATAAAGATTGCTGGGAGAAATATCAACATCCACAGATATGAAGATGACACTGCCCTAATAGCAGAAAGCAAAGAAGAACTAAAGAGCCTCTTGATGAGGAGAGGAGATGCAAAAACTGGCTTAAAACTCAACATTCAAAAAACTATTCACAAAAATATACTCAACATTCATGGCATCCTGTCCCACCACATCATGGCATATAGATGAGGGAAAAGTGGAAACAGTGGCAGATTTTATTTTCTTGGGCTCCAAAACCACTATGGACCTTGACTGCAGCCACAAAATTAAAAGACACTTGCTCCTTGGAAGGAAGAAAGGCTATGAAAAACCTGCACAGTGTATTAAAAAGCAGAGACTCACTTTGCTACAGAGGTCTGTAGTGTCAAAGCTATGATTTTTCCAGTAATCATGTACAGATGTGCGATCTGGACCATAAGAAAGGGTGAATGCCAAAAAATTGAGCTTTTGAACTGTGGTGCTTGAGAAGATTCTTGAGAGTCCCTTATACAACAAGGAGATCAAACCAGTCAATCTGAAAGGAAATCAACCTCTGACCCCTGCTGTCTCAGCTGAGGCATCTACTGAGGGCCTCCAGGTGGAAAGAATGGATGCTTCCACTGCAAAAGTGCCTAACCATGGCAGCTCCAAGCAAATAGTTTGTAGCTCCACCCCTGGAGGAAGCTCAGAAAGGCTGAAGGCTCTGTGTACCCTGGGTCCCCTGATACATGTGTTGCATTCTCCCCAGCAGCATTGGAGGCCAAGGAAGGGGCATTCTGGGCCCTGGAGGGGGATGGCTCAGGGATCCACTGGGGCCACCACTTACCAAGTAGGACTGGAAAGGACAGAGCAGGCATATGTGGCAGAGACCTGGTGACTGGGTGTGGGGCAAAAGGGAAACAAGCTCTCCATAAAGTACCTCACCCAAAATCCCCTGGAGGAGAAGCCCAGTGACAAGAATATCTGAGATGGGACAAAGAGAGTCTATTTCATTATCCCTTATAATTCCTCTGAATGAGGAGGTGGTGGAGTTGGTGGGTCATTACAAACTCTTCCATGATCTAGACCATCTGTCAGTCACTATCCTTGGGGCTGCCTCTTCCCAGCTTCAGTCATGCAGTTCTGGAGGAAACTAACAGTCATGTGTGCTTCCTGGTCAGGGCCAAAGACCATGTAAAGCCAGTCATAAGACCCCATGTCCCTGCCAGGATGGCTGATCTAGGGCTGTACATGTGAACTGAGGTGGGTGATTCAGAGAACACCCTTGAACTCTGATGTCTGCAAACTTTTTTCCTTACTAGGTGATGCCTTCAGGATTTAAAACCCTAGGGCAGGTAGCTTGAAATCCCTCACTAGGTGTAGAAGCCTTAAGGAAAAATGTTGCCAGGCTAAGACCATCAAAGTAGACTGAAGGGAAAGAGAGAAGGTGAGAGAGAATTCATGACTTCTGATTTCTTGGGTCTAGTCACTGAGATCTTTGTATTTGCTTTGATTCTTGTATCCTGGATTCCCAGAATCATTTAAATGAGTCTCTATTTTCCTTGAAGCCAGTTTGAGCATGGCTCCTTTCAATTTTGATTCAGACTTGGTTCTAGATCCTTCAGTCCCAGACACAAACAGAGGCAACCATTTGATTCAGCACCATTAAGAGTGAAACCCTTTATTCTTTACTAAGAATAGAGTGTGAAGACCACCAAATACAGTTCACCAGCATTCTGGGCAGGAGTGCCCAAAGTGTGAGTGAGTGTGTGTTAGGAGTGGCCTTACTGATTCCTGAACCACTCCAAGCATTCACACTGCCTGTGCCAGGCCAATTCTGTCCTTTCTTCGATCAAAGACTGAGAAATACAGCCTCAGAAAGACGTCACCCAGGATCCACATCTCTGTAGATGAACTCTGTTGATGCCCTTTAAAGGCAGTAAAGCAGCGGCCTCTAGAATCCTGGGGGAGTCAGAGACACACACCAGTCAGCATGAGCCCTTACCAGTAACTCCCCCCAATATCCAAACCCAGCATAATTCTTTGTTTTATTTCCCTCTTTTGGTAAGTATCAATGGGTTTTCTCAGCAGCAGGGGATATGACAGTTCATCCAAAAGCAAAGAGGGCCAAGACATGAGGTTGCCATGAGGAAGGGTGTGGTGAGTGGAGGACTGGCAGTTGGGGAAACATAGGAATGAAAAACAACAAAGTCCTACTGTAGAGCGTAAGGAACTATATTCAATATTCAGTGATAAACCACATGAAAAAGAATAGAAAAAAAAATATATTTTTATGTGTATAACTGAGTCACATTGTTGTGCAGCAGAACTTAATGCAACACTGAAGATTAGCCACACTTCAATATAATTTTTTAGAAAAGAACAAGTGTGTCCATAGTTCCCCTCACTCCCTGTTTCTTTTCTTCTGACTCCTGCTCCTTGTTTTCTCTGCAGAGAATGCTGGTTCTCCTCCTGCATCCCCACAATCCATACTTTATTAAAAAAAACTTTTTTTTGTATTGGAGTATAGCTGATTAACAATATTCTGAGTTTCAGGTGGACAGTAAAGGGACTCAACCATATGTATCCAGGTATCCTGGTCCCAAAGACACCCCTCCCATCCAGGCTGTCATATAACTGAGGGGAGTTCCCTGTGCTACAAAGTAACTCGTTGTTGGTTATCCATCTTAAATAGAGCAGTGCCCACAACACGTTCTTGAAGACTTAACTCAGGAACTCTGAGAAGCCTCCTTGGCCCACACTCACCCTCTTTGGCCACTCCAGGCTTGGGTGGGTAATGTACTCTGGTTCCCCATCCCCACTGGTCAGTCTGTAGCCCTCATCACCCCTAGTAAGTCCCCAGTGCCCCAGTGCAGACCACCTTGAGATGCCATTTGCATGGAATCCAGTGCAGTTTTGCCTAGAACCAAGCAACCCTCCATATGGCTCAATGAGTTTGTGGTTTTAGAATTCCTGAAATTCCCTCTCTTCCTCAAAGCCTTCTTTGAGCCCATCAGCCTGCTCTGAACTCCCACAGGGAGCTGACATGAAGCCTCCACCCTGTGCCAGGGCTGAGCAGTCACTGTGCACCCTTTATTCACCTTAGTATCCAACCTCCCCACAGAGGGGTCGGGTATCCCAACTCACAAAGGAGGCACCTGGCCAGAGCAAGGGGAAGATGCAGCTGAGAACTAGGCTGACCATGTAATTTATCATCCAAACCAGAAAAACTTTGAGAAGGGAAGGGAGACTGTTAACTTATGCTGGGACATCACACTGGGACTGTCCCCAGCCATTCTCCTTGTAACATGGCCTATTTCAGGGACTGCTAGAGCTGACTTTCATGTTCATGCACCTAAGGGTTCAGATTGAATTGAAGCTCTTTGAGGACTGAGGACCTTAGTGTTCCCCTCTCTCCTGACTCCCACCATGCCATATGGTGTGGCATCTCCACATTTATTTCAGGAAGATCAGTGTCCCACACGGCCCTTTAATCTCAAGTGATTGGTTTTGTGGGAGGCACTGGCCCAGCCACAGGGCTCAGCAGCATCTGCAATGGTGTGACATGGCCTCCAGAGGGCGCCCTCCTCCCAGCAGCAGCCCAAGGGTTCCTGCAAGCTCCAGTTTGAGAACCACCCTCAGTATTGTCCCCTCACCTTGAGGATGTAGGCTTGAGCTGGCACTGGGTAGTTGATGCCGTTGATGGTGAAGATAATAGAGGGCAGGGTATTGACCACAGAACATGAAACGTAGTGCTGTTAGAGAGAGAGGGAGAGAGGTTGGCCCTGGAGATCCTTGTTGTGTGTGGAGACTGGGAGTGACCCTGGGGCATGACCCTTCACCTTGGAACCCCGTGGCGTGGCACCGATGAGCTTCTGTATGTTATTGACCAGTCTTCTTGGGCCTTTGATCAGTGATGTCCCAGTGTCCACAAGGGCCTTGCAGCCAGAACAAGCAATAACCTTTCTTTTCATGGAGATGCTGAGAGACAATGGAAGAAAGCGGGCATCAAGGTCACTCTGAGTCTCCCCAGAGTTGCCCCCTTCCTGACTGTCTCCTAAACAGCCCTTTGTCTCTTGCCCTCTTTTCCTTTGCTCTCGACACAGCACCTTTCTTGACATCCTTGAATGCAGTACTTGAATACACCAGGATATTTTGTACCTTGACACAAGCTGGTCTTCCTTCCTAGAAGACTCCACTCCCCTTTGACTAGCAAATTTCTTCTCATCTTCCAGATTCCACCTTAATTGTATTGTTTTCGGGAAGTCTTTCCCCGGTGTTTATCAGTCTCCTGTCTTGGTCACTCTCTGTAGACCCTTCCTCATGTCTGCTGCTGCTGCTGCTAACTCACTTCAGTCGTGTCTGACTCTGTGCGACCTCATAGAGGGCAGCCCACCAGGCTCTGCTGTCCCTGGGATTTTCCAGGCAAGAGTACTGGAGTGGGTTGCCATTGCCTTCTCCTCCTCATGTCTAGCATGTACCAAAGTCACAATTCACTATGTGGGTGAGTCACTTCATGTACATCTGCCTTCTTAGATGTGAGGGCGAGTTTTATTCTCCTTGCCTCCCTAAAGTGCCTGGCACACAGTGGATGCCCAATGCTTGTCTGTTCAATGAGTGAATGAAGACTGAGAAAACAATAAGAAACATCCAGAGAGCTGTATCTGATGGGGAACAAATAATGGGTCACACACAGAGTGAAGATGGAGATTCACAGGGGCAGCAGATTCTCATAGTAGGGGAGAGAGGGGCTCCTCTGGGAGAGGGTGTCTCCCAGCACTGCTCCTACAACCAGCTCAGACCCTGAGACCCTGGCCAGGAAATACATGACTAGCCCACAGAAACTCCAAAGGACAGGTCAGCTTTTGTCTGAGGGTATCACACAGAATCCTATCAATTATGCCTCTTGTCCTCAGGTCACTCCTGGATCCCACCTTCCTGATTCTCTGTTATAGCCCCTGTCCCACTGTGTGCCCAAGAATGTGGTGTGTTTTTTATTAGTTGCTTTCACGTCTTAAGACTGCAGCCAACCTCTCTCCACTGCTGGGTAGCTGCTCCCTAAGAAGACCAGTTTTCCCCATTTTCTCAGGACTGTCCCTGTTTTTAAAATGACATTTATCTGTACTGAGAACTTCCTATGTCCTAGGTAGCCCTGGACAGTTGGTCATCTTATCATAACTCTGTTCAGGCTGGTGAAATTCTCCCTGATCCTCTGTTCACCACACTGTAGAGTCCTCTAACCATGCTCCCCACCTCAAAGGGCAGTGGGTGCAGCCCTCTCCCAGCTGCACAGACCTCTGGTGACCCTTTTAGGACCCTGGTCAGAGCCTTGCTCAGAAGGCCTGGGGATTATGAACCCATGGGTTGTTTGTGTATCTATGTGCTTGTGTGTTTGTTTGTATGTGTGTTTGTATGTGTCTCTGTGTGTGCTTGTGTGTCTCTGACTAGCTATGCATGTTTTTATGTGTCTCTGTGTATGTTTATATGTGTCTGCTTGTGTGTTTCCATGTGTCTGTGTGTCTGTCTGTGTCATTGTGGGTGGTGTATATGTCTGTGTGACTGTGTGTCTGAGAATGCATTTGTGTGTGTCTGCCTGTGTCCATGTACAGTAGTGGGAGCATCACTTGGGCTGACCCTCAGAGGGAGAGGCTTACCGGTCCATGTGTACACTCCAGTCTCCCCCTGCTTGGATCAATGGTACCCAGTTGAGCTCTCCCTTGTAGTAGCGGTGGTCCACCCCACCAAACATCACCACACTGCCCTCCTGCTTGTCTCTGTAGAGAGAAGAGAGGGGGGGGATCCTTGGAGGACAGTAACAACAGCACTGTCTGAGAGCTGTGCTTGTCCACCCATCAAGGCCCTAATAAGGTCCCCATGTACAGATGCAGAAATAGCGTCTAGGAGAGATTGAGATCCAGACTGAGGTCTGTTACTGGCTAGTGAGTGGCACAGAGGAGGTTAGAAGCTGAATCACTTGGCTGGGCTCCACCCACTATGTCTTCTGAAGATGCCCTGGACCTCCAGTGACCTGAGTGCTCAGACACCCTCAGAGGACAGGGTGCTGAAGTGTTTTGGCTTTCCCCTTGTCCACCTTGTCATTTTTCAGGAAAATCAAGGCCTGGGAGTTCTAAGGGTGTGGGTTCAGGTCACCCAGAGTTGGCTCCACTGGCCTGTGACCTCTACTGTCCAAAGGGCCCCACACTCAGAAGGGACCCCACCTCTGCTCTCCCTGTCTTGAAATGCCTAATATTTCTTGAACAAGGGTTCCAGAGTTTTGTGTCCCACACTTTCATTTTTCACTGGCTCCTACAAATTGGGTAGCTGGTCCTGGGCTCCCAGTGAAATGCTAATGAGGAAGGAAAGATATCCACCATCCTTCTCCTTCCTTCCTTATCAAATTCATAAGCAAATCCTAATGCCTTTTCCTTCAACTTGTTTCCTGTTGCCTTCCATTAGCCTTCCTCCTCACTCACCCCCTAGACCAAGTTACTGGTCTTGAGCCCAGGAGTAGGGTTGTGTTCCAATAAAATTTTATTTATAAAAGCCAGTGGTGAAGCCAGGTAGGGCCCTGGGGCCATAGTTATCCTGGGTTAGATTATCTCTCAGGATACTTCTTTATCAAGTGTTCTATAATTTTTGTGCAACTGAAAGCATCTTACAGCTAATTTGGAGAAAGGATTGTCCATCTCAGACTTACTTGCTCAAGTAGAAGGCAAAAACAGGCTCAGAAATGGCACCTTCATTCTTCAGGTTGTCAAAGATGGGGATGGCTCCAGAGAAGGATATGTTGGGGTAGTTCAAGCCCAAGATGCCATCAAATCTTCTGCCCTCAAACCAGATTCTTCCAGGCTTAGACAGAATGGCTGGTCAGTACTTACAAGGTCCCCAATCTGTGGGAGAGAAGAGTGTTCCCACTTACAGATACATGAAGTGGGGCTAGGACTGGGCTGGGGTGCATTGCCATTAGATCCTCAGAGAAGAATTGAGGCTGGGCTCTGTCTTTGGTGGCCCACAGATGGTTAGACCAAGCTGGGAGGGGAATTTGGGTTCCATTTGAGAGAGGCTGTGAATTTTAAAACATCTGCCCCTCTGAAAAACACCACCTGAGTGAGTCAAATTGGCCTCGTGGCTTCTGTACAGGTGGGGCAACCAAGAGTCAGGCCAGGTCCCATTGGTGCCACCTTATGGACAAAACAATCGAGAGCAAGATAGCCTTCTCTTTGGCATCACTGTGACCTAATGACAGGAATGGACTGCATTCTCTGTAATGTACTGTGGATTCTGCATCTGTCCAGGAAGACAGAAGCCAAAAACACAATCTTGCTTGCAGGGTTCTATGAAATTACTGCCTGGGAAATTCACTTTTGGGGATATGTGTATATTTCTGTGAGTGTGTATGAGAGAGAAAGAGAGAGAGGGGAACTACTCAAGTATTTTGGGGGAGGCAGGCCATAGGTTTATTAGACTCTCAAGGGTCCTCTAGAGTGAGAACTCATTTATCAGGCCCCTTGACTTCTCAGGCCTCCAGTTTCCCACTCTGGATACCTGAAGCCCTTGACTGCCCCCAGGGTCCCCAGATCAGTTTTATCCTGTCCCCAAACACCCCACAGCAACTTCAGTCCTGAAAAGCCAGCCTAACTCCACCTTTTACCACATGTGTGCCCTCAGCAAGGCCCTTGCTGTCTGCACCTCAGTTTCCTCATATGTCTCATGAGCTAATCAGAGTAACTGCTGTGTGGGGTTGTTGCAGGATTAAACCAGTTATCACCTGAAAGTGCCTGGAACAGTCTGTGAATATAAAAGTGGGTGCTTTTATCCCTTCTTCTCGCTCCCAGCAAAATGAACCTTGAACTGCTCATGGGCAGAGGAGCTGCAAGTCCACACCTCAAGCCACTCTCTGGGTTAGCTAATTTGTTTGCTCATGTGTCACCATGGGCACTGCCTCCCCAGAGACAGGATCCTGTGGATAAGATGGCCAATATCTATGGGAGTTAGGCTAGGAAGGGTCCTGCCAGATGGTCCTGCATCTGTTTTGCAAGCAGTGGTCACTCCATAGCCAGTCCTGACTCAGCATTTGTTACATTGTTACCCGAACTGTGTCATAAACAACAACTCCTTTCATTCTCCCAGATCCATAGGTGATCCTGAAGGTCTTATTGGTAGGCCGGAAGGTGGAAGACTGAAGATGTCTGAACCTAATGTGTGTAGCTGCAGACACAAGAGATGAGTGTCATCAGGTGCCAAGGGTGGAAACAGGGTGGCAGGGCAAGTGAAGGATGGTCCGGGTAGGGGGTGTCTGTACTCACAACAGGCTGAACTGTTGCAAAAGATGGAGGGCACCCACAAGTCAGATGAGCCTGTGTCAAAGACAACCTGGAATTCCTGAGGGGGTGTTCCAATGGTGATGTTACCCACGTAGAGCATCTACAGGGAGAAGGAGGGAGTGGGTTAGTGCAGAACTGGCTACCCTCTATTCCCACACTGATGCCTCCCTCTGGGTGTCACATATCTCTTGAGATCACTTTCTAACCACCGTGCAGCTCACAGACTTTGGTCACAGAGAGGTATCTGCATTTGATATATTTTTCCTGTGCTACATTGTATGCAGGATATTGATTCTATGACCAGGCATTGAAGTGGTACCTCCTGCATTGGAAGCCCAGAGGCATAACCACTGGGCCTCCAGGACCACTGGACACCAGGGAAGTCCTGGTGCCTTCATTTGAGAAGCTCTGTAGTCTCTTCAAACCCAGCCTTAGCACCCCCTTCTCCAGGAGGTCCTTCTTGATCAACCCCAGCCACTCCCTCTAAACTCAGACCACATCCAATCAACACCACACAGGTGACCCAGGCTCCTCCATTTCATGTGACATTTATTTCCAGGACTTAATGCAGGTTGCCTATCTCAGGCTGGCATGGGCATTCTTGAAGACAAAATAAGCCCTTTTCTAATCTAAAAACAGTAAACCAGATTATTATGTTAGATTACGGGTTCAGTAACTTTTTCCTGCTGTGGTTCCTGCATCTGTGGAAACTGAATACAGGTTCAGTAACTTTTTACTGCTGTGGTTCTTCTTCATCTGTGAAACTAGTTTGAGTGGGTTGCCATTTCCACTTCAATTCAGGAAAGTGAAAAGTGAAAGTGAAGTCACTCAGTGGTGTTCGACTCTTAGCGACCCCATCGACTGCAGCCTACCAAGCCTCTCCGTCCTTGGGTTATTCCAGGCAAGAGTACTGTAGCTGGTTGTCATTGCCTTCTTCTCAGAAGGAACAATCTCTCTCAAACTAATGACACATCTTTGACACAGAAATGGATGTTTATGGGGAGGAGCCAAGATGGCGGAGGAGTAGGACGGGGAGAACACTTTCTCCCCCACAAATTCATCAAAAGAGCATTTAAACGTCGAGTAAATTCCACAAAACAACTTCTGAATGCCGGCAGAGGACATCAGGCACCCAGAAAAGCAACCCAACTCTTCGAAAGGAGGTAGGAAAAAATATAAAAGACAAAAAAAGAGACAAAAGAGGGAGGGACAGAGTTCTGTCCTGGGAAGGGAGTCTTAAAAAGAGAGAAGTTTCCAAACACCAGGAAACCTTCTCACTGCCAAATCTATGCCGAGCTTTGGAAGCACAGAGGGCAACGTAACAGGGAGAAAAAATAAATAAACAATTAAAACTCGCAGATTGCGAGCCCTACGGTAACTCCCCCAGCGGAGAAGCAGTGCAGATGCCTGCACACGCCATTAGCAAGCGGGGGCTGCACAGGAAGGCGCAGCGCGGGCTGCATCGCTTAGAGTAAAATCTGGCCTGAATACCCTGAGCACTATCGGAGCGAAATAATTTGGGCTAGCAAACCAGACTGTGGAATATCTACCACGCGAAAAGCCAGCCCCAACCTGAGACACCGCCAGGCCCGCGCATGGAACAAAGAACTGAACAGAGATAGCCGGCTGCAGACCTTCCCCCTCTGGTGACAGGCAGCCAGAGCCAGAAGGGGGCAATCGCAGCCCCAGAGAGACATTATCTATAAAACTGTAGGCAGGCTTCTTTGCTAACTAAAACTGCTTGGGGGTCTGGACGGTTAACATCTGCCTGAGAAGGTGCATCGGTTTTACACCCAGATAACCGAGTGGCAGGGAGGCGATAAGTCGCAGTATCGGCGCTTGCCAAACACCTCATCACCTGAGCTGCTCGGACCTGGGAAGAGCACAAAACGCAGGCCCAACTGAGTCTGCGCCTCTGAGGACTACCCGAGTGCCTGAACCTGAGCGGCTTGGACCTGGGAGGTACATGCAGCCCAGGGCTGGCCTCGGATTGTTCCCGGTGGAATAACCTAGAGCCCGAGCAGTGTGGGCAGGGAGGCTACACGCGCCGTGAGCAGGGGCAGACCCAGTGTGGCTGAGGCACTGCGAGCGCATGCCAGTGTTATTTGTTTGCAGCATCCCTCCCTCCCTCCCCACAGCACAACTGAACAAGTGAGCTTAAAAAAAAAAAGTTTCCTCCACTGTCCCCTTTGTGTCAGGGTGGAAGCCAGACACTGAAGAGACCAGCAAACAGAAGAAGCTATAACAGAGGGAAACGCCCTGGAAGCTACAGGCAATAGATGAAAACCCTGTGATTACTACAGACTACATAGGAAGGGGCCTATAGATCTTGAGAAATATAAGTCGGACCAAGGAACTAGCCAAAAATGAACTGAACCCACAATACTCACAACAAAACCAGAAAAAGTCCTAGATATATTTTTACTATTTTTACGATCATTCTTTCTTTTTTTTTAATTAAAAAAAATTAAGTCCTCTATTGTTCCTTTAATTTTCACTTTTATAACCTATTACTTTGCAAAAAAAAAAAAAAGAGAGAGAGACCCTATTTTATTCTTCTTCAGCAAACTTCCTATATATATATTTTATAATTTTTTGACCTTGTTTTTTTTTTTTTTTTTTTCTTTTCTTTAACATTGTATTTTTGAAATTTCAAACTCTAGTTTTTAAATTTTAGCTTTTTGGTATATGTTATCAATTTTGTACCTAAATTTCTGTGACTTTTTTTTTTTTTTCTCTCTGTTTCTTTCTCTTCTTCTTTTATATAACATTGTATATCTGAAATTCCAAACTCTACTTTAGATTTTTAATTTATGCCTTTTGGTATTTGATATCAATTTTGTACCTGTATTTTCTTTATGATTTTTGTGACATTGTTTGTTTTTGTTTGTTTGTTTGTTTTCTCTCTTTATGGTTCTTCTTCCTTTTTTTTTAACACTGTATTTTTGAAATTCCAAACTCTACTCTAGATTTTTAATTTTTGCTTTTTGGTATTAGTTATCAATTTTGTACCTTTAAGAACCCAATTTTCAGGACCCATTTTTAACTAGGGAGCGAGATTACTGGCTTGACTGCTTTCTCTCCCTTTGGACTCTCCTTTTTCTCCACCAGGTCGCCTGTGTCTCCTCCCTAACCCCTCTCTACTCTACCCAACTCTGTGAATTTCTGTGTGTTCCAGACGGTGGAGAACACTTAGGGAACTGATTACTGGCTGGATCTGTCTCCCTCCTTTTCATTCCCCCCTTTTATCCTTCTGGCCACCTCTGTTACCTTCCTCCTTCTTCTCTTCTCTGTATAACTCCATGAACATCTCTGAGTGGTCCAGTTGTGGAGTGCACATAAGGAAGTGACTACTGCTACCCCACTCTCTCCACTATTGATTCTACCTCATCTCATTTGGGTCACCTCTAACTCCCTCCTCCCACTTCTCTTCTCCATGTAACGCTGTGAACCTCTCTGAGTGACCCTCACAGTAGAGAAACTTTTCATCTTTAACATAGATGTTTTATCAATGGTGCTGTATAGAAGGAGAAGTTTTGAAACTTCTGTAAAAATAAGACCGATAACTGGAAGCAGTAGGCTTAAGTCCAAACCCTGACTCCAGGGAACTCCTGACTCCAAGGAACATTAATTGACAGGAGCTCATCAAACGCCTCCATACCAACACTGAAACCAAGCACCACACAAGGGCCAACAAGTTCCAGGGCAAGACATACCAAGCAAATTCTCCAGCAACAAAGGAACACAGCCCTGAGCTTCAAAATACAAGCTGCCCAAAGTCACCCCAATACCATACACATCTCATAACTCATTACTGGACATTTCATTGCACTCCAGAGAGAAGAAATACAGCTCCACCCAACAGAACACCGACACAAGCTTCCCTAACCAGGAAACCTTGACAAGCCACCTGTACAAACCCACACACAGTGAGGAAACGCCACAATAAAGAGAACTCCACAAACTGCCAGAATACAGAAAGGACACCCCAAACTCAGCAATTTAAACAAGATGAAGAGACAGAGGAATACCCAGCAGATAAAGGAACAGGATAAATGCCCACCAAAACAAACAAAAGAGGAAGAGATAGGGAATCTACCTGATAAAGAATTTCGAATAATGATAGTGAAATTGATCCAAAATCTTGAAATTAAAATGGAATCACAGATAAATAGCCTGGAGACAAGGATTGAGAAGATGCAAGAAAGGTTTAATAAGGACCTAGAAGAAATAAAAAAGAGTCAATATATAATGAATAATGCAATAAATGAAATTAAAAACACTCTGGAGGCAACAAATAATAGAATAACAGAGGCAGAAGATAGGATTAGTGAATTAGAAGATAGAATGGTAGAAATAAATGAATCAGAGAGGATAAAAGAAAAATGAATTAAAATAAATGAGGACAATCTCAGAGACCTCCAGGAAAATATTAAACGCTACAACATTCGAATCATAGGGGTTCCAGAAGAAGACAAAAAGAAAGACCATGAGAAAATACTTGAGGAGATAATAGTTGAAAACTTCCCTAAAATGGGGATGGAAATAATCACCCAAGTCCAAGAAACCCAGAGAGTCCCAAACAGGATAAACCCAAGGCGAAACACCCCAAGACACATATTAATCAAATTAACAAAGATCAAACACAAAGAACAAATATTAAAAGCAGCAAGGAAAAAACAACAAATAACACACAAGGGAATTCCCATAAGGATAACAGCTGATCTTTCAATAGAAACTCTTCAAGCCAGGAGGGAATGGCAAGACATACTTAAAATGATGAAAGAAAATAACCTACAGCCCAGATTATTGTACCCAGCAAGGATCTCATTCAAGTATGAAGGAGAAATCAAAAGCTTCTCAGACAAGCAAAAACTGAGAGAATTCTACACCACCAAACCAGCTCTCCAACAAATACTAAAGGATATTCTCTAGACAGGAAACACAAAAACGGAGTATAAACTCAAACCCAAAACAATAAAGTAAATGGCAACGGGATCATACTTATCAGTAATTACCTTAAACATAAATGGGTTGAATGCCCCAACCAAAAGACAAAGACTGGCTGAATGGATACAAAAACAAGACCCCTACATATGTTGTCTACAGGAGACCCACCTCAAAATAGGGGACACATACAAACTGAAAGTGAAGGGCTGGAAAAAGATTTTCCATGCAAATAGGGACCAAAAGAAAGCAAGATTGGCAATACTCATATCAGATAAAATAGACTTTAAAACAAAGGCTGTGAAAAGAGACAAAGAAGGTCACTACATAATGATCAAAGGATCAATCCAAGAAGAAGATATAACAATTATAAATATATATGCACCCAACACAGGAGCACTGCAGTATGTAAGACAAATGCTAACAAGTATGAAAGGAGAAATTAACAATAACACAATAATAGTGGGAGACTTTAATACCCCACTCACACCTATGGATAGATCAACTAAACAGAAAATTAACAAGGAAACACAAACTTTAAATGATACAATAGACCAGTTAGACCTAATTGATATCTATAGGACATTTCATCCAAAACAATGAATTTCACCTTTTTCTCAAGCGCACATGGAACCTTCTCCAGGATAGATCACATGCTGGGCCATAAAGCTAGCCTTGGTAAATTCAAAAAAATAGAAATCATTTTAAGCATCTTTTCTGACCACAATGCAGTAAGATTAGATCTCAATTACAGGAGAAAAACTATTAAAAATTCCAACATATGGAGGCTGAACAACACGCTGCTGAATAACCAACAAATCACAGAAGAAATCAAAAAAGAAATCAAAATTTGCATAGAAATGAATGAAAATGAAAACACAACAACCCAAAACCTGTGGGACACAGTAAAAGCAGTCCTAAGGGGAAAGTTCATAGCAATACAGGCACACCTCAAGAAACAAGAAAAAAGTCAAATAAATAACCTAACTCTACACCTAAAGCAACTAGAAAAGGAAGAAATGAAGAACCCCAGGGTTAGTAGAAGAAAAGAAATCTTAAAAATTAGAGCAGAAATAAATGCAAAAGAAACAAAAGAGACCATAGCAAAAATCAACAAAGCCAAAAGCTGGTTCTTTGAAAGGATAAATAAAATTGACAAACCATTAGCCAGACTCATCAAGAAACAAAGGGAAAAAAATCAAATCAATAAAATTAGAAATGAAAATGGAGAGATCACAACAGACAACACAGAAATACAAAGGATCATAATAGACTACTATCAACAATTATATGCCAATAAAATGGACAACGAGGAAGAAATGGACAAATTCTTAGAAAAGTACAACTTTCCAAAACTCGACCAGGAAGAAATAGAAAACCTTAACAGACCCATCACAAGCACGGAAATTGAAACTGTAATCAAAAATCTTCCAGCAAACAAAAGCCCAGGTCCAGACGGCTTCACAGCTGAATTCTACCAAAAATTTAGAGAAGAGCTAACACCTATCCTGCTCAAACTCTTCCAGAAAATTGCAGAGGAAGGTAAACTTCCAAACTCATTATATGAGGCCACCATCACCCTAATACCAAAACCTGACAAAGATCCCACAAAAAAAGAAAACTACAGGCCAATATCACTGATGAACATAGATGCAAAAATCCCTAACAAAATTCTAGCAATCAGAATCCAACAACACATTAAAAAGATCATACACCATGACCAAGTGGGTTTATCCCAGGGATGCAAGGATTCTTCAATATCCACATATCAATAAATGTAATACACCACATTAACAAATTGAAAAATAAAAACCATATGATTATCTCAATGGATGCAGAGAAAGCCTTTGACAAAATTCAACACCCATTTGTGATAAAAACTCTCCAGAAAGCAGGAATACAAGGAACATACCTCAACATAATAAAAGCTATATATGACAAACCCACAGCAAACATTATCCTCAATGGTGAAAAATTGAAAGCATTTCCTCTAAAGTCAGGAACAAGACAAGGGTGCCCACTTTCACCATTACTATTCAACATAGTTTTGGAAGTTTTGGCCACAGCAATCAGAGCAGAAAAAGAAATAAAAGGAATCCAAATTGGAAAAGAAGAAGTAAAACTCTCACTCTTTGCAGATGACATGATCCTCTACATAGAAAACCCTAAAGACTCCACCAGAAAATTACTAGAAATAATCAATGACTATGGTAAAGTTGCAGGATATAAAATCAACACACAGAAATCCCTTGCATTCCTATACACTAATAATGAGAAAACAGAAAGAGAAATTAAGGAAACAATTCCATTCACCATTGCAATGGAAAGAATAAAATACTTAGGAATATATCTACCTAAAGAAACTAAAGACCTATATATAGAAAACTATAAAACACTGGTGAAAGAAATCAAAGAGGACACTAGTCGATGGAGAAATATACCATGTTCATGGATTGGAAGAATCAATATAGTGAAAATGAGTATACTACCCAAAGCAATTTACAGATTCAATGCAATCCCTATCAAGCTACCAACAGTATTCTTCACAGAGCTAGAACAAATAATTTCACAATTTGTATGGAAATACAAAAAACCTCAAATAGCCAAAGCGATCCTGAGAAAGAAGAATGGAACTGGAGGAATCAACCTACCTGACTTCAGGCTCTACTACAAAGCCACAGTTATCAAGACAGTATGGTACTGGCACAAAGACAGAAATATAGATCAATGGAACAAAATAGAAAGCCCAGAGATAAATCCACGCACATATGGACACCTTATCTTTGACAAAGGAGGCAAGAATATACAATGGATTAAAGACAATCTCTTTAACAAGTGGTGCTGGGAAATCTGGTCAACCACTTGTAAAAGAATGAAACTAGAACACTTTCTAACACCATATACAAAAATAAACTCAAAATGGATTAAAGATCTCAATGTAAGACCAGAAACTATAAAACTCCTAGAGGAGAACATAGGCAAAACACTCTCTGACATTCATCACAGCAGGATCCTCTATGACCCACCTCCCAGAATATTGGAAATAAAAGCAAAAATAAACAAATGGGACCTAATTAACCTTAAAAGCTTCTGCACATCAAAGGAAACTATTAGCAAGGTGAAAAGACAGCCTTCAGAATGGGAGAAAATAATAGCAAATGAAGCAACCGACAAACAACTAATCTCAAAAATATACAAGCAACTCCTACAGCTCAACTCCAGAAAAATAAATGACCCAATCAAAAATGGGCCAAAGATCTAAATAGACATTTCTCCAAAGAAGACACACAGATGGCTAACAAACACATGAAAAGATGCTCAACATCATTCATTATCAGAGAAATGCCCTCCCAATTTAGAAAACACTCACATCCATGATGTTCTTATGGACTCTGGGGTGAATAGTTATATTTAGAAGAAATCTGAGACAGTCTGTAAGCATGTTCCTTGAGGAAATTGTTCAGCATTTTTTTTTCACTGAGGGTATTTCTCATGGTCTTCACTTTCCTTAGAGGTATTCTTTTCACTGAACATTTGACAAAGAAAACAAAGAAGATGCTACAATTAGCTGTCAGTGTTAAGGTATAACTGTCATTGTAATGGCACTGTGTATTTTCTAATCATTTTTATGAGTCACCTTATTATAAGAATTTTATGCATATTCCATGGAAAAGACATAGGTTTGAATAAAGATTCTGTTCTGTAATGTTGGGTAAGCCATATGACCATGTGGGGTCTCAGTCTCCCCTTTGGTAAAATGGTGGAATGTAATGATTCAAACCCTCCAAATAGGATATCTTGGGGATAAGTGAAGTGATGGATATAAGGTGCCTGATAAATAGGAAGTCTCAACAATGACAGCCACTAGCATTGCTGTTGCCATCCCACTGTATCCTTCTCATAGAAGCTCAGGGAAGGAGGTAGAAGGGGGATTCCTATCCTCTTTTACAAGGGAGGAATTTGAAATGCAAGAGGTTTGTGAATTGGCTGTGGTCACACTGCTTGTCAGATATAAAACAGTGTATAAGTAGCTCTCCCAATCTTTCTCCAAGTTGAAAGAGAAGAGAGAGTTGAAAGAAGAATCCAGGAGATAGGGAACAAGTTCAGGAAATGTAGAAAATTAAAAGAAAAGTTAAAAGAAAACACCACAGAGAGAAATACACTCACAGAGACTTCCAAAGGGATGGAGAGATAAATGATAGTGATACAGAGATGCAGACATAGACATATACACACTGAAGTAGAGAGGGAACAAAGAACATGCTAAATAAAAGGTAGAAAAGTGCTATTCCACAGGACCACACCTACATCTGCATTGACTGTGCACTGAACAATTGCAAGGAGTTCCAATTTCAATAGGTCATGACATGACTGGACCCCAGAGTTGTGCAACTATGCAAATCTACACCAAGAACCTTGGGTCCCACAGTTCCTATAGCAAGGTACTTATCAATATTTAAGGGTTGAACTTTAAGATTGTCAGGGAAATATTCCATTCTGTTCTAAACCTGATGAGTAGAAGAATAATCAGATGAAAAGAAAAATCACAGAAAGGAAGATGATGTGGCTTACAGTCTCCATACTTACATGACTCTGCAATCTGAGAAGGCCACCAGCCTGAGGAGCACAAGCCACTTCATGCTTCTTTCCTGGCTCCAAGTACTCAGGAAGTTCAGGTTCTTAGCATGTAGTGGTGACCAGGAGCCCCTAGTTATATATGCTCTGACATGCCCTAGTTTAGCCCTTTAGGCCAATAATAGGTCTGAAAAAAACACAAAGGTCTCGATAAAATCTTTACCTTCATCAGTGTCCTTGGTGAGTGGACTTTGAAGCTTTTTGGAATACAGAGAATTGAACTGTAATCTCTTCCTTGAAGCTTGGCTGGAAAATCAAACTGATCTGCATGGACATCTAAGAAGATGGAGAACCTTGCCTACTTGGAGAGAAAACTGCTAAGAACATCATAAAAATGGATACTAAGGGCCATGCTCAACATTCTTTGTTTCATGACATCTTCCTAGCCACTTCATGAGATATGCATGGCTGTCCTCATTGGCGAGAAGATTGCTAGGAGGATAGGTTGTCAAATGGCAAAGTGAAGACTTCAGGCAGGGACATAAAGCCCAGTTGGCTTTAGGTAGTGGGTCTGATGGCAGACATCAGGGGCACCTATGATGCCAGTCTGCATCAAAGATTTAGGGCAGAGCAGTATTTAAATTGCATGGTTTCAATATTGGAAGAAATGTCATACACATCCACAAGATATTTTATAGCATCCAACAAACGTACAAGGAAGAACTGTGTGCTAGGTTCTGGGTTAAAGGTTTCAAAGTCAAAGTTGATGAAAACAAAGTAGTCTTTATCTTAAGAGACCTATCAGTCTAGTTCTCACAGAGTCATGGCCCCAGGAGGCAGGAGATATGATACTAGGACTAGGTGGCCATGTTGAACCCTGGGCGGCACAGGCCTTACAACTGGGAGCAGCCTTTCCTCCACTTCACCCATGCTGGAAAGCAGACCAGTTGGCCATGTTTTCAGGAGAATTGGAAGTTTGGATATTTATGTACAATCTACTGATTTTAATGTTAGCAACTGATTTTTTCCACACACACACAAAAAAAAAAAAACAGTGGGAACAAAATCTCCACAGCAATGTGCTGGAATCAGCATTCAGTCTCTGCAGGTTTTTATTTCTCGCCTAGAGTTGGGAATGCAGTGGGGACGGAGAGGAATTTAATTCATGTCAGTTGATATAAAAAGAGACTGAATGCATACTGAACATGTGTGTTTCCTTTCTATTTATAAAGAAAGATCACCGGGGACATACAAACCAACGAATTTAACTGCTGAAAATAAATGGATATATTTCTGATATAATTTCCCCATAGGGTCTATGCCGTGAAAAATTTTGTCTGCCAAACCAAACATACAAAAAAAAATAATTTTGAAATGTCTTCCCAATCAAAGAAGACAAAACAACTGTGGCAGCCAAGTAAAGACAATCGTGTTTAATGACTCATCCAGGACTCCCAGGGCCTATTCCTGCATGAGATCTATCAATGACTGTCCCTTGAATACAACAGGAGCCTCTCCTAGTCACCAGATGTGTGTAGATGGGACACTGTGTCATAACACTCATTTTTGCACATTGTTTAAATTCAGTTCTCGTGGTTAAATCCCAACAGGGGGAATATGACATCACTGACAAATGACACACATATATGCCCTTTAAACTATGGTGTTGGATAAGACTCTTGAGAGTCCCTTGTACTGCAAGGAGATCAAACAAGTCCATCCTAAAAAAAAATCAGTCCTGAATATTCACTGGAAGGGCTGATGCTGAAGCTGAAGCTCCAATTATTTGCCCACCTGATGGGAAGAACTGACTCATTGGAAAAGACCCTGATATTAGGAAAGATTGAAGGCAGGAAGAGAAGGGGAAGACAGGATGAGATGGTTGGATGGCATCACCAAGTCGATGGACATGAGCTTGAGTAAGCTTCGAGAGTTGGTGATGGATAGGGAAGCCTGGCATGCTGCAGTCCATGGCATTGCAAAGAGACGGACACGACTGAAGGACTGAACTGAACTGAACAAATTGAGAACAAAGACTGATAAATCTAATTGCATCAAGTTGGTGACTAGCTGCCCATAACAACACATTACTTAAGTGGCTTTAAAATTCAGAATTATGACTACATTCAGAGTGGAATATCTTCTAAGGAAAAACAAAAATACTGCCCATCCAAAACAAAACCAAAAAAAAAAAAAGAAAAACAGGAAAGAAATCTGAAACTATATTCAACAACTTATTGTTCCTCATAACTTCTGTTATTGTGACAGAATCATATATGTTAACAGGTAAAAGCAAGACAATAATTAAAACTAATGTTCTGAAGTAAGCCTTTCAGTGGCTAGAAAAAGAGGTTCACACATAACATAAAGAAGTTTAATTAAAACCCTGCTGTCTTAAATCTTGAACTGAAAGCATAAGTTTGTACCAACTAATTATATTCATTTTTATTTTATTTTTTTAAGGAAAATGTGTACTTCCTACTCTGACCAATGTAAAGCCTACAAGCAATGACAACTTGATAACAGTGACTATTCTGAGGTCTAACATGTAGCTTCTAAATACATTTCCCATCAGACAATGCATGGATTCTTAAAGAGATGGCTGATTTCAGGACTGGGTAAAGAAATGCACAAAATAATCTTGGGAATCGTGAAGGACCAGAAAGCTAAGGGACTTCAAAGACCAATGGGGACTGGACAGAAAGTTTAGGAATCCAAATGAAAAGGCCAAACATCTACCAGTTTGTTGGGCAGAATGATGTTTCTGCTTCTCAACACACTGTTTATGTTTCTCATAGCTTTCCTGCCAAGAAGCAAACATCCTCTGATTTCATGGCTGCAGGCACCATCCACAGTGGTTTTAGAGGCTAAGATGAAGAAATCTGTCACTGCTTCCACCTTTTCTCCTTCTATTTGCCATGAAGGATGGGGCTGGATCCCATGATCTTAGTTTTTAATATTTAATTTTAAGCTGGCCAAATGTGTCCAAATGTTAATAGGCAACATCTAATTTGTCACTGTGATAGATTGCTAGGGCACCAACTCACCATTCTGAGCACTGAGAAAGGAAAATAATCATCAATATTTATGCTATTTTTGTTTCTATTAAGCATAGGTTATGTAACTACAAACAGTTCCAGGAAAACAAGCTAGACTGTCCCTTCTGGGGGTGATGAGAGAGTGATGGGGAGCAGCTATAATACAGATGAAGCCTCACTCACTGGCCTGCAGCTCACCTCCTGCTGTGGAGGTCTGGTTCCTAATAGACCAAGGACTGGTACTGGTCCTGACCCACTGTGCTGGTATTGTGGACTCCTGCTCTAAACCCAATAGTGGGACATTCTGTAAGACAAACCACCCTGCTTCCTCCCAGTTTCTGAACAAATAAATGGCATTAAAATTGGGAGAGGAACAGTTATTTCATCTTAAAGGAGAACAACCAAGTGCAACATATGACTACATTCTTTCAATAAACTGTGAAAACTGCTTTTTGAGAATCAGGGAAATTTGTACATGGACTGGATATTAGATGTTAATTTTATTGGGAACAAATGAGCATTTTTTTCACATCCTATCATTTTACCCCAAATACTCATTATGTATTTTGTGAAATGTTCATCTTGTCCCTAAAACACTTCAGGAAAAATGAATAAGGAGTAAAAGAGAGAATGAAATGAGGGTCTGTCTTGATTTAAAAACAGATCTGCATAGCTGCTATGGATTGAATTGTGTCCACCCTTGACTCCCAATGTGATGGTATTAGGAAGTAGGGCCTTTGGGAGGTACGCAAGTTGACATGGGGTTTTGATGGTGGTCCCTCATGATGGGATTATCCTCTCCCTCTTTTTCTCTCTTATTCTCCCTCTTCCTCCTTCCCTTCCCCACCACAAATGAGAACATAGCAAGAAGAGAAAGACCTGATGCAAGTCAAGAATGTCTTCACTGGGAACTCAATTGTCCACCACCTTGATGTTGCATAGTCTCCAGTCTATGACAACCTGTGGGACTAAGAGGTTAGTTTTGTAGTTATTGATGCCAAATGATGAAATATAGGGTTCATGACACTCTTCTTTCTTATATTTGTTATGTTTGAAATCAGTTTTGTAGTAAGAAGTTTATAGAATGAAGTTTCTGTCTTAGTGATACCCTGAGGGGCCCAAGATAGCAGATTCAGGCAGGTCCCCAATGAGTGAGTGTTTGGAGGACCACATGCTCCTTACTCCAACTCTTCTCTTGTCATCTGAAAACCATCCCCCCATACCTGACAACCTTACCTCCAACCTATCTGCATCTCCACTCCCCTGCTAAGCTACTGAGTCATCTAGTTGGAGATCTTGATGATTCAGGACAGGGTCTGGAAGGAGAAGGAATGCAGACATTTTTAGAAAGAATGATCTGGGCAGACCCATCCTTGGTTTTCCCTTCCTTATTGCCATCTGCAGGTGAGGGATAGGGCCTGGGTAGAGAGGAAGTCACAAGTGAGACTGCATGGATATTTGCCAGAGAAGGCAGGAGGAATTCACAACCCAATAACCAGGAGGCGAGCAGCTGCACAGGACCCAGGAGGGAAGGAAGAAGCACTGGGGAAAGAATAGTGTGTACCTGAGGGCCAGACCTACCTGAGTCTTCCTATTAAACTTGGAGGTTGTATCCTTCCTGCTTTAATTTCTGCTCCAGATGTGGAGGGGATAGAGCTGTAGTCACTGCTAATGAGTCACAGGGAGAGGGACAGCCTCCCCAAGGAGACCTTGGATTTCACTCTAACTGTGGGTATCATCTCAAGCCAGAGAGCAAACGGCAGGTCATCCAAAAGATGACCTACTTTAAATAGTATTCAAAATACTACAAAATTTGTCTAAGAGTCCTGGCATATCTTGTTCCCAGAGTTTTTTAGGAGAGATGATTCATTAGCTTAATTTGGGTTCTGCTGAGGAATCTACAAGCTTCCCATTGGTAACTTCTGACTTATAACTACCTGATCTCATCCCACAGAACCCAAATGATGGAAAGTTCCAGTGGGCAAGGCCTCTAAGGTCCTCGGTGTCACAGCAGCTGTGTGCCAAGTGGTCTACCACTCCCAGTCCTGAGCCCAGGACCCATGAACATCACCAGACAGTTACAGCCCCCTGCCCACCAGAGGCAGCCTCAGCTTCCTCAGCAACACCCACCTCTGAGCCACTTGTCCACTGATTGGCAGTGAGCTTCAGTCTGTAGCAAGTGCTCTGGAGCAAGTCCAGTGTCCCTCATCCAAGAGATGGGAAACTGAACCCTGGGGTGTATGACTCACCTTAAGGCTGCAGGTAAGTTAGTGAAGATTTGGGACCCAGGAACTCTGGTTCCCAGTCTAGGAGACTTCCAGGAAGGGAAAGATGAGAGAAAGCTCAATTGCATCCATTGCTGGGTAGCTCTTAGATGTCTGCAAGCACCAGAGTGGAAGTTCCTTTCCATTTGCCCCTCAAGTCTGGTTCTGATTTTATCAGCAGAGCTGCCTCCATGTAGCAGCAGGAAAACAATATTCAGGGCTGTTTCTTCTGGGTTGCAGGCACAGTGGGGGAGCCCCAGCTGTAGTGACCCCAGGAGGCAGTCCTGCAGGTGGTGACTGACTCACTCCCAACTCAGAATCCCCAGAGCTCCCTGCTCCTCATTCACACAACACAGACCTTGGGTGACTGGATAACATGCACCTGCATTCAAGTGAGAAGCATTCCTTTCTCAGCCTTCTGGTAACTTAGATAAGTGTCTTATGTTTCCTCAGGGAACCCCTGGCTGAGCGAGGCTGGGGTCTGAGACTAGCCTGGATGAAACGGATGTGTTCCCTCTTTGATGCTCAAAATAGACCTTGGAGATTCAAAGGCCTTGAGAGGGTTACAATCACACTTATGTTTTTTCAGGACTTTGCTTTATGAATCTGGTTGGAGAAAAAGGACAGAAACACAGGACAAGGCTGGACATCTCTGGGTCCCAGCTGATTGTGAGTTGAGTTCCAGCCACCAGGCTTCAGAGTCAGGTGCTGATGTTATTCACAAGCCACCTTTGAAGAAGGAATAGAGGAAAGAGTTTTTGGGCAGAGAGCAGTGTGGTCAAAGGGCCATGGGAATCACATGGGGCAAGATGAAACAAGAGTCATTACTTGTTTCTTTGCTCTATCAGTTCCTTGGTGTTTCTACTCCTGAGAACAAGTACATGGAGATAGTCAGAGGCATTGGTGGTGCCCCTGGCACCTGATGCTCCTGGTGATAACCAGTTTGTGGACACGTCCCTGAGTCCAGAGCATATTCAGCCTCATGATAGCCCCAGGTTCTCCCTTCTTGGGAAGGCTGACATGGCTCATTGCTGCTAACTCACAACTGAAGCATGGGATGAGGTCATGGTGGTTGACCTGTAGGCCAAGTTCCAAGCATGGAAGGAAGGTTGGCAGTGGAAGGGTAGCCATTTATTAAACTTGGTTACCTTGGTCCTTAGCAGGGGCTACTTCCCACATCTACAATGTTTTTCTCCCAGCTTTTTGCATGGCCAGGTCCTTCTCAACATTTAGCATCATCTCAAATGAGTCTCTCTCAGGCTTGCTTTCCCTGGCCACTGCACTCTCACAAGCACAGACCCTGATCCAAAAAGTGCCTATAGACACTTCCCTCCATCAAAACAATAATTATAGTTACCAAAGTGGAAAGGTGGGAGAGGGATAAATTGAGAGTTTGAGATTAATATCTGTATACTACTTTATTTAATAGATAATCAACAAAGACCTACTGTACAGCACAGGAATTCTGCTCAATAGTCTGTAATAACCTGTATGGGAAAAGAATCTAAGAAAGAATGGATACATGTGTATGTATAAGGAATTAATTTCCCATACAAATAATATTAATACAATACTGTAAATTAACTATACTCCTATATAAATTAAAAGCTGAATTTTGAAAAATGCTTATGTCTAGAGACTCATGGAGTTCTTTAGACTCACAGGATTCCAGATATGATGCTGGAGATGGCAGAGTGGGTGCAGAAATCGAGACATTATCTGAGGTTGCATTTTCCTGAGCTTTGGTGTCTTTTTGCTTCTAGTGTCACCTTTGATTTGTCTTTGGAGGATCTAATACAAAGGCTCTGAGACACCAGTTCAGTGTTAGTTGAAGGATGAGAGGGAGGTGCTAGTGGGAGAGTGAAATCCCAGCTCCCTAGTCTTGGGTTGGGGCACGTTTGAGGCACAACTTATGTCCCAAGTTCCCTATGAAAACAGGCTGTAGCTTCCCTCTCCATGACTTGCATGATATCAGACCCAGACTGTTTCATCCTTTTTCATGTCCTGCTTCCCCTGAGACCTCACTGATTTCTCTATGAGAATATTTTTAATATAAATTGATTTACTTTAATTGGAGGCTAGTTACTTTACAATATGGTAGTGGTTTTGCCATACATTGACATGAATCTGCCACAGGTGTACATGTGTTCCCCATCCTTAACCCCCCTCCCACCCCCTCCCCATCACATCCCTCTGGGTCATCCCAGTACACCATCCCCAAGCACCCTGTCTCATTCATCAAACCTGGACTGGCAATCCATTTCACATATGATAATATACATGTTTCAATGCCATTCTCCAAAATCATCCCACCCTCACCCTCTCCCACAGAGTCCAAAAGACTGTTCTATACATCTGTGTCTTTTTGCTGTCTTGCATATAGGGTTATCATTACCATCTTTCTAAATTCCATATATATGTGTTAGTATACTGTATTGGTGTTTTTCTTTCTGGCTTACTTCACTCTGTATAATAGGCTGCAGTTTCACCCACCTCATTAGAACTGATTCAAATGTATTCTTTTTAATGGCTGAGTAATATTCCATTGTGTATATGTACCACAGCTTTCTTATCCATTTGTCTGCTGATGGACATATAGGTTGCTTCCATGTCCTGACTATTGTAAAAAGGGCTGTGATGAACATTGGGATACATGTGTCTCTTTCAATTCTCTGTTTCCTCTGGGTGTGTGCATTCTCCCAGCCCAGCAGTGGGATTGCTGGGTCATATGGCAGTTCTAGTTCCAGAAGCCCCAGGCTAAGACCATCAAAGAAGCCCAAACAGAAAGAGCGAGGGTGAGAGTGAATTGATGACTTCTGGTTTCTTGGGTCCATTCACTGAGATCTTTGTATTTGCTCTGATTCTTGTGTCCTGGATTCCCAGAATCATTTCAATGAGTCTCCCTTTTCCTTGAAGCCAGTTGGAGTAGGGCTCCTCTCAATTTTGATTCAGACTTGGTTCTAGATCCTTCACTCCCAGACACAGAGGCACCATTTGTTTCAGCATCATTAAGAGTGAAACCCTTTATTCTTTACTGAGGATAGGGTGTACAGACCACCAAATACAGTTCACCAGCATCCTGGGCAGCAGTGCCCAAAGTGTGAGTGACTGTGTGTTAGGAGCGGCCTTACTGGCTCCTGAACCACTCCAAACATTTACACTGCTTGTGCCAGGCCAATCCTGTAATTTCCTCGATCATAAACTGAGAAGTACTGCCTCAGGAAGACATCACCCAGGATCCAGGTCTCTGTAGATGGACTCAGTTTGCTGTCCTTAAAGGTGGTATAGCAGTGGCCTCTAGAATCCTGGGGGAGTCAGAGACACACACCAGTCAGCATGAGCCCTTACCGGTGACTCCCCTCAGTATCCAGACCCAGCTCAATTCTTTGTTTTATTTCCCTCTTTTGGTAAGTATCAAGGGGGTTTCTCAGCAGCAGGGGATATGAGAGTTCATCCAAAACCAAAGAGGGCCAAGACATGAGGTTGCTATGAGGAAGGGTGTGGTGAGTGGAGGACTGGGAGTTGGGGAAACAGAGGAATGAAAAACAACAAAGTCCTACTGTAGAGAGTAAGGAACTATATTTAATATTCAGTGATAAACCACGTGAAAAAGAATAAGAAAAAAAATATATTTTATGTGTATAACTGAGTCACATTGCTGTGCAGCAGAACTTAATGCAACACTATAGATTAGCCACACTTCAATATAATTATTTAGAAAAGAACAAGCGTGTCCATAGTTTCCCTCACTCACTGTTTCTTTCCTTCTGACTCCTACTCCTTATTTTCTCTCCAGAGAATGCTGGTTCTCCTCCTGCATCCCCACAATCTGTACTTTATTATCAAACTTTATTTTGTATTGAAGTATAGCTGATTAACAATATTCTGAGTTTCAGGTGGACAGTAAAGGGACTCAGCCATATGTATCCAGGTATCCTGGTCCCAAGGACACCCCTCCCATCCAGGCTGTCATATAACTGAGCAGAGTTCCCTGTGCCACAAAGTAACTCGTTGTTGGTTATCCCTCTTAAGTAGAGCAGTGCCCAAACACGTTCTTGAAGACTTAACTCAGGAACTCTGAGAAGCCTCCTTCAGCCCACACTCACCCTCTTTGGCCACTCCAGGCTTGGGTGGGTAACATACTCTGGTTCCCCATCCGCACTGGTCAGTCCACAGCCCTCATCACCCCTAGTAAGTCCCCAGTGCCCCAGTGCAGACCACCTTGAGATGCAATTTGCATAGAATCCAGTGCAGTTTTGCCCAGAACCCAGCAACCTTCAGACGGTTCAATGAGTTTGTGGTTTTAGAATTCCTGAAATTCCCTCTCTTCCTCAAAGCCTTCTTTGAGCCCATCAGCCTGCTTTGAATTCCCACAGGGAGCTGACATGAAGCCTCCACCCTGTGCCAGGCCTGAGCAGTCACTGTTCACCCTTTATTCACATTAGCATTCAGCCTCCCCACAGATGGGTTGGGTGCCCCAACTCACAAAGGGGGCACCTGGCCAGAGCAAGGGGAAGATGTAGGCGAGAACTAGGCTGACCATGTAATTTATCATCCAAATCAGGAAAACTTTGAGAAGGGAAGGGAGACTGTTAACTTATGCTGGGACATCACACTGGGACTGTCCCCAGCCATTCTCCTTGTAACATGGCTTATTTCAGGGACTGCTAGAGCTGAATATCATGTTCATGCACCTCTGGGTTCAGATAGAATTGAAGCTCTTTGAGGACTGAGGACCTTAGTATTCCCCTCTGCCTGACTCCCACTATGCCATATGGTGTAGTATCTCCACATTTATTTCAGGAAGATCAGTGTCCCACACAGCCCTTTACTGTCAAGTGATTGGTTTTGTGGGAGTCACCGGCCCAGCCACAGAGCTCAGCAGCATCTGCAATGGTGTGACATGGCCTCCAGAGGGCGCCCTCCTCCCAGCAGAAGCCCAAGGGTTCCTACAAGCTCCGGTTTGAGAACCAACCCTCAATGTTGTTCCCTCACCTTGAGGATGAGGGCTCGAGCTGGCACTGGGTAGTTGACGCCGTTGATGGTGAAGATAATAGAGGGAAGGGTATTGACCACAGAACAATAAACGTAGTGCAGTTAGAGAGAGAGGGTGAGAGGTTGGCCCTGGAGTTCCTTGTTGTGTTTGGAGACTGGAAGTAACCCTGGGGCATGACCCTTCACCTTGGAACCCCGTAGCCTGGCGCCAACGAGCTTCTGTATGTTACTGACCAGTCTTCCTGGGCCTTGATATGTGTTGTCCCAGTGTCCACAAGGGCCTCACAGCCATCAGAACAAGCAATAACCTTTCTTTTCATGGTGATGCTGAGAGACAATGGAAGAAAGAGGGCATCAAGGTCACTCAGATTCTCCCCAGAGTTGCCCCTTCCCAACTGTCTCCTAAACAGCCCTTCGTCTCTTGCCCTCTTTTCCTTTGTTCTCGACACAGCACCTTTCTTGACATCCTCGAATGCAGTACTTGAATGCACCAGGATATTTTGTACCTTGACACAAGCTGGTCTTCCTTCCTAAAGACTCCACTCCACTTTGACTAGCAAATTTCTTCTCATCTTCCAGATTCCACCTTAATTGTATTGTTTTCTTTCTCCCGGTGTTTATCAGTCTCCTGTCTTGGTCTCTCTCTGTAGACCCTTCCTCATGTCTGCTGCTGCTGCTGCTGCTGACTCACTTCAGTCGTGTCCGACTCTGGGAGAACTCATAGAGGGCAGCCCGCCAGGCTCCGCCATCACTGGGATTTTCCAGGCAAGAGTACTGGAGTGGGTTGCCATTGCCTTCTCCTCCTCATGTCTAGCATATACCAAAGTCACAATTCACTATGTGGGCGAGTCACTTCATGTACATCTGCCTACTTAGATGTGAGGGCGAGTTTTATTCTCCTTGCCTCCCTAAAGTGCCTGGCACACAGTGGATGCCCAATGCTTGTCTGTTCAATGAGTGAATGAAGACTGAGAAAACAATAGAAACCTCCAGAGAGCTGTATCTGGTGGGGAACAAATAGCGGGTTGCACACAGAGTGAAGATGGAGATTTGCAGGGGCAGCAGATTCTCATGGTAGGGGAGAGAGGGGTTCCTCTGGGAGAGGGTGTCTCCCAGCACTGCTCCTACAACCAGCTCAGACCCTGAGACCCTGGCCAGGAAATACATTACTAGCCCACAGAAACTCCAAAGGACAGGTCAGCTTTTGTCTGAGGGTATCACACAGAATCCTATCAATTATGCCTCTTGTCCTCAGGTCACTCCTGGATCCCACCTTCCTGATTCTCTGTTACAGCCCCTGTCCCACTGTGTGCCCAAGAACATGGAATATCTGTTTTATTAGTTGCTTTCACGTCTTAAGACTGCAGCCAACCTCTCTCCACTGCTGGGTAGCTGCTCCCTAAGAAGACTAGTTTTCCCCATTTTCTCAGGACTGTCCCTGTTTTTTAACTGACATTTATCTGTACTGAGAACTTACTATGTCCTAGGTAGCCCTGGACAGTCGGTCATCTTATCATAACTCTGTTCAGGCTGGTGAAATTCTCCCTGATCGTCTGTTCACCACACTGTAGAGTCCTCTAACCATGCTCCCCACCTCAAAGGGCAGTGGGTACAGCCCTCTCCCAGCTGCACAGACCTCTCCAGACCCTTTTAGGACCCTGGTCAGAGCCCTGGTCAGAAGGCCTGGGGATTATGAACCCATGGGTTGTTTGTGTATCTATGTGCTTGTGTGTTTGTTTGTATGTGTGTTTGTATGTGTCTCTGTGAGTGCTTGTGTGTCTCTGACTAGCTATGCATGTTTTTATGTGTCTCTTGTAACATATGTGTAAGACACATATGTTTATATGTGTCTGCTTGTGTGTTTCCATGTGTCTGTGTGTCTGTCTGTGTCATTGTGGGTAGTGTATATGTCTGTGTGACTGTGTGTCTGAGAATGCATTTGTGTGTGTCAGCCTGTGTCCATGTACAGTAGCGGGAGCATCACTTGGGCTGACCCTCAGAGGGAGAGGCTTACCTGTGCATGTGTACAATCCAGTCACCATTGGATCAATGGTACCCAGTTGAGCTCTCCCTTGTAGTAGCGGTGGTCCACCCCACCAAACATCACCACACTGCCCTCCCGCTTGTCTCTGTAGAGATAAGAGGGGCAGGGATCCTTGGAGGACAGTAACAACAGCACTGAGAGCTGTGCTTGTCCACCCATCAAGGCCCTAATAAGGTCCCATGTACAGATGCAGAAATCGAGTCTAGGAGAGATTGAGATCCAGAACAAGGTCGGTTACTGGTTAGTGAGTGGCACAGAGGAGGCTAGAAGCTGAATCACTTGGCTGGGCTCCACCCACTATGTCTTCTGAAGACGCCCTGCATCTCCTGTGACCTGAATGCTCAGACACCCTCAGAGGACATGGTGCTGAAGTGTTTTGGCTTTCCCCTTGTCCACCTTGTCATTTTTAAGAAAAATCAAGGCCTGGGAGTTCTAAGGGTATGGGTTCAGGTCACCCAGAGTTGGCTCCACTGGCCTGTGACCTCTACTGTCAAAGGGCCCCACACTCAGAAGGGACCCCACCGCTGCTCTCCCTGTCTTGAAATGCCTAATATTTCTTGAACAAGGGGTCCCACACTTTTGTGTCCCACACTTTCATTTCTCACTGGCTCCACAAATTGGGTAGCTGGTCCTGGGCTCCCAGTGAAATGCTAATGAGGAGGGAAAGATATCCAGCATCCTTCTCCTTCCTTCCTTATCAAATTCATAAGCAAATCCTAGTGCCTTTTCCTTCAACTTGTTTCCTGTTGCCTTCCATTAGCCTTCCTCCTCACTCACCCCCCCTAGACCAAGTTACTGGTCTTGAGCCCAGCAGTAGGGTTGTGTTCCAATGAAATTTTATTTATAAAAGCCAGTAGTGAAGCCAGGTAGGGCCCAGGGGCCATAGTTATCCTGGGTTAGATTATCTCTCAGGATATTTCTTTACCAAGTGTTCTATAATTTTCATGCAACTGAAAGCATCTTACAGCTAAGTTATAGAAAGGAATTATCCATCTCAGACTTACTTGCTCAAGTAGAAGGCAAAAACAGGCTCAGAAATGGCACCTTGATTCTGCAGCTTGTCAAAGATGGGGATGGCTCCAGAGAAGGATACGTTGGGGTAGTTCAAGCCCAAGATGCCATCATAAGCTCTGCCTTCAAACCCGTATTCCTTCACGCTTAGACCAAACGGCTGGTCAGTACTTACAAGGTCCCCAATCTGTGGGAGAGAAGAGTGTTCCCACTTACAGATACGTGAAGTGGGGCCAGGACTGGGCTGGGCGCATTGCCATTAGATCCTCAAGGAAGAAGTGAGGCTGGGCTCTGTCTTTGGTGGACCTCAGACAGCTAGACCAAGCTGGGAGGGGAATTTGGGTTCCATTTGTGAGAGGCTGTGAATTTTAAAACATCTACCCCTCTGAAAAACACCACCTGAGTGAGTCAAATTGCCCTCTTAGCTTCTGTCCAGGTGGGGCAACCAAGAGTCAGGCCAGGTCCCATTGGTGCCACCTTATGGACAAAATGAACGAGAGCAAGATAGCTTTCTCTTTGGCATCACTGTGACCTAATGACAGGAATGGACTGCGTTCTCTGTAATGTACTGTGCATTCTGCATCTGTCCAGGAAGACAGAAGCTGAAAACACAATCTTGCTTCCAGGGTCTATGAAATTACTGCCTGAGGAATTCACTTTTGGGGATATGTGTATATTTCTGTGAGTGTGTATGAGAGAGAAAGAGAGAGGGGGGGAACTACTTAGGTATTTTGGGGGGGCAGGCCATAGGTTTATTAGACTCTCAAGGGTCCTCTAGAGTGAGCACTCAATTATCAGGCCCCTTGACTTCTCAGGCCCCCAGTTTCCCACTCTGGATACCTGAAGCCCTTGACTGCCCCCAGGGTCCCCAGATCAGTTTTATCCTGTCCCCAAACACCCCACAGCAACTTCAGCCCTGAAAAGCCAGCTTAACTCCACCTTTTACCACATGTGTGCCCTCAGCAAGGCCCTTGCTGTCTGCACCTCAGTTTCCTCATATGTCTCATGAGCTAATCAGAGTAACTGCTGTATGAGGTTGTTGCAGGATTAAACCAGTTACCACCTGAAAGTGCCTAGAACAGTCCGAATATAAAAGTGGGTGCTTTTATCCCTTCTTCTTGCTCCCAGCAAAATGAACCTTGAACTTCTCATGGGCAGAGGAGCTGCAAGTCCACACCTCAAGCCACTCTCTGGGTTAGCTAATTTGTTTGCTCGTGTGTCACCACAGGCACTGCCTCCCCAGAGACATATCCTGTGGATAAGATGGCCAATATCTATGGGAGTTAGGCTAGGAAGGGTCCTGCCAGATGGTCCTGCATCTGTTTTGCAAGCAGTGGTCACTCCATAGTCAGTCCTGACTCAGCATTTGTTACACTGTTACCCGAACTGTGTCATAAACAACAACTCCTTTCATTCTCCCAGATCCATAGGTGATCCTGAAGGTCTTATTGGTAAGCCAGAAGGTGGAAGACTGAAGATGTCTGAACCTAACATGTGTAGCTGCAGACACAAGAGATGAGTGTCATCAGGTGCCAAGGGTGGAAACATGGTGGCAGGGCAAGTGAAGGATGGTCCGGGTAGAGGGTGTCTGTACTCACAACAGGCTGGACTGGTGCAAAAGATGGAGGGCACCCACAAGTCAGATGAAGCTGTGTCAAAGATAACCTGGAATTCCTGAGGGGGTGTTCCAATGGTGATGTTACCCATGTAGACCAGCTACAGGGAGAAGGAGGGAGTGGGTTAGTGCAGAACTGGCTTCCCTCTATTCCCACACTGATGCCTCCCTCTGGGTGTCACATATCTCTTGAGATCACTTTCTAACCACTGTGCAGCTCACAGACTTTGGTCACAGATGTATCTGCATTTGATATATTTTTTCTGTGCTACATTTTATGTAGGATATTGACTCTATGACCAAGTGTTGAAGTGGTACCTCCTGCATGGGAAGCCCAGAGGCATAACCACTGGGCCTCTAGGACTGCTGGACACCCAGGGAGGTCCTGGTGCCTTCATCTGAGAAGCTCTGTAGTCTCTTCAAACCCAGCCTTAGCAGCCCCTTCTCCAGGAGGTCCTTCTTGATCAACCCCAGCTACTCCCTCGAAACTCAGACCACATCCAATCAACACCACACAGGTGATGCTTTCATTTGACATGTATTTACCCTTTGCCTATCTCTCAGACTGGCATGGGCAGTCTGTAACAGAGTTCAATTGTCTTTTTTTTTTTTTTTTTTTTTACTGCATCGAGTCTTAGTTGCAGCATACAGAATCTTTTGTTGCAGCACATGGACTCTCTTGTTGGGCTTCCCTTTGTGCTCGGCTGGTAAAGAATCTGCCTTAGAAAGATGGTAACAATAACCCTGTATATGAGACAGCAAAAGAGACACTGATGTATAGAACAGTCTTTTGGACTCTGTGGGAGAGGGACCAGGTGGGATGATTTGGGAGAACGGCATTGAAACATGTATGATATCATATATGAAATGAGTCACCAGTCCAGGTTTAATGCACGATACTGGATGCTTGGGGCTGGTGCACTGGGACGACCCAGAGGGATGGTACAGAGAGGGAGGAGGGAGGAGGGTTCAGGATGGGGAACATGTGTATACCTGTGGCAGATTCATGTTGATATATGGCAAAAACAATACAATATTGTAAAATTAAAAAATAAAACAAAATAAAAATTTAAAAAAAAGAATCTGCCTGCAATGTGGGAGACTTGGGTTCGATCCCTGGGTTGGGAAGATCCCCTGGAGAACGGAAAGGCTACCCACTCCAGTACTCTGGCCTGGAGAATTCCTGTACAGTCCTGGGATCACAAAAGTGATCCAGTCCTGTACAGTCCATGGGATCATAAAAGTCGGACACAACTGAGCAACTTTCACTTTCACTATGGACTCTCCAGTTGCAGCATTCGAGCTCCAGAGGGCCTGGACTCAGTAGTTGCCCCACTCAGATTTATTGCCCCGAGGCATGTGGGATCTTAGTTCCCCAACTAGGGACTGAACATGTGCCCCCTGCTTTGGAAGGCAAATTTTTCACCACTGGACCACCAGGGAAGCCCTCAACTGTGTCTTTAATAGAATCATGCTAGTCTGCATTTCCCCAAATAAAATCTTCCTGTGCTTTTATTGAGTTCCATTAAAATAAGCCTAAATGATCACAAAACAGGGAAATCAATAAACTAAACTCCATGCCTGCTAGCTAAGCAAGATTTCCCTATAGTAACTGGCTGCCTTCATGACAACTCCTCAAACTTATTGCTTTTCCCTCTTGCTTCTGCAGGATCGCAGTGAGGCAGGGACCAGGCCCACTTGTACAATGACACCTGCTGTCACACCTGCAGTCATGAGCACATCAGTGACCTGCAGCAAGAAGAGAAGCGGGGTAACACTCAATACCAGGGGTCTGACCACAGATACATAGAACACCAAGAACCTTCAGCTCAGGGAAGACCATCTGATCTGGTCCTCTTCAAAGCAATTCCAGCAGGAATAAATACAGCCATGAAAGGGGACATCCGGAGAAAGCCGGACACCCAGGAAGGAGGGCAGAAACTGGCTGGCCAGAGGGGAAAGAGTAAGTGCGAGGAGGAGATGAGATATGAAATTCAGGGAAGGGAGGGATCAAAGGAGGGAAACTCAATGGCCCTGTGGGTGTAATACCCCCAGAGGGCATGGGTGCCCAGATGACGTAGGTCAGGGCTGACCAACTGGGAGCCTGGGAGCCAGTGTAAAGGGGAGGAAACCACCCCGTGCCCTCTTGCTGCCCAGAGTTTGTGGGCAGGAAGCTCGCCTGGACCACCCTGTGTCCCAGGTGCCCAGCCACCTCCAGGCCCATAGCAGGCTTGTGACTGACCTGCTGAACAAGTGACTGAACTCTGGGTAGCACTGAGGTTCTGCTTTTATGAGATAATATTGTCTCATTTGTGTGCTGTTGGGGAGAGGAAATTTCCCCTCTCTGCCTCTTGTGTTATTGTGGCTGAACTAAAGATAAAACTAATGATAAAATCAAAAACAGTGGAAACCATGACAGACTTTATTTGCTTGGGCTCCAAAATCACTGCAGGTAGTGACTGCAGCCATGAAATTAAAAGACGCTTGCTCCATGGAAGAAAAGCTATGACCAACATAGAAAACATATTACAAAGCAGACACATTACTTTGCGGACAAAGCTCTGTCTACTCAAGGCTATGGTTTTACCAGTAGTCATGTATGGATGTGAGTGTTGGACTACAAAGAAAGCTGAGCACTGAAGAATTGATGCTTTTGAACTGTGGTACTGGAGAAGAGTCTTAAGAGTCCCTTGGACTACAAGGAGATCAAATCAGTCAATCCTAAAGGAAATCAGTCCTGAATGTTCCTTGGAAGGACTGATGCTGAAGCTGAAACTCCAATATTTTGGCCACCTGATATGAAGAACCAGCTCATTGGAAAAGACTCTGATGCTGAGAAAGATTGAAGGTGGGAAGAGAAGGGCATGACAGAGGATGAGATGGTTGGATGGCATCACTGACTCGTGGACATGAGTTTGAGTAGGGTCCGGGAGTTGGTGATGGACAGGGAAGGCTGGCATGCAACAGTCCATGAGGTCGCGAAGAGTCGGACATGACTGAGTGACTGAACTGAACTGAATGATAAAATCGACTCAAGATAGACTCATAGAAAAAAAGAAAAACATTTTAATGCATACACAGAGCCTCGTGGAAACGGTCCCTAAGAAGTAGCCAAAGCAGACAGCTTTTAGACATTTTAGACAAAGAAACAATACATTTGTGAGAAACTGACAGGGCAAAGAAACTACTGTGTTCTGAGTATTGGGTGGTTTGTGTTGTCGTTATTGTTGCCGTTTGTTTGTTTGGCTGCCCTTCGTCTTTGTTGCAGCACAAGGGCTCCTGGTTGTAGTGCACAGGTTTCTCTAGCTGAAGGCTTGCTCTGGTTGCAGGCTTCTGTCCATTGCACTGCGCAGGTTTAGTTGCCCTGAGGCATGTGGGATCTTAGTATCCTGACAAGGGATCGAACCCGAATCCCCTGCATTGGAAGATGGATTCTTTTTTTTTTAACTTTACATAATTGTATTAGTTTTGCCAAATATCAAAATGAATCCGTCACAGGTATACATGTGTTCCCCATCCTGAACTGGACCACCAGGGAAGTCCCCAAACTTAGGTATTATGTGTTCAATTAGTGAGGAATCTAAGCAGAGTTTGCGCTTGGGGTGGTAAACTAAAGAAGTAACGAGGCGTTTATCCAGGCTTCTTTCCCCGGATTCCCTGTCCCTGGCAATAAGGATGTCCTTCTACGTCCAGGGGCAGCGGGGGCACCTTTCACGAGGGGTGTATTTCCTGCTTTCAGGGCATCAGAAAGGAGAGTCAGAGCATCCCTCTTGCCTTGGCCATTTCTTAACTTTAATTCAAAATAAGCAATGTTCCATTGTAATATATTTGGGAGTAGTCCACCCCAAGTCCCAACAGCACTGGTCAGAAAATGAATCTAGATAAAGACATGGATACTCAGAAAAACAAAAGGATGCAGTAGCTATGTGAGGATGACCCCGGAGACCAGTGTACTCAGCCCAGCTCCACTGTACTCACGGACAGTGACATGGACGGGTTGGGCCAGCTGGTAAGATTGGAAGCTGGGCTTCTATACCCAACAGAGACTTGGAGACAGTGGCCCCATCCTTCCTGGGGATGACGTTCAAAGAGATGGCTTCAGGTCCTGGCAGTATTGAGCTTTTTCAGGCAGGCATCTGAGGGGTCATCCTGCAGATATGGCCTTATGTTGCCAGAAGCCCTGCTGGAGTTTGACGATCCCTTGGTGCAAAAGTCTGGATGCGTTTCTTCTGTGACTCGAGTTCCACGGCTCTCACAGGCCCACGTTCTCACCTACAGAGAATGAGACAGAGGAGAGTCTTTCTAGAGAAACAGGTGATGAGAAGGAAGAGGTGAGGGAGAGAAAGAAAGGCAAGTTAGTGAGTTACCTTCAGTGGGAAAGAGTTCAGAAATAGAGATGCCAGGGCCAGGGAAAATGAACAGATGAACATACACACACCCTCAAGCGCCTCCTGCATTCTTGAGGGCCTCTTCTTTCCCCAATAGAGGCGTGTGCTCCTGCAGTGCTGTGAGGTACTTGGACAACAACTGGGTCATTTCTTATAATAAACATTCACTTACCATTGTTGTTGTTCAGTATCTAAGTACTGTCCAACTCTTTGTGACCCCATGGACAGCAGCATGCCAGGCTTCCTTGTCCTTCACCACCTCCTGCAGTTTGGCCAAATTCATGTCCATTGAGTTGGTGATGCTATCTAAACATCTCATTCTCTGCCACCCTCTTCTCCTTTTGCCCTCAATCTTCCCCAACATCAGAGTCTTTTCCAATGAGGTGGCTATTCGCATCAGGTGGCCAAAGTATTGGAGCTTCTGCTTCAGCATCAGCCCTTCCAATGAATATTCATTGGAATGTTCATTGATTTCCTTTAGGATTGACTAGTTTGATCTCCTTTGCAGTCCAAGGGACTCTCAAGTGTCTTCTCCAGCACCACAGTTAGAAAGCATCAATTCTTCAGCACTCAGCCTTCTTTATGGTCTGACTCTCACATCTGCACATGACTACTGGAAAAACCATAGCCTTGACTATATGGACCTTGGTCGGCAAAGTGATGTCTTTGCTTTTTAATATATATATTGTCTAGGTTGGTCATAGCTTTCCACCCAAGGAGCAAGTGACTTTTAATTTCATGGATGCAGTCACAGTCTGCAGGGATTTTGGAGCCCAAGAAAATAAAATCTGCCACTGCTTCCACTTTTTCACCCTCTGTTTGCCATGAGGTGATGGGACTTCACTAATCTTAGTTTATGATTCTGCAATCCTACACCTAGTGCTTACCCAAAAGAAATTAGAATCCACGTTCATGCACACAAACAAACCTGTATGGGAATATCTAGAGTGGCTGTAATAATTATTGTCAAATATCAAAAACTACACAAATGTCCTTCAGCTGGTGAATAAAGAAAGGCTGGCCCATGCATGCAGCAGGATACCACTCAGCAGTAACAAGGAACAAAGCATGTCACATGCTACAACAAAAATGAACGTCAGACACATTCTGCTAAGTTAAAGAACCCAGACACAAAAAGCAAGCTTCTATATGATTCCATTTGTATGACATTCTAGAAAAGGCAAAGCTATAGGGAGAGAAAAGAGATCACAGGAGCTGAGGTGTGGAGCTGGGGTGAGGGGCTGGCTGAAGACAAATGGGCCTGGGGAGCTTTAGGGGCGAGTGACTCTCCTGTGATCTGTGTTCTCCTGATGGTCACATGGATATGTGAGAGTGTCAACAGGCAAAGAACTATATACAAAAAGGGTCAATTTATAACTACTAAATGTTTTTCAATAAGTCTAAATTTATACTTATTTTGAATATAAACATATATATAAACACATATGCCTACATGTGTACACACACACAAGTGCTGTCCATCTGTTTTAATGGTTGAATAACACGCCATTAAATGCAGACATCTATTTTATTTGGCCAGTTTCTTGCTATTGAGTGGTTCCCAGGGTTTGGACATTCTCTTTAATGCTGCGATGCTATGGAAGGCAGTAAGGAGTTGGTCCAGGACTTGGCCAAGCCTGCCCCAGTGCCTTCCCACGCAGGCTTTCACTCCATCCCTACAGAGCCTAGAGGTAGGGATTATTATCTGCTCTGCAGAGGGTGCAGCTGAACTTAGCAGGGGGGGGGGAAGTCACATGTGCAAGTTGCACAGTCAGGGAGCAGGAGACTGAGGATCCCCAACTGCTTCTGTCCAGTTGGGAGGCCCACGCTCCTTTCCTTACACTGTGCAGCCAGTTGTTAACTATTGAAAGGAAGTAACTGTGTCTTATTTCTGTTCATCACTCCAAAACAACTAATATATAGGAGACTGGACCCAAGATGTGATGCTTCCCAAGAACCAGGGGTTGCCTTGAACTGAATCCCCCTCTCCAATGGAATAAAGTCAACAGTCTGCCCATGAACTCACTTCTAATGAAGATGAGCCCTTGGTACACTGTGGGGTGGGAGCATGATGAAGTCAGCAAATGGCCCTTGAGTGCCTGTTGTGCCAGGCACTGAAGGGAGAACCAGTGCATGATGGTGCAACTGTTCCCCCTCTCCACCTCAACCCTGGGGCTTAAACAGAGAACCTGTCCTTGCTTGAGGGAGACAGATGGCTCACACAGCCCCTGCTCACACAGAAGGCCCAGTGTTCACAGCCAGAGGCAGAAATCTCAGTCAGGTCTCCAAGTCTCGGTTTTGGCTTGGCCTGAGACAGGAAAACCAGAGACAGGCAGAGGGGAGCCCTGGCAGGGAACATTCTAGAACCTGACCCTCAAGGAGCTCCAGTCCAGCCTGCAGGCTCCCTCTGTTAAATCACCTGCAGTCAACAGTTGGGAGCCCTTCTTGCACTGGTGAGAAGTCCCTCTCTTTACTGGGATGACTGGGCTGGAAAGGTGCTCTTTAGAGGACAAAGGCGAGATGGAGAGGGGTCCAGAAGGCAGTGTGGGTGGACATGCAGCAGGGGAGTGAGTCCGAGTGATGTACACAGGTTGGGTGTGAGTGCACTGTATGTGCAGAGTGTGTGTGTGTCAGAGAGTGAGTCCTGACTCCCAGGAGGTCTGAAATGCCTCCTAAAGGGCCGTCTGCCTCCTACCCTGGCATGGTCAGTTTTCATAAGCATTCCCTTGTGTGCAGTCAGAAAGAATCTGTATTTCCTAGTTCACTCTATGTGCTCATTGAATCAGCTTGTCAGTATGTTTTGCGAAGTTTCTGTATCTTAACTGATTTTTGTGTCCCCTTGATTTATCAGATCCTGATAGAGGCATAGGTAGATCTCCCACTCTGGTGAACTGGTCATTTTCTCCTTACAACAGACCAAAATTTTTAATATCTCTTTTAGGATTTTTATTAGATGCAAACAATTTTAGAATTATTAATATCATACCTTCCTAGGGAATTGAAAGTGTTTTCAGGATCTTTGTGGAACGTTTCTCGACACCAGCAGTTAATTCTGAGTTTCCAGACACCAACTGGGTGCTCACTGAATCGGTTCGATTTTGACACTAAACACAGACTTCATAGCCTAAGTGCTCAGTCCCCTAAGACTGTCTTCCTTCACATCAGATGTCCTTCACCACTCACCTGTATTTTTGTCAAAACCCCTCCTACATTTCAGCAGTTTTCCAGAAAGGCTCACAGAACTCAGAAAAGCAGCTTAAATGTTTACCAATTTATTAGGATGGATACAATTCAGAAGCAACCAAATGGAAGAGAGGTGGAGGGCAAGGCGTGGGGGCAGAAGATGCAAGGAGCTTCCCTCTCCTCTTCAGGCAGCCACTCTCTGGACACCTTGGTGTGTTCACCACCAGGAAGTTCATCAAGTCTCCTCGCTGAACAGTTTTTATAGAGCTTAATCTTCAGCAACCCCTCCCACGTTCCCTTCTTAGAGATCAGCAGCCTGAAATTTCCAACCCTCTAATCACTGGGTCTTTCTGATGACCAGCCCCATCCTAAGGTTATCTTAGGGTCTAAGTCACCCCATTAGCACAAACTCAGGTTGATCAAAGGGGTTCCTCAGAAATAGCAAAAGATAAAGCCTATCAACAAGGAAATTCTGAGGGTTTTAGGAGCTCTGGCCCAGAACCAAGGACAAGGACCAAGTGTATTTCTTATTATGCCACTTTTTCACACTTTCTGTCTACTACTCATTTTTTGGTTTTAAAGCTTATATTTTCTGATATCAATATAGCTATGCCAGCTTTCAGTTAATTAATATCAATGAATTAACCAGTTTTTAGCTAGTAATTGCCTAGTATATCTTCTTTTATTAAAAATATTACTATAAAATTTATTAAAATAATTTGGAAAGTTTTCTTGTGTTTAAATTTTCAAGTTTCAACTATTTATAAGTATATAGCATGTAAATGTTTTAATATACAAAGGTAGCAGTAAAATTGCCACCCATACACCTAAGGCATGGGTTAAAATCTGATTTTTGGTCATTTTGCTTTATCTGCATCTATTTTTTATGCCATGTGTTTTACATAAACCTCATACCTTTATCACACTTAATAAGATTCATGATTCCTTAATATTATTCATTATCCAGTTCACATTCAAATTTCCCCAGGAAACCCAAATTGCTTTTAGAGTCCTTTCTCACATTTAGTTACTTTGTCCTCAACATGTCTTTCAGTCTAGGACACTTTATACACACCCTCAATTTTTTTTCTTGATAACATTAATGTTTCAGGATGTCAAATGATGTGTCACATAAACTGTCCATCTTATTAACTTCAGTCTTTATGTCCTTATATTTCAATTGTATCTGCTGTAGACAGTATTCCCTGGATTCATTTTCTAATCCAGTATGTTTGTCTTTTACTTGGCAACTTTAATCCATTTCTATTTATGGTCACTATCAATACATTTGGAATGAGTTCTTCCATCTTATCTGATTATTTCCACAAATCTCACTTTTTATAGGTAATGTTTCATTATTTTTTAATTGAACAGGCTGCTTTTGTTTTGCTTTCTTGTGTTTAGTCTACCTCATTCCTTTTTATTCCATAATTAATTTGTAGATCAATACTCCATGGGTCCACATCACATTCTGCCCATGGTGAGAGAAGGGCCTTCAAGAGACTCCCCTTTAATTTTGGCCTGTGTCCCTTGAGCTTGGCACACTTGAAAACAGGCATGAGATGTTATATCAATAGAGCTAAGATAAAACGAAAAGAAACTAACTGGGAGAAAACTATGCTTATGTCAACACTGGGGAAAGAATGAGCATAAGCTTTTCCTAGACCAGGTATGGTCCAAGCAGGAGCAAACTAGAAAGGAGCCATTTATAAGTCCTGTCCAGGATTCCACACACACATGGTCCCCAGACAACCAAGGCTGCCAAGGGAAACACTGGCAACCAGATGGAGGAGATGACTTGCCTTGTGGAGGGAAGAACAATTGGCCCCAGAAGGGTGCTTCCCAGGAGCCCACAAAAGCCCGTTTCAGGAAAATGGTCACTTTGAACATCTGCCAAGCCCAGCTAGTAACAGAGGCAAACCTCAAGGAACCAATCACGAATGGTCATACGTCCTTCCCTAACCCCTCCCCAGAGGCCTCAGCAGCAAGCAGGTCAAGGATAAGACCATCCACACCCACACTCCGTAAGGTCTGAGGCAGCCTTTGTACCACGTGACCTGGCTCCGCTGGGCAGAGCTGATTGGTCTAGTGGGCCACATGACCCAATGGCTGTCAGCCAATCAGTAGACAGCTCAGTGTGGTGAGGGAGCCAATCAGGTTCTCTCTCAGGAGCTTCTGTTAGGAGGCCTCGAAGGCCACAGGGAGGGATGAAGCTGAGCGCATATGGGAAAAGAAGCCACAGGAGTGAGTGTGGGTTCAGAGACTTGGGCATCATAACAAGCCCCAAGAGGAGAGGATGCAGGATCATTGAGGGGTGGAAGTGATCAGGCAGAGAAAACTGTGGAGAGCAAGGAGGTTTTAAACAAGATTGGGCAGAGCATATAATTTTCATTATGGCTGTGGTTTGGTTTGGTTTCAGTCCCACCTGACATACAGACTCCAGCTGCTGACTCCTGGAAGCCAGCCTGGGTCTAGTTCCAGGTCAAGGGTCCTGGTTTCCCTTGATTCCTGTTCTTGCATATCACTCACGTTTGTCTGTCTCTCTTGCTGCTGACCTGTTCCTACACAACTGGAAACACCCATTACTTGAGATAACCAGAGCTGGACTTTGTTTCCTGCAGGCAAAGAACACCGCCCACAAATCGAAAAGTAAGAGAAAATCACCAAAGAGCCAGAGTACAGCCTGCAGCAGGAACAGAGCCTCGCTGCAACCTCAACAGACTCCAGCCAGGCAGTTCTTGATGCATGTCCCCCAATAAAATCCTCCCTTATTGGGTTTTGTTTTTATTATTGTAAGAAAAAATGAAATCCACAAACCAAACCAGAAACTGATAGCTTATGGTGTTTGGTGTCAAATTTGTGGTCTCCAAAGGAGAAGATTTAACTCCAGGACCAAAGATGCAGTCTCACTCACTCAGAGTTTTGTGCAGCAAAGATTTTTATTTAAAGTAAAAGGATAGAGAAAGCTTCTGACATAGATATCAGAAGGGGGTAGAAAGAGTGCCCACCTACCTCACTAGTTTAAGCAAGGCATTATATACTTTTCAACTGGCTGCTGAGAATAGATAAAAAGAATGCCTCAAGACTGAGAAAGTTTTATCCAGACCCTCTCCCCAGCATACATCTTGAGATAACATTGGCCCAAGACTAGTCTGGTAAAATGGGTTTCAAGCACTCTGTCCCTGGGAGAGATGTGTTATGGCTGTGTAGGCAGTGAGGAAACAGGCTCCCAGGCAACATTTGTTACAGTTATAATGACTAACATAGAGACCTAGAGTCTGAGAAAAGCATACCCAGCAGTAAGATATATTATGCTTAAAAGGCCAGTTTTCAAATGAAATAGACTGTTGCAAAATTAACACAGAGCTTTTAAAATTAGCCCATCCTTGGAAAGATATATCATAGCTTTACAGAGCCTAAGAGACTAAGGCAAAAGAATATGAAAAAAAAAGAAAGTTTACTTCCTCCTTAAAGGGGCCTTGGACTCCCTATCAACCTGCCTGTTAACTCTCTCAAAACTGTATAGCAAAACAAGACTCCCCTCAATGTATAATGTCACTGCTGACAAGACACTCCCTTCAGGTCATTGATTTTGCTTCTTGTTTATTGAGAACATGATTCCAGCGGATAGGGCTATCAGGCCCACTCCAGAGATGGTAGCTGCTGTGACAGCATCTCTGCCCTGCAAGAGAGAGGAGAGTGAGTCAGACTCTGTGTCAGTAAGCTGAGTACACACTGTACATTCAACAAGGATGTCCAGCTCAGGGAGCTTCATGTGCCTCATAGCCTCCTTGACAAACTCAGGAGTCAACAAATATTGGCAGGGAAATGCAGAGAGGAGGGCAGCATGAGGAAGGAATTTGTGAATGGGGCAGCTGGCCAATGACATACACAGGCCTGAAGAGGGAAATTCCCTTCAGCCTGCTGGTTTTTAAAGCAGACAGATCCCCAGAGGGTGCCTGTGGAAAGGACAGGGAGATGAAGCCAGATGGTTGAAATCCTGGCTGATCAACAGGGAGCTCTTGAGATACATATAAAGTTGAAGAGGAATTGCTATTGAACCTCAGTGAACTCTGACCTGGGTCCTAGCAGAGCCCTCACTTGTCTTCATCTTTGCTGTATCCCCAGTGCCCAGACCTGCCAGGCGCCAAGTGCTCTCTGCACATTCTTCAATAAATGACTCAACTATGAAAAAGAGTGGTGATGTTATACTTTAAATTATTAAGATATCTTACTTATATTGCTTGTAGTAGAAAAAAAACAGCAAAAAGAAGAGTAAGTTTCAGGGTAAAAACAGAACATGTATCAAATTTCACTCCTTCCTGAACTCCAAATAAAAATAAAGTAAGACATTAGTTTTAGGCATAATTCCACTAGGACTCAGAGAACACTAAAGGCTAAGGCAGCTGTGGAAAAAGCTGAATATTAATCCTAAATACAGTAAGTCCCTTACATACTAACCTGATCAGTTCTGAGAGGACGTTCTTAAGTCCAATTTGTTCATAGGTTCAACAAAGTTAGCTTAGGTACCCAAGTAACACAATCAACTATACAGTACTGTACTGTAAAAGATTTATAATACTTTTCACACAAAAAATACATAAAAAACAAAAACAAAACTGTACAAATTAATAAAGGTCAAAGAGTAACACAGTTTTTGCTTTTACCTTATTATCAGACTCAAAAAAACTTGATTCTCAAGCTAGGGGCCACAAAGCATTTGGATCTAGTGATCTGCAGCCTTTTGGGTGCATGAAACTACAGCTGCCAAGGCCTTTAAAACATCTCTTAATTCCAGGGAATAAAATGTCTGGGCTGATTCTCAAAGCAGTTATTTAGGCTCTTCAACATTTAAGAGACCACACCTTCAATCTTTTGACTGACTCCAGATATATTGTAGGGTTGTTTCCTCATATAGAGACTGCTAATATTCCAGAAAATAAAACTACTATTTTATCCTTGTTATCTGATTTACAGAAAGAGATTAAACACACACACACACAAATATTTTGTGGGACATATTGGAGCCCATTGGGGACTCCTCTTTTTCATGAAAGAAATGCTTTGGCAGATACATTGACTAAACTAATCACTTTAAACTTACATAAAAAGATTGATAAGGCCAAAAATTCTCACAAAATTCACCATCAAAATGCAGCTGGTTTGACCATGGATTTCAATCCCGCCAGATATGTCCCTAACTTGTGGGGAGGGTATGCTTGTATTCTTCCTCAGGACACAGATTCACCGATTTGGATTCGGACACACTAATTTTTAATGTCACAGCCCCCAGAGATCAGATCAGTTGCTCAGTCGTTGTCCCACCCTTTGCAGCCATGAATTGCCTCTGCGCCCCAGGCCTACCCTGTCCACCCTCCTTGCCCGGCGGGTTAGAACAAAGAAGTTTGTGTCCATCGAGTGAGGGCCAGAGCCATCCAGCCATCTCATGCTCTGTTGTCCCCCGCCAGCCTCCTGCCGCCAATCTCTCCCAGGCATCAGAGTCTTTTCCAATGAGTCAACCCTGCCCCTCCGCCCGCCATAGGCATGGTACTGCCCACAGCCTGGGGCTTAGCATCATTCCTCCTGCTCCCTGGGGACACTCTCCCCCCAGAATGGGCAGAGGCCTGCAGCTATTCCCGGTGCACCCACAACAGACTTTTGCAATGCAGACATAGTGATCAGGGCTAAAGCCTTCAGTAAAAAGAGGTCCAACTAACATAGTAACTTGTGAACAGGAAAAACTCTCATCTTGTTTAAACCCTCAATATAATGTTTGCTAATGTTCTGGTTTTGAATATGCGTCCAGGTTATCTTATGATGTAACCAGTTATTGGTATGATAATTATGGACTTGCTGTCCCCATCAACTGTGATTTTTAATGCAGAAAAATGGTTTGTGGGTTTACATTATTTTAGGAATATCAGCTTTAATAGCAGCAATTACATGATCTGTTACTTTCTGCAGCAATATCATTGACTCAACTTTTTTTGCATACTGCCCAATATCACCTTCATGTCAAAAATGTTTTTAAATCTAGCAACATAGGAAGCTATAGATAGAAAGTTGAGATGAGGGTAGATGATATGGAGGAGGCAATAATGCATATTGGGACTCAGTTACAGGCTTTAAAAGTGAAAATTTCTGTCATGCCATGCTGATTATCGTGGATATACGTGACATCTTTGAAGGTAAATAAACAGATTATGAATGGGAGAAAATTAAAAATCATATTTCAGGTGTTTGGAACAGTCTGACATTGGCCTGTCCAGGGAAACTTCATAATCAAATACAGACCTTGGAAATTTCTCAGACTGGAGATCAGGTGGTCTGGAGCAGCTAATCTTTTTCTCACATTTTCTCTAAGTTCATTTCATCCACAAAAACATTCTGTCTAATATCTCAAGTTATGCTGCTGTTGATGCTCTAATTTTTTCTCATAATCATTCTTCCTTGTTTGTCATGATTCCAGCAGAACATTCAGAAGCTTTGATCTGAGCTGCATCTGGCTTTTTTAAAGAAATAAGAACATCGGGAGGTGCCATGGAGCCAGCATCTGCTGAGGAACTCTGCGGTGGAAAGGTTTGAGGAAAGAGGCTTACTTTACTAAGGCGGGATGAGCCTCAGGAGTCCACCTGGAAATTTTGAGCATCTACCTTTGGCAGAGTCTGCCTACTTTACTGCTTTGAACTCACCTACAGTTCTCTGACTTTACTGGGGCTGTCCCCACCACCTGTCTCTGAAAAAGAGTTAACTTACATTCCAGTTAATAAAGTTCCTGGACGTGACAAGAGTGTTTCAACTCACAAAATCCTTCACCTCCAGTTCTCTAGCCTGCCTGAACAGGTTCTTCCAGCCACATGTGATTGTTCAGGATGTCTCCCAAGGTCATGTGAGACATGAGATGATTAAACTGTCTAAATACAGATTCCTTTGAGCAGTTAAAAGATTGATTAGAAATTGTATTGGTTGCCATCTTTTCACTTGTTGGGCCAATGTTTGCTGCTAAGTTTCCATATCCCTTATCTACTGTGTCCCTGGGAGTGTATTGATTAATATAATTGGTGAACAGGAATGTTCCTTAGTTTAATATTTTTAACCTTGGACCCTTGAGTTAATTCTTTTCTTGTTATAGTTTTCCTCTATTTTTTTGCCCTATAGAAATGCAACTTTATCTAATGCTTTTGGTGGGTGGCTTATCTGACTTTAGAATAATTCTTTAGAGAAAAATAAGTTTTCAAAAAGGGTCATAAAATGTTAACAGGCCTCCTGGCCAGAAGATGATGTAAATCACCTAAACTTTTGCATATGATATTTTTGAAAGCCCTTTATAGGGATAGGACTGCTGTTTTGCATTTTTTACCCCTTCCCCATTATTTATTGCACAACTTAAGGTATAAAAACTACTTTGGAAAATAAAACCTGGGTCTTGTTCATCAGGCACTCTGGTCTCCCATGTCCTTCTTCTTTCTCTCACCTTCTGGCTGAATTCCACTGAAGAATCATGGAGGCTTTGATTTAGATTTTGCCTGGGAAAGATCTGAGTGGGGAGGCTACTTTAGTCAATTCTCCTCTGAATTTGGAGAACAGGAGGAGTTCATGGTCTACGAGGTGATGCAAACTCTTGAATTGGAGTTTTGTTTTTGCTGACTGTGTAAAACAAGTTATTCCATCTTTTCTTCAATGAATTTCTTCAATCTGATTATCCTTATTTAACCATCTTTGGTTTTTTTTAATTTTATTTTATTTTTAAACTTTACAATATTGTAAGTTTTGCCAAATATCAAAATGAATCTGCCACGGGTATACCTGTGTTCAAAACTCTTTATATCTTTGCCCTATCATTATCCTGATTCAAAGGCCTCCTTCCTGTTTCCTGGATCCACTTGACTGGACTTTTGCAAAAGAACACATTTTTACTTCAAAAGGACATCTTTTTTCATATGTTATTCTTATTGTCTTGTGAAAGCATTAGCTGCTCAGTTGTGTCTGATTCTTTGCAACCTCTTGACTGCAGCCTGCCAGGCTTCTCTGTCCATGGAATTCTCCAGGCAAGAATACTGGAGTAGGTTGCCACTCCCTTCTCAAGGGAGACTTCCTAACTCAGGCATTGAACCCCAGTGTCCTGCATTGAACGCAGATTCTTCACAATCTGAGCCATCCTTTTAATAGCTTTCTCATACATTTTTAAAAAAAGATTTATTCATTGATTTTTGGCTGCAGTGGGTCTTCATGGCTGTGTTCAGACTTTCTGGAGTTGCAGGAAGTGGGGACTCCTCTTTGTTGTGGAGCATAGTCTCTAGAACTTGGGCTCAGTAGTTTTTGGCTCAGTAGTTGTGGCACACGGGTTTACTTACCTCACCTCACATGGGATCCTCTGGACCAGGGATCGAACCTGTGTCCACTGCATTGGCAGGTGAATTCTTTACCACTGGGACTACCAGGGATGTCCCTCTGATATATTTTTAATCTTACAGTATATTACGTTGAAAAGTACAGTAGTAGAAGAACAACAGCTGGCATTCAAGGGCTGGTGTCACATGAACAAGCAAGAAGAGTTACTGACTGGAGAGGAGGGAGAGGAGGTGGAGATGGTGGAACTGAAGGATCATCAGCAATAGGAGATGGAGGGCACGCTTCAATGTCACTCATTCCTGACTTTGCTGGGACACAAATTGGCATCTTTGAAAGTTCAAAACTTGAATGTTTATATGTCAGGGGCTAACTGTGTACATCACTTCATGGGAAATAGATAGGGAAACAGTGGAAACAGTGTCAGATTTTATTTTTGGGGGCTCCAAAATCACTGCAGATGGTGATTGCAGCCATGAAATTAAAAGACATTTACTCCTTGGAAGGAAAGTTATGACCAACCTAGATAGCATATTCAAAAGCAGAGACATCACTTTGCCAACAAGGGTCCAGATGTCTAATCAAGGCTATGGTTTTTCCAGTGGTCATGTATGGATGTGAGAGTTGGACTGTGAAAAAGCTGAGTACTAAAGAATTGATGCTTTTGAACTGTGGTGTTGGAGAAGACTCTTGAGAGTCCCTTGGACTGCAAGGAGATCCAACCAGTCCATTCTAAAGGAGATCAGCCCTGGTTGTACTTTGATAGGAATGATGCTAAAGCTGAAACTCCAGTACTTTGGCCACCTCATGCGAAGAGTTGACTCATTGGAAAAGACTCTGATGCTGGGAGGGGTTGGGGCAGGAGGAAAAGGGGACAACTGAGGATGAGATGGCTGGATGGCATCATCATGGACATGAGTTTGAGTAAACCCGGGAGTTGGTGATTGACAGGGAGGCCTGAGGTGCTGCGATTCATGGGGTTGGCAAGAGTCGGAAACAACTGAGTGACTGAAATGAACTGAACCAAATTGTGTACAACAGAATCCCTAAAAAAGATCACATATTGACATCACCAGGTATTTCTGGAAGTGGGTGAAAGAGAGAGAGAGCTGAGGCCCCTCCTTAACCACAATGAAAATCAGAAGATTTGGGGGTCTGAAAACAGAAGCACATGTGAGGGTGTGGGTATCATACCTCCAAAAAGGGATTGTGAGGCCATAAATATGCTAAATGGAGACTCTTGGACTTCCCATCCCCTCTGCTCCCAGTACTTTACCCTCTACATAAGAATCAGGAAAACTTTTCTGGGGAATCGGACTGGCCCAAGTGGAAACAATGAAAGGTACCAATATGAGGGTTCCCAGTCTACTCTGAAGTGAACCTCAAAGTCAACAAGACACTGCCCTCTGAGCTCACTCCTCAAGCCCCCTATTCTTAATCATGAGCCCACAATCCAGATGTACCAGACATATAGCTGCTGCTGCTGCTACTGCTAAGTCACTTAGAAGTGTCCAACTCTGTGCAACCCGATAGACAGCAGCCCACCAGGCTCCCCTGTCCCTGGGATTCTCCAGGCAAGAACACTGGAGGAGGTTGCCATTTCCTTCTCCAAGGCATGAAAGTGAAAATGAAACTGAAGTCACTCAGTCATGTCCAACACTTTGTGACTCCATGGACTGCAGCCACCAGGCTGCTCCAATTCATCAGGTATTTTTGCAGGCAAGAGTACTGGAGTAGGGTGCGTTGTCTTCTCCAAGACATCTAACAGGACCTCTGAAATAGAAGACAGAGGCAAAACAAAAAGGAAACAGCAACCTGGAGAAAGAAAAGAAAACATATTTTTTAAAACTGTCTTTAGAGAATAGAATGTTTACAGTAAAGAAGAGGGATTTCCTGGTGGCTCAGTGGTGAAGAATCCACCTGGCAATTCAGGATCCCCAGGTTGGGAAAATCCCCTGGAGAAGGCACTCCAGGATTCTTCTCCCATGGACAGAGGCACTGGTGGGCTATGGCCCATGGGGCTGCAAAAGAATCAAATATGACTTAGAGACTAAACAACATCAACAATAAAGAAGAACACAGTGCTATTAAAAATAACAGAATGTTGAAAGAAAAAAAGCAATTCTCAGAAAATAAAAATATGATGGAAATTACAAACTCAATAGACATTTTAGAGATAAAGGTGGAGAAATCTCTCAGAAGGAACAGCAGAAAAGATGAAGCTATAGAAAACAGCTTCCAAAGGTAAAAATGAAGGAAAATCCAGTCAGTATAACATTTGAATAATAAACTTTCCAGAAAGAGGGACTAGAGGAAACTCAGAGGAGGGGAAGCAAGAGTGAAATAACTCATGAAAATTTACTAGGACCAAAGGATATATGTTTTCAGATTGAAATGGTGTTTTGAGGATAAAAGCAGACCTATGTCAAGACACATTAGTGTGAGATTTTAAAACACTGGGTAAAGACAAGACATTACATCTTCTAGAGCAGGAGAGAAAAACAGGAAACTGAGAAAAGATCAGGAATCAGAATTACTTTAGATTTCATACATAGCAATGCTGGAAGCAAGAAGACAATGGAAGAATGCCTTCAAAATCTTAAAGTAAAACAATTTCTAACCTAGAATTACATACCTATGTGCTTAGTTGCTCAGTCGTGTCCGACTCTTTGTGACCCTATGGACGATAGCCCACCAGGCTCCTCTGTCCATGGAGAATCTCCAAGCAAGAATACTAGAGTGGGTTGCCAGGCCCTCCTCCTCCAGGGGATCTTCCCAACCCAGGGATTGAACCCAGGTTTCCCACATTGCAGGCAGACTCTTTCCTGTCTGAGCCACCAGGGAAGCCCAAGAATACTGCAGTAGATAGTCTATCCCTTTTCCAGGGGATCTTCCTGACCCAGGAATCAAACCAGGGTCTCCTGCATTTCAGGAGGATTCTTTACCAGTTGAGCTACCAGAGAAGCCCTGGAATTCTATACCTATACACACTATTAAATCAAGTGGGAGGGTAAATTGAAAAATAATTCAGACATACAGGATCTCAAAAAAATTCTTCCATGCATCCTTTTTTAGGAAGCTGCTGAAGGAGTTTCCACCACAAGAACTGTGTAAACCAAGACAGGGCTTCCCAGGTGACTCATTGGTAAAGCATCCACCTGCCAAAGCAGGAGACATGGGTTTGGTCCCTGGATTGGGAAGATCCTCTGGAGAAGGAAATGGAACCCCCTCCAGTATTCTTGCCTGGGAAGTCCCATGGGCAGAGGAGCCTGGAGGGCTAAAGTCCTTGGTGTCAGAAAAGAGTCAGACACAATTTAGCTATTCAACACTAAAAACAAACCAAGAAAGAGGACATGAGAAATGGAAGATGGTGCTCTGGTGCAGGAGACAAGAGAGGGAAATCTTTCTAGAATAACAGCAAGAGGATCTCCCAGGACAATAACTGTACCCAGTGTAAAGAGTAACTGGTAGGCAGAAAAATAGCCCCCAAAGATGTCTAGGTCTTAATTCCATAATATGTCCTCATTCCTAATACTTGTAAATACATTATGCTACATGGAGAGAGAGAATTAAGATTGCAGATAGAATTAAGGTTGCTAATCAGTTTACCTTAGGGTAGAAAGATTATTCTGGATTTCCAGGTAAGCCCAATGTAATCACAAAGTTTCTGATGGAAGGGGAAGGAGTAGAGTCAGCATCATAGTGATGCAATTGAGAGAGACTCAACCAGCCATTTCTAACTTTGAAGACGAAAGGGAGCCACAAGCCAAGAAATGCAGGCAGCCTCTTGAAGCTGGAAAAGACTAGAAAACAGGTTGTCTTTGTGAGAGCCTCTATAAAATAACACAGCCTTGCTGACACCTTGATTTTAGCCCCGTGAGACCTGTTTCAGATTTCTGACCTCCAGAAGTATAAGACAATACATTTGTGTTGTGTTAAGCCACTGAATTTCTGGCCATTTGTTACAGCAGCCACAGGAACTCATACAACAACCAATTCAAGTTCAAGCCTGGCATGTAGAGCTAACTGTTGTCACCATTATCCTCTATATCTTAAGGCAACTTCTGGGGCATGTGGCCTACCTGAGTGAGAGAAGCAGCAGAGAAATAAGAAACTAAGAGACCATGGAGCTAGGGACACACTGAGGACCCACCTGGTCGCTGCGGGAGACCCCGTAGCGCAGCTCATTGACGAAATGCTCGCAGTTGGTGTGGAGCAGATGGTAGCAAAACTCGCGACCCACCAGCTTCTCCGCCAGCTGAACGACTTTGCTGGGAGGGAATGGGTTGTACTTGTCATCGTGCTTGTTGTTGACCCTATACGGATCTTTGCCAACCACATCACACAGCCGCTCCTTCTTTACTCTGGCCCTGTCGGCCAAGGAAGACATGATACTGGACCAACCAGTTCCAGAGATTTTGCCTGTGGATTCAGGATGAGGAACACGATTGGTCCTGGGCCAGCCCCCAGCCTAGCGTCCACCACATCCACAAGGGGATGAGCAGATGAGTCAGGGTCAGAGCTGTGTGGCTTTGGATAAGACCCTTGTGGTCTCTGGTCCCTGGTCTCCTTATCTGAAATGAGGAATGAAGTTCCATAATTTGTTGGGATTTTTTTAATCTACAGCAGCTGGCCTTGCACACCCTGTGACACCCCAGTGGCCCTCTTGATTGTGCAAATACAGGCTCTGAGCACACCCACCTCCCTGGGAGAATAGAGTGTGAATTTGTTGTGATCCTGCCAAGACTCCACTTCCCTGACACACACAAAGCTGATTACTGCACAAAAGGTGGATGGATTTGGGGAACAGATCCATTCTTGATGTGTAGAGGTATCTCGTGGCTTTAATTTGTATTTCCCTAGCAGCTAAAGATGTTGAGCATCTTTTCATGTGCTAATTTTCCATCTGTGTGTTCTCTCAGAAGTACTGTCCCCTTCTCTATTTCCTGGAATTTTGTAAAAATTGGGACTGTTTCTTTAAACTGTTTATGAAATTTGCTGGGGAAGCTATCTAGACCTGGATATTTCCATTTGGAAGATTTTTTAATTAAAAAAACACTGATGTATAGAACAGTCTTATGGACTCTGTATCTATTTTATCTTGGGAAGCTTTTGGGAGAATTGCATTGAAACATATAAAATATCATTTAATCTAGATGCCAGTCCAGGTGCATGACTATACTGGATGTTTTACTCTTTGCACTGGGATGACCCAGAGGGATGGTATAGGGGGAGGAGGGAGGAGGGTTCAGGATGGGGAAACACTGACTCCTGTCGGATTCATTTTGATATTTGGCAAAACTAATACAATTATGTAAAGTTTAAAAATAAAATATTTTTTTAAAAATTCATTCCTTTAATAGGACATAGAAATAGACTGTGTATCTATTTTATCTTGTTTTTGATAGTTTCTATTTTAAAATTGGTCCATTTAATGCAGATTCCATATATATACATTTTTGCAATATTTGTTTTTCTTTCTGCTACTTTCAAAACAGGAACCTGGTTCATCCACCTCCTACAACAGATTCAAATTCATTCCTTTTTATGGCTGATTAATATTCCATTTTGATTTTCACTATTTCTTTATCCATTCATCAATCGATGAATATCTACCCACTTCCATGTTCTTCCCTATTATAAATAGTGCCTGTGGGCTGCATCACTGGGGTACATGTGTCTTTTGAATTGTGACTTTTCTCAGCAGAACATATGCCCAGTAGTGGGTTTGTTGGTCATATGGTAATTTTATTCCTAATTTGTTAAGGAATCTTCATACTGTTCTCCATAGTGGCTGTACCAATCTACATTTAATCTTAGTCATCAAATGTAATACATACACTCAGTACATAAGATTTTCTTATCTTTTCAATGTCTGTGGGGTCTTTAGTGAAAATCCTTCTTTCATTTCTGATGATGGTAATTTGAATCTTTTCCCCTTTTTTTCTTTGTCAGTCTCACTAGAGTTTTACCAATTTATTGGTATTTTCAGAAAAACAGCTTTGACCCTATTGATTTTCTCTACTGGTTCCTGTTTCCAACTTTATAGATGTCTGCCCTTATCTTTTCTATTTCCTTCTTTTTACTTGCTTTGGTTTATTTTGCTCTTTTTTCTAATTTCTTCAGTTGAAAACTCAGAGTACTGATTTTAAACTTTTCTTCTTTTCTACTATAAGCATTTAAGATAATACATTTTTTCTCAGCACTTTATCTATACCACACAAATTTTGATATTTTGTGTTTGCTTTTTTGTTCATTTTAAAATGTTTGCTAACATCCATTGAGACTTCCTGCCAGATGAGTCTGGCAGGCTAAAGGTCATGGGATCATAAAGAGTCAGACATGACTGAGAGTCAGACAGGACTGACATTTAGACAGAAAATCCTTCCTTGCTTTCAGGGACCAGATGGACCACGTTCTTGTCTAATAGCCACTTTGAAAACATCTCAGCCAGATCTCCAGGTAGAGCGTTTGGCCTGCCTGCTCTAGAAAAACCAGATGAACATGAACCTAAGCCATCCATCTCCCAGAGAGTGGCTTCTTTGGGGAGAAGGGGTGATGCCTAATCTTCATCACGTGATGGGCAACCAGGACGGTGCAAGCACTTGTCTTGGGCACCAGCCCCCACCCCTGCTGAGACATGGGAAAGGAGGGAGGGTCCTGGGACTGTGTTGGCTGAGTCTGTGTTCACTCAGGTGTACCTTCACATGCCCGGGCTGTGTGGATGTGTTTCTGCACGTGTGTACTCAAGACACAGCATGCACAGCATTTTCCCAACATGTCCCAGCACCAGGCCCACCCAGGGCAATGCTGGGCAGTCAGTCTGTGGACAGACCCCCAAGCCCATCACCCTGTGCTCATGGTGCCCATGGCCTCCTTCAGCCCCATCTTTAGGTCCCCTCCTGCCCTCAGGATGCCCGTTTCTCATACCTGATGTCTTGAGAGATGCAAGTTGGAGAGATCTTAATGTGACCCAACGCAGTTCAGTTCAGGGACCAGAACCTTGTGGGATCACACAGCAGTCAGCAATGGGGTGGACACATGCCACAGGGCCCTTCCACCCACAAAACAACCTGACAAGAAGCATCATCCCATTGTGGAGGCACAGGAACCAGGGTCCCTGAGGGTGATGCCCTGCTCAAGGTCACTTGTGCCAAGAGCCCAAGCCGGGCCTTTGTCCACATCACCCACTAGGCACCCCACAGTCCTGCCTGATTCCCTTTCCTCACCCCATTCTTCATGGTCTGTGTTCCACCCCAGGGCACCCCAGCTGCAAAAACGGATCATTTTTCTGTTCCCTACATTCCTGATCTGGGGAATGATGTTCCCTGTTCCAACCCCTCTTCCAGGTTTCCTAGTCCCCAGAGAGGGCCATCCGAAGTCCCCCAGCTCCCTTACACATCCTTTCCTTCTTCCCCACACTCACACCCACCCCTGCCACCTGCATCCAACCACAAAGTCCAGTCAGTGCCCACCCTGGAAGTTTATCCTGAATTCACTGCCTTGCCCATCTTCCATCCACTGACTTGGTCCAGGCCAGCCCCTACCCTGCCTCTGTGACCCCCTCTACCCTCTGACTGCCCCCAAGACCTCCTATCTCCATCATTCAATCCCCAAATGTCCCCAGTTGTCTAAGACCACAGCTGGGATGGTAACAACAGCTAACAACAGCTAACAATAGCAGATACTAACAAAGGCAGTCAGCTGTGTCTCTACTTAGAAAGGAAATGGACAGGATGAAGGTGCAGAGCACCACAGAGCAAAGCCACACAGGCCCGCCCTTCTGAGAAATATGATACCTTTTCCAGGAATTGACTGAGTTTCAGTAACTCAGGGGCTCTCTACATATCCACAAGCCTGCTTTGCATCCTCCTCCCATTCCCAGTGAGTCAATCGCCCCTGATTTTCCATCCAGATGCTGTCTGATTGTTGGAGAACTGGTTCCTGTCTGTTTGTAGCCTTGAAATAAGTTGGTTTTCACCCAGATGAGAAGCAAGTGAGTGCATCCCATATGTTGATTGGATAGTCAGTAGCCATCCCTCCCCGTGATGCACGTATATACCACAGTCATTCACCTTCTCCCAGGCTCACAATCCTGCTGTTCATCAGGCAGCAGGCAACCCTCCAGCTCCAGTTGATGCACCGTGAGTGGTCTGAAGCTGCTCTGGAAGCCCCTTTCTCTTTGCCCACGATTGGTTTGGAAGGGGAAGCATGACTCAGTTCTGGCCAGTGAAGAGGGAGAGCAGGCCAGCCAGGGGGTTATAGGAAAGACTATTCCCTGGAGAAAAAAAAAAAAAAAGACAAGTGATGGGAAAGATCTTCCTTTAGTGCATTTGGACATCGCCAGGAAAAAATGTGCCCCTTGAGGCTGCTGCAGCCATGGTGACCACCAGGGTGTCACTGGGGACACAGCACCAGCATGATGGAAAAGCCTAGGTCCTTAGTGGCCTCGATGAGCTACTGAAATGGATCTGAGTCACCAGCTTCTGTCTTCCTATTACAGAGTCAGTGACTGCCCAGGCTGTCAAAACCTGTTTTAGTTAAGTTCTGCTTCTTGCAGCCAAACGCATCCTACAGGGGCATCGAGGTCCTGGGTCCCACATGCCACGAGGCACCCACCTCCTGAAGGCTTGTCCCGTGGAGTGCAACACCCCATCTGGCCCACCCCATGGCTTCTGCCCCAGTGTTTCCTAGAGTCGTTACAATGGCCTAGAAGGTGTACTAGGGGGTTGGCACCTCTGAGCCTCTAAATGCCCCTCTTCCTGGAGTAGGAACAGTCGTCCAGGATTTTGTTGAAAGAGACCTTGGGTTTCTCAAGCAAGGCCAGATGATAGCACCAGCCTCCTACTCTACTTCCAGGGGGCTTTAAAGTCCCAGTGACTTTATGTTTTGAGCTAGGTAATCATTGACCTTTCCACTTACAGCAAATCAAATCATAGTCTCCTTCAGTCGTGTCCAAAAAAAAAGAAAAAAAGTCTCCCCGTCCCTGGGTTTCCAGGCAAGAACAATTTGCCATTTAGTTCCATTGCAGAAAAGAAAAGAAAAAACTCTTAGAGACCCCATGGACTGCAATTCTTAGCTTTAAAAACAAAAAGTTTACAAAAGCTGGTGCATTGAGAGAGCAGAAAGATTGCAGTACTACTCTGGCTTGTGATGGCTTCGGTAAGTCCCCTAAAATTCCCCACCACTGACTCTAAATGAGAGGGCAGCTCCCCTCCTGTAAAGGCCGGATCTTACTCTTCCCAGAGCCTGTCTGGAGATGGCTTTCATAGAAAAATATATTGGTTGTTTAAAACTCCCTTTTCCTGCTGGAACCGCGAGGTCTTGGGGCAGAGTGAGCTTCCTGTCTGCACCCAGTGCAGTCTGGGGTAGGGACTTCCATGGGGAGGAGTGGTGGGTGTTCTGGGGGCTGCAGGGAGGAAGCTGGGGTGGCAGCAGAGGGGCAACCCTGGGACAAGGGAGATGAATGCGGCCCACCTGCTCTGCCTCCTCCATCACCCAAGGCATCAGTCCTGCTGCAGAGAATGCACTTGCATTTCAGCGTTCTGTTACTGAAAAGCTCTCTCCCAAGCAGCCAGTGTTTCTGAATGAGAGAAGTTTCCGTGGGGGGCAGGCTCCATACCTAGGGTGCAGCTGGAAAGGAACAAGCCAGATTCCTGCCATCACTGAAAATCAACCAATTCTGGGAAGAGGTGTCATATTTCTAAAGAAAGGAGGGATCAAGCCTCGCTCTGAGCTACCCCTGCCTGGTTCCTGCCCCATTTCCTTTCCAAGTAGAGACACAGCTGATGTTCCTGCCATTTCCCTGTCTGCTGTTGCCAGTACCCTGGCCATGGTCTTAGACATCTGGGATTACTTAGGGATGGAGTGAACAGTCCATCTATATGTTCTCCAGATGGAGACAGGAAGTGGGGTGGGGGTGGGGGGTTCAGGGGTCAGAGGGAGTCAGGCAGGGGGCTGCCCCGGACCAAGTCAGTGGATGGGAGATGAGGAGACAGTGAATTCAGGGACAATTTTTAGGGTCAGCCTTCTCAGTTGGACATGAACTTAAGAAAGAAAGGGGAGGTGAGATGAGTCCAAGTTTCTCTGTAGATAATTTTGCTGCTGGGTGTATACACACACACACACACACACATATATCTATATATTTACAAGCTTGTTTCTCTGTATAGCTCTCCTTTCACTGGCATTTCCTGGGACACAGTGAACTCCTTCAGTCTGTGCACCTACTGGCAGCTTATTACTTGACCCCATAGTATTCATGTCCAAAATGTCTTTTTCTAATCCTATAAACTCCTTGAGGGCTGGGTCTCTGCCTTGCCTTTACATCCTGGATTATTCATGGAAAAACTCATTTAAATTCCCCTTTGGGGAGCCCTGTGCTCAGTCACTCAGTCGTGTCTGACTCTTTGCAACCCCATGAACAGTAGCCTGTCAGACTCTTCTGTCCATAGGATTCTGCAGGCAAAAATACTGGAGTGAGTTGCCATTTCCTTCTCCACTGGGATCCCTGACAACCTCCTAACTCTCAACCAACAATTAATGTACATTTTTTTTCTTCTTTTCTGGAAAACAAATGAGGTTCATAAATTGTGACCATTGTCCAGTGTTCTGAAATTGGTTCTCAGTAATGTCTGGGTGACTTCTTCTAGGAAGATAAATTATAGTTACTGCAATAAGACAGCATGACTTGTCTGTAAAATTGCAGCAAAAAAGATATTTTTCCTGCCACATGGGATGCTTCTTGGCATTTTTAGTGCTTCTATAAATAGAAATGAACTGCCTTTGACCCTGCTTCACAGCCACTAGAGACTGGTGATGAGCTATTCCCACTGCCCATCATTGCTATCCTAGGGGAGGCCATACATGGGGAGTCCACACTCCCTACTCATCTTTGATGGAGTCTCTCAGTCAGGCCAGAGTTTGGAGGTGGGATGTGGGCAGGCCCTATGTGTCTGTCCCCTAAGAGCAAGGGGGAGTGGGAAAGGACAGAGGGCTGGAACAACCTCTGAGGGGCTGTCTCCAGGTGTCCCAAAGAGATTTATGGTTGGTTTAGATGAGGGAAGTCCAGATCGGAGTGCCCCTACCTGCAGCTCTTAGCACAGTGTCTGGTATTGGGACCTCAGTACATTGAATGACAATGATCTTGAAAATCTCCTGACTGTTCTCAGGCTCTGGGCCACTGCTCCCATCACAGGGCGGGGCTCTGATGAGTGTTTCAGCATCCTTCCCACATTGAATGACAGTGACCCTCACTGACATGCCCACTGTGATGTAATGAGAAATGTATATTTAGTCTTGGTCCTGGGTTCCTGCCCATCTAAAACAGGGTGGGGGTACAGAGGCAGAGAAGACAATGGTAAGCATCCAATCCTCTTGCTTGGAAAATCCCCTGGATGGAGGAGCCTGCAAGGCTTCCTCACTCAGACATGACACATGCCCACTTTCACCTTCATGCATTGGAGAATGTATATCCAGTGTTTTGGAGAATCCTGGGTTGGCGGAGCCTGGTAGGCAGAGCTTCTAAAACCCGAGTAATTTCCTGAGCAGTTGGGGAGAGAGGAATCCGTCTCATCATTCGGAAGAAGCCCCTTTCAACCAACCAGTGATCAAAGAGCTGGAAGTAGCATTAATCACCAATGGCCAATGATCTCATCAACCAAGCCTACATAATAAAGCCTCCATAAAACTGCTAAGCTGGGGTGTTGGTGAGAGCATGGAGGTGCTGGAGAGCAGAGTTCCTTGGAGTGGGCAAGGATGCTCTGAATCCCCTCTGCCCCACAGCTTGCCCTCTGCATTCCTGAGTTGCATATTTTCTAGTAAACGGGTTGTCTAGCAAGTAAACTGTTTTCCTGAGTTCTATGAGCTGTTCCAGCAAACCACTGAACCCAAGGGAGGGGGCTGTGGGAACCATCAATTTACAGCCAGTTGTTCAGAGCACAGGTAACAACTTCAACCTGCACCTGGCATCTGAAGCGAAGTCTCCCGGGACTAAGCCTGTAGGGTCTGCACTGATTCTGGGCCATCAGTGTCAGAACTGAGTTAAACTGTGGGACACCCAGTCAGTGTGCGCTGAGGATTGAACTGCTTAGTGCGGGAAACCCACACATCCGGTGTCAGAAGTAGAGGAGTGAGCACAGTGCACAGAGAGTTTTCCTTTGCTTATCACACACACATGCACGCACTCTCACCCTCAGGAGGAGCAGCCAGGGGGACGTTACTGCCAGAGGCAGACTCCACCTGTCTGCCAGGCTCTGGGTCAGGTAGGGGGAGTGTCTGTGGAATACCATTGCCCCTAGATTTGGCAGCCTCTGCAGGGCCCCCAGGTGGGCAGCTCTAGTCAGATAACCTGTGTGCTTGCCCGACAGTCACTGTGGTGGTCAAGACGATGGCCTGGGAATCAGGCGGCCTAGAGCTGAGTCCTGCTCACATCACTCAGGGGATGGGTGGTTTTACAAAATCTCCTCTCCATCTCTGAGCCTTGATTTCCTCTTTCATCACACGGGGTTCACAACAGTGCCCACCTCATAGGTGGGTTGTGTGAATTTATTGACTATTCCTGTAAAACTGGTCAACAGAGTCTTTGGCTCAGAGTAAGCATTCAGTAAATAATATACTAGAAAGAGAAACAATAATGTAGAAGTCCCAGCGAGGTGTGCACTTTGCAAGTAGTAATGACAGGTGGGCAGGCCCATAGTGCCTGGCAGACATGTGAAGTGGGCCGGGCACCAGCGTGGCTGGGAGGGCTCGGGAGGACGTCCTGGAGAGCTGTGAGATGAAGGCCGCTCAGCTGCTCCCTCTGGGCTGAGCCCCACCCTTGGTTCCCAGCTCTCCCATCACCTCTAACAGCCTTCTTCTTGGTTTTGCAGCCTGAACCCCAGCCCGGAGACCTGATTGAAATCTTCCGCCCTTTCTACAGACACTGGGCTGTCTACGTTGGCGGTGGATATGTGGTCCACCTGGCACCCTCAAGTAAGGGCACCCAGGGCCTCCACCGTGCTGAGGCTGGAAGCAGAGGGGATGGAGGAGCTGTGGGTAACAGGGACCCCAATATTCCTCTTGCTCCCCAACTGGCAGTTGGTTCCTGAATGCTACAAGAAGATATCTAGGTGTAGGGCCATGGTTTTCAAACTCTGCTCCTTGGAACCCAAGGGGTGTGCAGAGAGATTGAGGTGGGATTTCAAGGGGGCAGTTCTACTATAATGCATTTTATATATTATGACCTTGTATAAAATATATTCAACTTTTAACTTTAATCTTAATTAAATAAATCACTTGGAAAGAGCACAGGTGTTTGGGCAGCAGAGGTGACTGTGGATCCAGTTTCATTCTCCACCCTCAGTTTTCTCATCTGTAAACTGAGGTTGAGAATTCTTAACTTGGGGTTTTGTTCTGAGGATTCCCCCACTCCCTTTTCCTAAATTATTTAAATGTGGACAAACCTAAATGCAGTAAAATGCACAATATAGTCAAGTGTATAGTCAATGAATTTTTAAAAATATATCCATCCATGTGACGATGAACAGATCAAAGCCTAGAACATCTCCACGGCCCTTAAAAGCCCCTCATAGCTCTTCAGGACCCTCTCTCCCTCCTGAGAGGCAGCCACTCCCCTAGATCCTCCTGCTTTTTTTGCCTGTTCTAGAACTTCAGGGCAACTCTTGTGTCCAGCTCTTTCACTGGCCCCATGAAGTCACCCATGCTGTTCTTACTTCTCCATTGCTGTGTATCCTCAGACAATGGGAATCCCTCAATTTGTTAACCACTCTTCTGCTGATTGGCATTGGATGTTTCAGTTGTAGGCTGCTCTGCGTGTGGATGCTGTGGACATTCTTGGGTGTGTCTTCTGCTGACCTAGGATGGTAGCAAAATCAGTGACCTCATGCTGCATTTACAGAGAAATCAAAGTAACCAGGGTAGAATCACTGTCCCACCCTGATCAACCAAACCACCAATCTCAACATCCACAGAATCTGCCTTTGCCCTTATTTATAAAGACAGCCCTGGGGTGGACTAGGCCCTGGACTCCTCCTCTTACTTTCATAAGCATTTTGCCCTCAAATTCCCCCCTGCCTTCTGTGTTGTTCCTCTTGCCTTTGAAACTACTGGAGTATCTCCCACTGGTAAACAAAGACCCCCTTGACCACACATTCTAACTAACTTCCCATGGGGTAGATCTCTTGTCTGCCATGGCCATTGCTGGCTCCTCACTTCCCATCCTCTCTTCTGTTCTGAGGGTATTTACGCCCCTCCTGGAACATCTTTTATCAAGGCTTCATCAATATCCTGGTTCCACGTCTTCTTGCTTCTCTGCAGCATTTAGTACGAGTGACCTCTCTCTATGCTCCCTGGCACTGCCTTTCTTCCTTTCCCTCTAGGCCCTTCCTTGTGGCCTCCTGTGGGAGGGCATAGGGTGGGTTCCTCCTCCTCTCCCTTATCTCTCATTTTTACTCCTCCCTCATCTGTGCCCTGGATTCTAATACCTTCTATTTGTTGATGTCTCCCTAACACCACAACCTTAACTTAGGCTTCATCCTGCTCAGCTTCAGACTTGTATAACCTCTTGACTACTTGGCATCTTCACTTAGGTGTCTAACTGGCATGTTGAACTTGACACACCTCAGATGGAGGGCTCCAGACGACAACATCATTCAGTTACTTAGACCAAAAGTCTACACATCATTCTTGATCCTTTTCACCTGTATCTAATCCATCAGGAAATCCTATTGGCTTTATCTCCAAAGCAGACCCTCAATCTGATCACTTCTCAGCATCTCCACTGATGTGCCTGGGGTAAGATACCATGCTCTCTCACCTGATGCTACTGCAGTTCTGCTTGGTCTCTCTGCCTCTTGTCCACGATTGTCAGTCCTTCCTTCACTGGGCAGCCAGCATGATCATTGTAAAATATAAATCTGATTATGTCACTCCTCTCCCTAAAATTTCAACTGGCATTTCTGTCACATATAGAAAAAATTTCAAATCTGTGCTGTGGCCTCTGAGCCTAGCATGGTCTGGCCCAGGCTGCCTATCTGATCTTCCTCTTCTTCTTCTCTCCTCTTGGGTCTCCAGACTTCACTGGCCTTCTGGCAGCCTTCCTTCCTGAGGTCCTTGCTTTTGCTCTCCCTTCTGCTTGTGATGCTCTTTCCTGGCTCTCACCACAGCTGCCTCCCTTTCATCATTCAAGTCTCAACTCACATGGCCATTCCTGGGCATGGCCCTCCCCAGCCTGAGCGAGGGCAGCCTCCCCTGGTCATCCTCTCCTGTGTGACTTCACTTAATCTTCCCCACAGCCTTTTCAAAACCTGAAAGTATTTTCTTTGTTCTATTTGTTCACTGTCAGTGTCCTTTCACTAGAGTGTATACTAGTTGAGGGCAGGTACGCTGTCAAGTTCATGGAAGGCTTCAGCACCTTGGACAAGACCCGGCACATAGTAGGGCCTCAGTATTGACTGACTGTGCTGAGTGGGTGTAACTGCTGGACAGGAGACAGGAAAGGCATGACAGGGATCTGGGTAGACAGTGTGATACCCGTCACTGGGTGAGAAATGCTCCTTAAAGGGAAAAGATGCTTCTATCTACATCTTCTCATTGGAGCTTCACAGGAATCTTGTGAAATAGGTGAGGCAGCGGGATTGACCTCATACTACTGAGCAAATGGTGGAAGTCAGAGCTGGAAGGAAACTTAGAGAACAGCCCAGTACTAATGAGAGCCAACACTTGCTGGGCACTAACCCTATGCCAGGCACTGGTGGAGGCACCTTACCTAATCTGTTTCTTAAATCCTTGCAGCTCCTCGTCCACAGCTGTAGGCACAGGTGGGACTTATTGGACCTGTTCGACAAGGAACTAGGGACTCAGAGAAGTTAAGCAACTTGTCCACAGTCATATAGCAGAGTGTCGCAGTGGTGGGACTCAAACCCTGGCTCTTACTCTGTCTCCTGCCTTTAAACCTGATGCTCTGCTATGAAGTCTGAGGTTCCCAAATTTCATTCATTGATTATTTGCCATATTCATGTGACCTTTCTCCAATTGTTTAATTGGTATTTTCTTTAATGTTGTTGTTCACTTGCTCAGTCATGTCCGACTCATTGTGACCCCATGGACTGCAGCATATAAGACTTTCCTGTCCTTCACCATCTCCCAGAGTTTGCTCAAACTCATGTCCATTGAGTCACTGATACCATCCATCTATCTCATCCTCTGTCATCCCCTTCTCCTGCCTTCAGTCTTCCCCAGCATCAGGGTCTTTTCCAATGAGTCAGATCTTTGAGCCAGGGGGCCAAAATGTTGGAGCTTCAGCTTTAACATCAGTCCTTCCAGTGAATATTCAGGATTGATTTCCTTTAGGATTGACTGGTTTCATCTCCTTGCAGCCCAAGGAACTCTCAAGAGTCTTCTCCAACACCAAGTGCAAAAGCATCAATTCTTTAGCACTCAGCCTTTTTTATTGTCCAGCTCTCACATCCATACATGACTACATGGACCTTTGTCAGTAAAGTAATGTCTCTGCTTTTTAAGATGCTGTCTAGGTTTGTCATAGCTTTTCTTCCAAAGAGCAACCGTCCTTTAATTTCATGGCTGCAGTCACCATCCACAGTGATTTTCGAGCCCAAGAAAATAGTCTCTCATGACTAACTTTAAAAAGGAAAATAATTCTTTTAAAAGGAGCCTTAAATTCATAAGTTGATGTGTGTTCATGAATCCATCTTAGCTTGTATTTGTGGATTCCCAGCACTGGCTCAGCTAAGTAACGTGATGTGTCTAGACCATGCAGTGATGGAACCAGAATCAGCACCCATTGCTTCTGCCTCTGAGCCTATGCACACTCTCACCAGGGTGGCACCCAGCGTGTGGAGTGTAAGGAAGCCCTCACTGTTGGGTGTTGACTCTGAACTTGCACCTCTGGAGCTGGAACCTCCTGAAATTCTGTGCCCCAGGCACCTTGCTTGCCTCTCCCCAGTCCCAGGATCCTATCTGCCCGCCAAAGGGCTGAAGGTGGATGGGTCTCCAGAGCTCCCCTGACCCAGTTCCCACGCTGACCCTTTCAATAGACTCGGGGCTCAAACACAGCATCTTCTTCTATTTACCTCACTGAATCCATTAAGCACCTCCTGCCCTACTAGGAGAAAATCTGAATTCCTTGATTTTCTAAACCTCAGAGTTGTTCTCAGGGCAGAGGGGTTCAGCCCTCTCTGGAAAGCTGAGCAGAACAGGACCTGGACTCTGATCAGACCCTCTGGCCATTGCTTGTTGCTGTCACATGGTGTCACAGTGCAACATGGGTCCTGCCCATGTAATGGGATTCTTCCCCTCCTGGGAGAGACCAGGGGTTCCCAATCATGGCAGGGCCACAGAGGCTCTCTGAGGGAATGAGTCTCAGCTGTGATGTTCCCTGGGGTCCACCTCTTTAATGCAAGCCCAGTTTTCAGTCATCATACCCTCCCTACATGATATAAGCTGGTGACCTCAACAGGGATCTCTGTGCAGGCGCTGAGCACCAAAGAATTGGTGCTTTTGAACTGTGGTGTTGGAGAAGACTCTTGAGAGTCCGTTGAACTACAAGGAGATCAAACCAGTCAATCCTAAAGGAAATCAGGCCTGAATATTCAATGGAAGGACTGATGTTGAAGCTGAAACTCCAATACTTTGGCCACCTGAGGCAAAAAAACTGACTCACTGGAAAAGACCCTGATGCTGGGAAAGATTGAAGGCGAGAGGAGAGGGGGACGACAGAGGATGAGATGGTTGCATGGCATCACCGACACGATGGTCGTGAGTTTGAGAAGACTCCAGGGAAGTCTGGGGTGCTGCAATCCATGCGGTCGCAGAGTCGGACACGACTAAGCGACTGAACTGAACTGAAGTGAACTGATGGACGTTACTATACCGGTTTGTTTGCATGCATGAACGTATGTTTTCATTTCTTTTGGGTAAACACAAGTAAGGTTGTGGAGTTACCGGTAAGTGAATGGTTAATCTTAAGAAACTGCCTACCACCCCCTTCAAAAAAAGGAAACAAAATGCTGTTGTTCAAGTTCCCCTCAGCAACCTAGGAGAGGGCGCCCTCTACTGGGGAAAGGAAGAAGCCCATCGCGGAGATGCGGAGTCTGGGAGGCAGAAAAAGGAAAATGAACCCAGGAGAGACTCGAGGTTGGGAGATTCTCGGGGGTAGAGACAGAGGAGACAATGTGCTTTTCTCATGAAAAAGAATCAGTTCTTGGCGACGTATACCCATGCCTTTATTAACCTTGTTTCCTCCACCTTCCCCTTCTCGTCGGGATCGGCAACCCTGGCAAGACTTAAGCGCTGCCCTTCCTGGTACTGACTCAGCAGTCTCTTTCTCTACCTCCATCCCTGCTCCTATAGCTGGAGCGAGCTGGGGCAGGGACTTTTTTTAAATGGAGTTTTGAAAGAAAATAAAACAGGTGAGCTAAAGGGGAAACACACACGAGTGCATTTAGAAGCTGGTCATTCGATAACTCGGCTGTTCAGAGATGGACATTCGTCAGCAGGCTTCCTGTGAGCCCGGCTGCGTCCTGCAGGTCCAGCGGCCCCTCCCTGACGGTTCCAGGCGCATCACCGGGCGGTCATTCCAGCTTTCCAACAGGCATATGCGTATCCTGCCACCGCAGCTGAGCCTTTAATGCCAAGAGGTATTCTCAAGAGGACTTTAGAAGTATGTGTAAATGTCTCATTTTCATACTTGCTCTTCACATTGTGTGCAATCAGACAATACTTACTTAAGAAACAGGGGGAATGCAGAAATGCCTGCAGGGCAGCAGGAAGTATGCTGCACTTTTTCACAAGCCCGTGCTCCACAACTACTGAGTCTGTGATATAAAGCCCAGGAGCCGCAGCTACTGAGCCCAGGCGCCCTAGAGCCCGTGTTCTGCAACCAAAAACAGCCACCATGATGAGACAATGTGCACCACAACTAGAGAGTAATCCCCACTTTCCTCAACGAGAGACAGGCCTGTGCAGCAATGAAGACCCAGCAGAGCCAAAACTAAATAAATACATTTTAAATAAATAAATAAATAAAAGCAGTGAGAAGAGGAGGACTTATCTGGAACCACACAGCAAATGAGCCAGGAACCTCAACTGACAGTGGCTAGCATGGAGAGAGGGTCATAAACAAGACAAAGTAGCAGTCCGCAACAGAGTTCAATTGTTTTTGTTTTGTTTTTTTACTGCATCGCGTCTTAGTTGCAGCATACAGAAGCTTCTGTTGCAGCCCATGGACTCTCTTGTTGGGCTTCCCTTGTGTGCTCGGCTGGTAAAGAATCTGCCTGCAATGTGGGAGACCTAGGCTCGATCCCTGGGTTGGGAAGATCCCCTGGAGAATGGAAAGGCTACCCACTCCAGTATTCTGGCCTGGAGAATTCCTGTACAGTCCTGGGATCACAAAAGTGATCCAGTCCTGTACAGTCCATGGGATCACAAAAGTCGGACACAACTGAGCAACTTTCACTTTCACTGTGGACTCCCCAGTTGCAGCATGTGGACACCAGAGGGCATGGGCTCAGTAGTTGCCCCGTTCAGATTTACTTGCCCCGAGGTATATGGGATCTTAGTTCCCCAACTACGGACTGAACCTGTGCCTCCTGCTTTGGAAGGCAAATTTTTAACCACTGGACCACCAGGGAAGCCCTCAACTGTGTCTTTAGTAGAATCATGCTAGTCTGCATTTCCCCAAATAAAATCTTCCTGTGCTTTTATTGAGTTCCATTAAAATAAGCCTAAATGATCACAAAACAGAAATCAATAAACTAAACTCCATGCCTGCTAGCTAACAAGATTTCCCAACTGGCTGCCTTCATGACAATTCCTTGAACTTACTGCTTTTCCCTCTTGCTTCTGCAGCATCACAGTGAGGCAGGGGCCAGGCCCACTCCTACGATAACACCTGCCATCACACCTACAGTCATGAGCACATCAGTGACTTGCAGCAAGAAGAGAAGTGGGGTAACGCTCAATACCAGGGGTCTGACCACGGATGCATAGAATACCAAGAACCCTCAGCTCAGGGAAGACCCTTTTGGTCTGGTCCTCTTCAAAGCAACCCCAGCAGGAATAAATACAGCCATGAAAGGGGACATCCAGAGAAAGCCAGCCACCCAGGAAGGAGGGGAGAAAGTGGCCGGCCAGAGGGGAAAGAGTAAGTGGGAGGAGGGGCCGCAGGTATGAAATGCAGGGAAGGGAGGGATCAAAGAAGGGAAACTCAATGGCCCTGTGGGTGTAATACCCCTGGAGGGTGTGGGTGCCCGGATGACGTAGGGCTGACCAACTGGGAGCCTGGGAGCCAGTGTAAAGGGGAGGAAACCACCCCGTGCCCTCTCGCTGCCCAGAGTTTGTGGGCAAGAAGCTCGCCTGGACCACCCTGTGTCCTAGGTGCCCGGCCACCTCCAGGCGCATAGCAGGCTTGTGACTGACCTGCTGAACAAATGACTGAACTCTGGGTAGCACTGAGGTTCTGCTTTTATGAAATAATACTGTCTCACTTGTGTGCTGTTGGGGAGAGGAAATTTCCCCTCTGTGCCTCTTGCGTTATTGTGGCTGAACTAAAGATAAAACAAATGATAAAATGAAAAAACAATGGAAACAGTATTTGCTTGGGCTCCAAAATCACTTCAGATGGTGACTGCAGCCATGAAATTAAAAGACGCTTGCTCCTTGGAAGAAAAGCTATGACCAACCTAGATAGTATATTACAAAACAGATACATTACTTTGTGGACAAAGGTCTGCCTACTCAAGGCTATGGTTTTGCCAGTAGTCATGTATGGATGTGAGAGTTGGACTACAAAGAAAGCTGAGCACTGAAGAATTGATGCTTTTGAACTGTGTGCTGGAGAAATCTCTTGAGAGTCCCTTGGACTGCAAGGAGATCAAATCAGTCAATCCTAAAGGAGATCAGTCCTGAATGTTCATTGGAAGGACTGATGCTGAAGCTGAAATTCCAATACTTTGGCCACCTCATGGGAAGAAACAGCTCATTGGAAAAGACCCTGATACTGAGAAAGATTGAAGGTGGGAGAAGGGCATGACAGAGGATGAGATGGTTGGATGGCATCACTGACTCGTGGACATGAGTTTGAGTAGGGTCCGGGAGTTGGTGATGGACAGGGAAGGCTGGCATGCTGCAGTCCATGGGGTCGCGAAGAGTCAGACATGACTGAGCGACTGAACCGAACTGAATGATAAAATCGACTCAAGATAGACTCATAGAGAAAAAGAAAAACATTTTAATACATACACAGAGCCTCATGGAAAGGGTCCCTAAGAAGCAGCCAAGTAGGCAGCTTTCAGACATTTTAGACAAAGAAACAATACATTTGTGAGAAATTGACAGGACAAAGAAACTACTGTGTTCTGAGTATTGGGTGGTTTGTGTTGTTGTTATTGTTGCTGTTTGTTTGTTTGGCTGCCCTGCGTCTTTGTTGCAGCACAAGGGCTCCTGGTTGAAGTGCACAGGTTTTCTCTGGCTGAAGGCTGGCTCTGGTTGCAGGCTTCCTTCCGTTGCACTGCACAGGTTTAGTTGCCCTGAGGCATGTGGGATCTTAGTATCCTGACCAGGGATCGAACCCGAGTCCCCTGCATTGGAAGACGGATTCTTAACCACTGGACCACCAGGGAAGTCCCCAAACTTAGGTATTGCGTGTTCAATTAGTGAGGAATCTAAGCAGAGTTCGCGCTTGGGGTGGTAAACTAAAGAAGTAACGAGGCGTTTATCCAGGCTTCTTCCCCCGGATTCCCTGTCCCTGGCAATAAGGATGTCCTTCTATGTCCAGATGCAGCGGGGGCACCTTTCACATGAGGGGTGTATTTCCTGCTATCAGGAGATCAGAAAGGAGAGTCAGAGCATCCCTCTTGCCTTGGCCATTTCTTAACTTTAATTCAAAATAAGCAATGTTCCATTGTAATATATTTGGGAGTAGTCCACCCCAAGTCCCAACAGGGCTAGTCATAAAACTAATCTAGATAAAGACATGGATACTCAGAAAACACAAAAGGATACAGTAGATATGGGAGGATGATCCCTGAAGACCAGTGTACTCAGCCCAGCTCCGCTGTACTCACCGACACGGTGACATGGACAGGGGTGGGCCAGCTGGTAAGATTGGAAGCTGGGCTTCTATACCCAACAGAGACTTGGAGACAGTGGCCCCATCCTTCCTGGGGATGACATTCAAAGAGATGGCTTCAGGTCCTGGCAGCACTGAGCTTTTTCAGGCAGGCATCTGAGGGGTCATCCTGCAGACATGGCCTCATGTTGCCAGAAGCCCTGCTGGAGTTTGACGGTCCCTTGGTGCAAAAGTCTGGATGCTTTTGTTCTGTGGCTCAAGTTCCACTGTTCTCACAAGCCCACATTCTTACCTAAAGAGAATGAGACAGAGGAGAGTCTTTCTAGAGAAACAGTGTGATAAGAAGGAAGGGGTGAGGGGGAGATAGAAAGGCAAGTTAGTGAGTTACCTTCAGTGGAAAGAGTTCAGAAATAGAGGTGCAAGGGCCAGGAAAACGAACAGATGAAGGAAGGGACTACACACACCCCCAAGCGCCCCCTGCAATCTCGAGGGCCTCTTCTTTCCCCAGTAGAGGGCGCGCGCTACTGCAGTGCTGTGAGGTACTTGGACAACAACTGGGTCGTTTCTTATAATAAACGTTCACTTACTGTTGTTGTTGTTCAGTATCTAAGTACTGTCCAACTCTTTGTGACCCCATGGACGGCAGCATGCCAGGCTTCCTTGTCCTCCACCACCTCCTGGAGCTTGTCCAGATTCATGTCCATTGAGTCGGTGATGCTATCTAAACATCTCATTCTCTGCCACCCTCTTCTCCTTTTGCCCTCAATCTTCCCCAGCATCAGAGTCTTTTCCAATGTGTTGGCTCTTCGCATCAGGTGGCCAAAGTATTGGAGCTTCTGCTTCAGCATCAGTCCTTCCAGTGTTCATTGATTTCCTTTAGGATTGACTGGTTTGATCTCCTTTGCAGTCCAAGGGACTCTCAAGTGTCTTCTCCAGCACCACAGTTAGAAAGCATCAATTCTTCAGCACTCAGCCTTCTTTATGGTCTGACTCTCACATCTGCACATGACTACTGGAAAAACCATAGCCTTGACTATATGGACCTTGGTCAGCAAAGTGATGTCTTTGCTTTTTAATATATATATTGTCTAGGTTGGTCATAGCTTTCTGTCCAAGGAGCAAGCAACTTTTAATTTCATGGATGCAGTCACAGTCCACAGGGATTTTGGAGCCAAAAAAAAAAAAAAATCTGCCGCTGCTTCCACTTTTTCACCCTCTGTTTGCCATGAAGTGATGGGACTTCACTAATCTTAGTTTATGATTCTGCAATCCTACACCTAGTGTTTACCCAAAAGAAATTAGAATCCATGTTCATGCACACAAACAAACCTGTATGGGAATATCTATAGTGGCTGTAATAATTATTGTCAAATATCAAAAACTACACAAATGTCCTTCAGCTGGTGAATAAAGAAAGGCTGGCCCATGCATGCAGCAGGATACCACTCAGCAGTAACAAGGAACAAAGCACGTCACGTGCTACAACAAAAATGAACATCAGACACATTCTGCTAAGTTAAAGAACCCAGACACAAAAAGCAAGCTTCTATATGATTCCATTTGTATGACATTCTAGAAAAGGCAAAGCTATAGGGAGAGAAAAGAGATCACAGGAGCTGAGGTGTGGAGCTGGGGTGAGGGGCTGGCTGATGACAAAGGGCCTGGGGAGCTTCAGGGGTGAGTGACTTTCCTGTGACCTTTGTTCTCCTGATGGTCACATGGATATGTGAGAGTTTCAGCAGTCAAAGAACTATATACAAAAAGCGTCAGTTTACTATTACTAAATGTTCTTCAGTAAGTCTAACAGTTACACTTATTTTGAATATAAACATATATATAAACACATATGCCTACATGTGTATACACACACGTGCTGTCCATCTGTTTTAATGGTTGAATAACACGCCATTAAATGCAGACGTCTATTTTATTTGGCCAGTTTCTTGCTATTGAGTGGTTCCCAGGGTTTGGACATTCTCTTTAATGCTGCGATGCTATGGAAGGCAGTAAGGAGTTGGTCCAGGACTTGGCCAAGCCTGCCCCAGTGCCTCCCCACGCAGGCTTTCACTCCATCCCTACACAGCCCGCAGGTAAGGATTATTATCTGCTCTGCACGAAGTGCAGCTGAACTTAGCAGGGGGGTGGGGGAAGTCACGTGTGCAAGTTGCACATTCAGGGAGCAGGAGACCGAGGATCCCCAACTGCTTCTGTCCAGTTGGGAGGCCCACGCTCCTTTCCTTACACTGTGCAGCCAGTTGTAAACTATTGAAAGGAAGTAACTGTGTCTTATTTCTGTTCGTCACTCCAAAACAACTAATATATAGGAAACTGGACCCAAGATGAGATGCTTCCCAAGAACCGGGGTTGGCTTGAACTGAACCCCACTCTCTAATGGAATAAAGTCAACAGTCTGCCCATGAACTCAGTTCTAATGACAACGAGCCCTTGGTACACTGTGGGGGTGGGGAGCATGATGAAGTCAGCAAATGGCCCTTGAGTGCCTGTTGTGCCAGGCACTGAAGGGAGAACCAGTGCATGATAGTGCAACTGTTCCCCCTCTCCACCTCAACCCTGGGGCTTAAACAGAGAACCTGTCCTTGCTTGAGGGAGCCAGATGGCTCACACAGACCTGCTCATACAGAAGGCCCAGTGTTCATAGCCAGAGGCAGAAATCTCAGTCAGGTCTCCAAGTCTCGGTTTTCGCTTGGCCTGAGACAGGAAAACCAGAGACAGGCAGAGGGGAGCCCTGGCAGGGAACATTCTAAAAGCTGACCCTCAAGGAGCCCCAGTCCAGCCTGCAGGCTCCCTCTGTTCATCACCTACAGTCAACAGTTGGGAGCCCTTCTTGCACTGGTGAGAAGTCCCTCCCTTAACTGGGGTGACTGGGCTGGAAAGCTCTTTGGGGGACAAAGAAGAGAAGGTGAGGGGGTCCAGAAGGCAGTGTGGGTGGACATGCAGCAGGGGAGTGAGTCCGAGTGATGTACACAGGTTGGGAGTGAGCGCACTGTATGTGCAGAGTGTGTGTGTGTCAGATAGTGAGTCCTGACTCCCAGTAGGTCTGAAATGCCTCCTAAAGGGCCGTCTGCCTCCTACCCTGGCATGGTCAGTTTTTGTAAGCATTCCCTTGTGTGCAGTCAGAAAGAATCTGTATTTCCTAGTTCACTCTACGTGCTCGTTGAATCAGCTTGTATGTTTTGCGAAGTTTCTGTATCTTAACTGATTTTTGTGTCCCCTTGATTTATCAGATCCTGACAGAGGCATAGGTAGATCTCCCACTCTGGTGAACTGGTCATTTTCTCCTTACAACAGACCAAAATTTTTAATATCTCTTTTAGGATTTTTATTAGATGCAAACAATTTTAGAAGTATTAATATCATACCTTCCTAGGGAATTGAAAGTGTTTTCAGGATCTTTGTGGAACGTTTCTCGACACCAGCAGTTAATTCTCTGAGTTTCCAGACACCAAGTGGGTGCTCACTGAATCGGTTTGATTTTGACACTAAACACAGACGTCACAGCCTAAGTGCTCAGTCCCCTAAGACTGTCTTCCTTCACATCAGATGTCCTTCACCACTCACCTGTACTTTTGTCAAAACCCCTCCTACATTTTAGCAGTTTTCCAGAAAGGCTCACAGAACTCAGAAAGGCACCTTAAATATTTACCAATTTATTAGGATGGATACAATTCAGAAGCAACCAAATGGAAGAGAGGTGGAAGGCAAGGCGTGGGGGCAGAAGATGCAAGGAGCTTCCCTCTCCTCTTCAGGCAGCCACTCTACGGACACCTTGGTGTGTTCACCACCAGGAAGTTCATCAAGTCTCCTCGCTGAACAGTTTTTATAGAGCTTAATCTTTAGCAACCCCTCCCACGTTCCCTTCTTAGAGATCAGCAGCCTGAAATTTCCAACCCTCTAATCACTGGGTCTTTCTGATGACCAGCCCCATCCTAAGGTTATCTTAGGGTCTAAGTCACCCCATTAGCACAAACTCAGGTTGATCAAAGGGGTTCCTCAGAAATAGCAAAAGATAAAGCCTATCAACAAGGAAATTCTGAGGGTTTTAGGAGCTCTGGCCCAGAACCAAGGACAAGGACCAAGTGTATTTCTTATTATGCCACACTTTTCACACTTTCTGTCTACTACTCATTTTTGGTTTAAAGCTTATATTTTCTGATATCAATATAGCTATGCCAGCTTTCAGTTAATTAATATCAATGAATTAACCAGTTTTTAGTTAGTAGTTGCCTAGTATATCTTCTTTTATTAAAAATATTACTATAAAATTTATTAAAATAATTTTGAAAGTTTTATTTTGTTTAAATTTTCAAGTTTCAGCTATTTATAAGGTATATACCATGTAAATGTTTTAATATACAAAAGTAGGAGTAAAATGGCCACCCACATACCTAAGGCGTGGGTCAAAAGCTGATTTTAGGTCATTTTATCTGCATCTATTTTTTATGCCATGTGTTTTACGTAAACCTCATACCTTTATCACACTTAATAAGATTCATGATTCCTTAATATTCTTCATTATCCAGTTCACATTCAAATTTCCCCAGTAAACCCAAATTACTTTTAGAGTCCTTTCTCACTTTAGTTACTTTGTCCTCAACATGTCTTTCAGTCTAGAACACTTTATTCACACCCCCAATTTTTTTCCTTGATAACATTAATGTTTTCAGGATGTCAAATGACTTGTCACATAAACTATCCATCTTATTAACTTCAGTCTTTATGTCCTTATATTTCAATTGTATCTGCTGTAAACAGTATTCCCTGGATTCGTTTTCTAATCCAGTATAATGTTTGTCTTTTACTTGGCAAGTTTAGTTCATTTATATTTATGGTCACTATCAACATATTTGGAATGAGTTCTTCCATCTTATCTGATTATTTCCACAAATCTCACTTTTTATAGGTAATGTTTCATTATTTTTTAATTGAACAGGGGGCTTCTGTTTTGCTTTCTTGTGTTTAGTCTACCTCATTCCTTTTTATTCCATAATTAATTTGTAGATCTATACTCCATGGGTCCACATCATAATCTCCCCAGTGTGAGAGAAAGGCCTTCAAGAGACTCCCCTTTAATTTTGGCCTGTGTCCCTTGAGCTTGGCACACTTGAAAACAGGCATGAGATGTTACATCAATAGAGCTAAGATAAAACGAAAAGAAACTAACTGGGAGAAAACTATGCTTATGTCAACACTGGGGAAAGAATGAGCATAAGCTTTTCCTAGACCAGGTATGGTCCAAGCAGTAGTAAACTAGAAACGAGCCATTTATAAGTCCTGTCCGGGATTCCACACACACATGGTCCCCAGACAACCAAGGCTGCCAAGGGAAACATTGGCAACCAGATAGAGGAGATGACTTGCCTTGTGGAGGGAAGGACAATTGGCCCCAGAAGGGTGCTTCCGAGGAGCCCACAAAAGCCCCTTTCAGGAAACTGGTCACTTTGAACATCTGCCAAGCCCAGCTAGTAACAGAGGCAAACGGGACCAATCAAAATGGTCACACCTCCTTCCCTAACCCCTCCCCAGAGGCCTCAGCACCAGGCACATCACATATAAGACCATCCACACCCACACTCCATAAGGTCCGAGGCAGCCTTTGTACCACGTGACCTGGCTCCACTGGGCAGAGCTGATTGGTCTAGTGGGCCACCTGATCCAATGGCTGTCAACCAATCAGTAGACAGCTCAGTGTGGTGAGGGAGCCAATCAGATTCTCTCTCAGGAGCTTGTGTTAGGAGTGTCTCACAGGCCGCAGGGAGGGATGAAGCTGAGCGGGTATGGGAAGAGAAGCCACAAGAGTGGGTGTGGGATCAGAGACTTGGGGGCCGTGACAAGCCCCAAGAGGAGAGGATGCAGGATCACTGTGGGGTGGAAGTGATAAGGCAGAGAAAAGCTGTGGAGAGCAGGGGAGGTTTTAAACAAGATTGGGCAGAGCATGTAATTTTCATTATGGCTGTGGTTTGGTTTGGTTTGAGCCCCACTGGACATCTACAGACTCGGCTGCTGACTCCTGGAAGCCAGCCTGGGTCTAGTTCCAGGTCAAGGGTCCTGGTTTCCCTTGGTTCCTGTTCTTGCATATCAGTCAGGTGTGTCTGTCTCTCTTGGTGCCCACCTGTACCTACACAACTGGAAACACCCATTACTTGAGATAACCAGAGCTGGACTTTGTTTCCTGCAGGTAAAGAACACAGCCCACAATTCGAAAGTGAGAGAAAATCACCAAAGACCCAGAGCACAGCCTGGAATCAGCAGGAACACAGCCTCGCTGCAACCTCAACAGACTTCATGCCAGACAGTTTTTGATGCATGTCCCCCAATAAAATCTTTCCTTACTGGGCTTTATTTTATTCTTGTGAAAATAAACCTTATTGTAAAATAGAATGAAAACTACAAACCAAAGCAGAAACCCTCTAGGCAAACAAGACCCCCTCAATGTATAAAGTCACTGCAGACTGGACTGTATAAAGTCACTGCTTCTGTTTCTTGTTTCTTGAGAACATGACTCCGATGAGGCCCATGGCTGCAAGGCCCACTCCCGCAATGCCAACTGCCATAATGGCATCTCTGACCTGCAAGAGAGAGGACAGTGAGTCAGACTCTGTGTCAGGAAGCTGAGAACAGACTGTACATACAACAAGGACATCCAGCTCAGGGAGCTGGACATGCCCCTTAGCTTCCTTGACAAACTCAGGAGTCAACAAATATTGGCAGGGAAATGGGGAGAGAAGGGCAGGATGGGAAAGGAATTGGTGGATGGGGCCAGCTGCCAACAAAGTACACAGGCATAAAGAGGGAAACTCCTTTGACCCTGTGAGTTTTTAAAGCAGACAGAGCCCCAGAGGGTGGCTATAGAAAAGACAGGGAGACGAAGCCAGATGGTTGAAATCCCGGCGGGCCAACAGGGAGCTCTTGAAGTAAGTGTAAAGTTGAAGAGGAATTGCTATTGAATCCTTAATAAACTCTGACCTCTGTCCTACAAATCCCTCACTTATCTTCACCCTTGCTGAATCCCCAGAGCACAGTCCAGCCAACCATTGACTTTTGCATGTTCTTAAATATATGACTCAACTATGAAAAAGAGTAGTGAGGTTATACTTTAAACTATTAAGATATCTGACTTGTATTGCTTATAATAGGAAAAAAAAAAAACCACTGGGACAAAAGTAAGAGTAAGTTTCATGGTAAAAATTGAACATATGTCAAATTTCACTCTTTCCTGAACTCCAACTAAAAATAAAGTAAGTCATTAGTTTTAGGCATAATTTCACTAGGACTCAGAGAATACTCACTGCAATGAAGGCACAATGCCCCAGTCGGCAAAACTCTACTTCTCCCAACTAAAAGAGTATCATGAACATGGATCAAGAAATCTCCCCTGAAACCAAACCAGGCATTTAATCAGAATCAAGATTCAAAAAGGAAAAGATTTTCTTAATGGTTTGATGCCAAGAAATCCAATGAGACAATATATCAGAAATCTCAATAATATAAAGGGTGAAAATGTGGACCTGAAACCCAAAATCCACATCCTTACATGACCCGCCAACTCTGCCCTTGGTACCCTAAGCACAGAGCTTGTCTAGGTTGTATATTTTGTGGCTGCAAAACTCACACATGCCCAACATAAAGAACAATTTGGAAAGCTTCAGTGGTTAAAAAATATGTATCTTGGCGCTGCCCAGGCTTATCTGAGCCATAAATGTGTCCAGCAAAGCTATATGAAATTCCAGGAAATATACCAGTGTAACTAAGATCACAAGGTACCCAGAACTGGTATCTTCGGCAGCAGAACACGTGAGGACAGAAGTTCGAATGAGGAAACTGACCTAAGTTCCATTGTCGGTCAGTCTTGAGAGCTTCCTGTGACAGGTAATTCGGAGAAGGCGATGGCACCCCACTCCAGTACTTTTGCCTGGAAAATCCCATGGACAGAGAGGCCTGGGAGGCTGCAGTCCACGGGGTCACTACAGTCGGACACGACTGAGCAACTTCACTTTCACTTTTCACTTTCATGCATTGGAGGAGAAAATAGCAACCCACTCCAGTGTTCTTGACTGGAGAATCTCATGGACAGAGAACCCTGGTAGGCTGCAGTCCACGGGGTTGCACAGAGTCTGACACGACTGAAGCGACTTAGCAGCAGCAGCAGCAGTGAAAGGTAATTAGGCTGGCTTTATGGCACCCGTGGCTCTGTTTCGGTCTTGCTAGGGAACCTGCATATAACCACTTGTATCCAGTGTTTTCCTTGCTAAGCTAGGTGTTAGGGTGGGAGAAATGGTTTGCAGATAATGGAGTGGGAACAATAAGCCCCCAGTTCTTTACAGAACCTCATAGTGTGAGAAGAAATGCTGATGGAGCCAGTTCATACAAAAGGTACTTGGTCAAGGAAAACAACAGTAGCCTCATTGTTTGTGCTCATGCTTTGTACAAAGTATGTAATTCAATACAAAAGTAGTATATAGTTAGTTCTGAGGGTGCAAATTTTACAGAAAGAATGATCTTCCTGGGAGAGACAGTGCTCCCTTCAGATGTCATTGATGATTTTCTTGTTGCAAGGCTGCTGGGTCCAGTCCAGCCACTGTGCTGAACTTGCAGGAGTTCTGATCATGAAAATAGGCTACATGGTGTGCATCAGAGGTCTTCAATCAGAATATTACGAAGGAGAAAAATTGTCCTTCGTTATCTTTTTTTTCAAAGTGGGCAAACTGTAATTCTGTCAAGGCATCCCACTCCAGTACTCTTGCCTGGAAAATTCCATGGACAGAGGAGCCTGCAGGCCATGGGGTTGCTAAGAGTCAGACATGAGTGAGCGATTTCACTTTCACTTTTCACTTTCATGCCTTGGAGGAGGAAATGGCAACCCACTCCATTGTTCTTGCCTGGAGAATCCCAGGGACGGCGGGGCCTGGTGGGCTGCCGTCTATGGGGTTGCACAGAGTCAGACACGACTGAAGTGACTTAGCAGCAGCAGCAGCAGCAGCTGCTTATGCTAAAATGTCCACTCTGAGTTAAGCCCTGGAATTGTTTCTAGGAAAAAGACAGCTTGAATGTGCTTTCTTTACTTTCAGCAATGTTGTAAGTGGATATAAGAAGAGGAATATTACTCAGAGAGCAACTGAGCAACTGAGCAATTCAGACTATGAGGGGTTACAAACTAAGAATGTTTATAAAATATTTGACAGCAAGTTGGCTTTAATATTTACAGTAATTTTTAAATAACGCCCTGCAATTTATCCAGGTTTATGAAATATACACATTACCATTGGCCAAATCTTCAATTTCTACTTATCTTAAAATTGTATCTGACACAGAATAGACTTCAGCCTGAGTGTGTAGCTCCTAGCTGCTTTTTTTAAAAAGTACTATTCAATGTGAAGGCTTATTTACAAAAGCTTACTAAGGATACATTTCTTGAAACCTGAGTATTTTTAGGTAGGTAGATGGAAAATAGGAGAATCTGTTTTAGAATACTCAGGCATGGAAAGCACAAACTACATTTTGGTTTTAATCCATTGCTTCCCTTTCTAACTGGAAAGCTACGAGTCACATGTAGTCTGTTGAAGGAAAATCTAGTCTGCTTTAAAGAGCTGAACACAAATAAACATAATGACTAATCAGATTCTTTTAACACAAACACAAATGTCCTCATGAGTTAAATGAAAGAGAGTTGCTGCTTTGACAGCGATTACAAAGAAAACTACTGCTGGACATTGTCCAGCACCCGCTACTTCCACCCTCTCTGGTGAGACGGGACAAGTGCGGAAGCTGCATTTTAATTTGGCCACACCGTGTATTATGATCGTTGCTTGCCTTGGCCAGTGATTCTCAAGGAGGGGAGAGGCTTGGCCTCTGGGAGATATTTGTCAATATCTATAGACATTCTGGTGAAGGCCATGGCAACCCACTCCAGTACTCTCGCGTGGAAAATCCCATGGAAGGAGGAGCCTGGTAGGCTTCAGTCCATGGGGTCCCGAAGAGTCAGACAAGACTGAGCGACTTCACTTTCACTTTTCACTTTCATGCATTGGAGAAGGAAGTGGCAACCCACTCCAGTGGGTTGCCTGGAGAATCCCAGGGAGAGGGGAGCCTGGTGGGCTGCCGTCTATGGGGTCGCACAGAGTTGGACACGACTGAAGTGACTTAGCAGCTTAGCATAGACATTCTGGCTCTTACACCTGGGGGTGGGAAGGCTACTGGCATCTAGAGGGTAGAAGCCACAGACGCTGCTAAATATCCTTCAATGCACAGAGCAAGTCAGGACAACGAAGGCTTAACTTCATTGTCGATGGCCCAAAACGTTAACAGTGCTGAGGCTGAGAAACCCTCATCTAGGCCAAGAAGTGAAGGGGAATCTTGGGGAACAGTTTACACGGCGCCTGCCCTTGCTCCGCAGTCTGCCCTGCTTTCGTGTTCTCTGGAGGGGTCCAGGAGGACTGCTGATGCTGTTTCGCCTTTTTCAGATGTATGAGTGGTGCATCGGGCTAAAGGCTCAGGAAGACAAATGGCAGGTGTCTGGTTAGTGTTGCTTCACTTTTCACAAAGATATTTGTAGAAAGAATGAACAATAAACAAATATTTCTTGGTTCTTTTACTATCTCAAGATTTGGAATTGTATTTAAACGCTCTAAATATTACGTTTGTGTACTGACAAATGTGTTTTACTAGATTATGTAACAACACTGTGTTGAAATAAAATGTTCTACTTATATGAACTTCTGAATTTGTTCTTCAGTCTATTAATAACCACTAAAGGAGAACTAAAAATGACACAATTGAGAGATATTTTATAAATCTTCCTAATACAACACCCTAAATTTATTACTTCCCAAATGTGCACAGTAATCTCTTTTTTTATTTTATTGCTGCATAGGAGGGTGGACATTTACCTGAAGTTGAAGCCAGGTCTAACTGGGACCTCAACTGTTACCTAGTACCACAAATTATGAAATCAGATTTATTTAGCATAAGTTTCTCTTTATTCTGACATCATCACTGCTACTTTTAAAAAACTTCTATTATACTAAATATACCAGTGAATGTTAGTTTTCTCATTTAAAAAGATAAATAATTGGAAAACAGGAGAGAGAAGATAAGGAAATCAGAAGAGGGCTTCCCTGGTGGCTCAGTAACAAAGAATCTGCATGCCAATACAGGAGATCCGGGTCCCATTCCTGACCTGGGAAGATCCCACCTGCCACAGAGCAACTAAGCCCGTGCACCACAACTATTGAGCCTGTGCTGCGAGCCTGGGAGCCGCAACTGCTGAGCCCCCGTGCTGCAGCTACTCAAGTCCATGTGCCTGAGAGCCATGCTCCACGACAAGACAAGCCATCACAATCAGAAGCCCGCACAGCAACAAAGACCCAGCAGAGTCAGAAATGAATAAATAAAAAATTTTTAAAAAGAAAATCAGAGGCGCAGTCTAGGGATACAACCTCCAGAATAAAAAAAAAAGAGAGAGAAAATGGAAAACTTCCCAGAACTGAAGAATTGGGGTTTCCATACTGAAAAGAGTCATCAAGTTCCCAATACAATTCATAAAAACAGATCTGTGCAAGGTTTATCATAGATAAATTTCAGAAAACTGAAGATAAGGAGAAGAGTCTATAAACTTCCAGAAAGATAAAATTGGTCATATACAAAGGCTCGAAAATCAGAATGAATTCAGAGTTCTCAGCAAGAATAGCTTAAATGACATAACAATGGAGCAATACCTTCAAATTTGGGGCAAAATTTTTTTCAGCCTAAAATTCCATCCCCAGTCAAACCATCAATCAAATAGGATAAAATGAAGATATTTTCAGGCACACCCAGTCTTTTTAAAATGCACCTTTTCTCAGAACCTATTCAATGTGGTATTCCACCAAAACTAGAGAGTAATCCAAGAATGGGAAAGATGTGAGCTTCAGAGGGTAAAAGCATTAACACAGGAGAAAACGGAAGGGTGTCTCTAAGGGCTGCTAGTAAAGACAGATACTAGGATGACAGGATGCATCTAATGTGACTCAGGACAAAGCTTTCGAAGGTCATTTTCCCCAACAGGCACGTGTGCTGATGCCCAAATCCCCCAGATTCCTTCTGTTTGCATCACCTTTGTAACCTAATGAGGTTCCTCTCATGGACCTGGCCAATGACTTTCCCAGAAGGAGGCTCTTATAAACTGTCAGAGAAGTTGAAACCAGACTGTGACCCAGAGATTCTGGAACTCTTCACCAAACATTGGCAGTATTACCCTGTCCATAACCTAGGTAGGGGTGTACTTGATATTCCTCAATTTTTATATTAATTGCCTTTCACATTCACATATACATACTTATATATTTATTGCATATATGTACATATATATGGATGAACTAATCAGCATGCAGGTCAGTGTAGTAAACACCGCTGGTTATCAGCAGTATGAGGAAGAAGGCTGAGCATGATCCTTGCTGATGAATGCCTCCCCAGGATGTCACTGTGGCCCAGACAGGCCAGTGGACAAGACACTGGGTGAACCAAGAGAAAGAATGAAAATGAGGACCATTATGACCACTTCAACTCCCACGATTTATTAACAGAATTTTCTTAGTTGCCACTATGCTAAGCATAAGGATGCTCTTATCTAATTCACACAGTAACCTTCCGAGATCAATATCATCACTTGTACTTTACCCAATGGCAACCCACTCCAGTATTCTTGCCTGGAAAACCCCATCGACACAGGAGCCTAGTGGGCTACTTGACCACCACACTGACCAAGGGAGAGACCAAATCGCAAAAAGTTAAAAAGTAATGAAAATCAACAGCCTGATGGATCTTAACCTCACCTTTCATCAAAAGAAAAAGAAAAGGCATATTCCTTTGCATCAACTGGTATCTAAGAACTTTTAAAAATAATGCTGTCACACACACACACACACAAAAGGAGGGGGAGGGCCAGAAAAGGAGGGGAGGAAGTGAGAGAAAATGAGGAGGAAGTTAGTTTCCCAGGAGAAGTGATTCAAAAACGAGAGTGGCCATGGCTAAAGTCAACTAAGTAAATAAACATCCCCTGGGGGCCCCTGGACTGCCCCTTGGGTTACAGCAGGACCGGGAACAATGCTTTTTATAAGCAGGAAAAGCTGTGTCAAAAAGACCTGGGATTCAAATCTCACCTCTGCTACTTATCAGCACAGCTGGAGACAGCTCTCAGGAAAAGAGATAACACAGATTTGTTTGATGACAAGAAAGGCCTGGGGCTCCGTTTCTGCATCTGTTAAGCAGGACAATGAAACCTGCCTCTGGGGCTGTGGGAAGGGTCCGTGTCAGGGCCAGGCAGCCAGGGAGGGCTGGGCAACCGGGCTGACAGTGATGCCTGTGCTCAAGCCTTCAGCCAGCATCCCCTACTCCCAATTGTCTGTGGTGCCCATCACCTCACCCCTGTCCCCACCCTGACTATGATGTTCTTGAGGAGAGTTCTGTCTCTGCTCTCCTGTCTTGTTTGTGTGCCTGTCTCCACCCCAGCCAAGTCCACACTGATGCCCGCGTCAGCTGAGAAGGTGGAGATGGGGGCACACTGAGGACCCACCTGGTCGCTGCGGGGGACCCCGTAGCGCAGCTCATTGACGAAGTGCTCACAGTTCTCGCTGGTCAGCTTGTAGAGAACCTCCTGGCCCACCAGCTCCTCCGCCCGCTGGATGATTTTGCTGGGAGGCAATGGCGAGTATCTGCCATCGTGCTTGTTGTTGACGTGGTACCTGTCTCTCCCAACCACGTCACACAGCCGCTCCTTCTTCACTAAGGCCTTGTCAGTCAGTGCAGACATGAGACTGGCCGCACCAGCTCCTGGGATTTCGCCTGTGGATCCAGGAAGAGGAACACAATTGGTCCTGGGCCGGCCCCCAGCCTAGCATCCACCACACCAACAAGGGGATGAGCAGATGAGTCAGGGTCAGAGCTGTGTGGCTTTGGATAAGACCCTTGTGGTCTCTGGTCCCTGGTCTCCTTATCTGAAACAAGGAGTGAAGTACCATAATTTGTTGTGATTTTTTAACCTACAGAAGCTGGCCTTACACACCCTGTGACACCCCAGTGGCCCTCTTGATTGTGCAAATACAGGCTCTGAGCACACCCACCTCCCTGGGAGAATAGAGTGTTAATTTTTTGTGATCCCGCCAAGACTCCACTTCCCTGACACACACAAAGCTGATCACTGCAGAAAAGGTGGATGGATCTGGGGAACGGATCCCATTCCCCTTGGAGCAAAGGGACCAAAATCCCACGGCTGCTCCTGGAGGTATGACACCAGGGAGATTCAAGGGGTACACAGGCACAACCCTGGCCAATGCTGAGGGGCTGGAAGGTGCAACAGGTTTCCAGAAGTGAAACTGCCTTGAAGAAAGGGATTTGGGGTCAATACAGGGACCAGGATGGTGTGGAGCAAAAGCTGGTGCCCACACAGAGATCCCTCTTGAGGTCACCAGCTAATATCATGTAGGGAGGGTATGATGACTGAAAACTGGGCTTGCCTTTAAAGAGGTGGGCCCCAGGGAACATCACAGAGGAGACTCATGTCCTTCAGAGAGCCTCTGTGGCCCTGCCATGATTGGGAACCCTCGGTCTCTCCCAGGAGGGGAAGCATCCCATTACACGGGGCAGGACCCATCTTGCGCTGTGATGCCACGTGACAGCAACAAGCAACGGCCAGAGGGTCTGATCAGAGTGCAGGTCCTGTTCTGCTCAGCTTTCCAGAGAGGACTGAACCCCTCTGCCCAGAGAACAACTATGAGGTTTGGAAAATCAGAGGAATTCAGATTACCTCCTAGTAGGGCAGGAGGTGCTTAAAGGATTCAGTGAAATAAATAAAAAGGCGCTGTGTTTGAGCCCTGAGTCTGTGGAGAGGGTCAGCGTGGGGACTGGATCAGGGGAGCTCCAGAGGCCCATCCACCTTCAGCCCCTCAGCGGGCAGGTAGGGGCCTGGGACTGGGGAGAGGCAAGCTAGGTGCCTAAGGCACAGAATTTCAGGAGGTTCCAGCTCCAGAGGTGCAAGTTCAGAGTCAACACCCAACAGTGAGGGCTTCCTTACACTCCACACGCTGGGTGCCACCCTGGTGAGAGTGTGCGCAGGCTCAGAGGCAGAAGCAATGGGTGCTGATTCTGGTTCCATCACTGCACGGTCTTGACATGTCACTTAACTTAGCTGAGCCAACACTGGGAATCCACAAAGACAAGCTAAGATGGATTCATGAACACACATCAATTTAGGAATTTAAAAGTTCCTTTTAAAAGAATTGTTTTACTTTTTAAAGTTAGTCTATTAAACAAAATACTAATTAAACAATTGGAGAAAGGGCACCTGGATGAGGCAAACACTCGATGACTGAATTTGGGGGAACCTCAGACTTCACAGCAGAGCATCAGGTTTAAAGGCAGGAAATAGAGAGTTAGCCAGGGTTTGAGTCCCACCTCCAGGACTTTCCTGCTATGTGACCTTGGACAAGTGGCTTAGTTCTCTGCACCCCATTCCCTATAGAAAAGGCCCAATAAATTCCACCTGTGCCTACAGCGGTGGACAGGGAGCTGCAAGGATTTAAGAAACTCACTCAGTAAGGTGCCTCCCCCAGTGCCTGGAACAGGGTTGGTGCCCAGCAAGTGTTGGCTCTCATTAGTACTGGGCTGTTCTCTAAGTTTCCTTCCAGCTCTGACTTCCACCGTTTTCTCAGTAGTATGAGGTCAGTCCCCCTGCCTCGCCTATTTCACAAGATTCCTGTGACGCTCCAATGAGAAGATGCAGATAGAAGCATCTTTTCCCTTTAAGGAGCATTGCTCACCCAGTGATGGGTGTCACATTGTCCACCCAGATCCCTGTCATGCCTTTCCTGTCTCCTGTCCAGCAGTTACACCCACTCAGCACAGTCAGTCAATACTGAGGCCCTACTATGTGCCAGGCCTTGTCCAAGGTGCTGAAGAGGAACATGAACTAGACACCCCACCAGCCCTCAACTAGTTTATGCTCTGGTGAAAGGACACTCACAATGAACAAACAGAAAAAAATAAGATACTTTTAGGTTTTGAAAAGGCTGTGGGGAAGATTAAGTAAAGTCACACAGGAAAGGATGACCAGGGCAAACTGCCCTCGCTCAGGCTGGGGAGGGCCACGCTCAGGAATGGCCATGTGAGTTGAGACTTGAATGATGAAGGGGAAGCAGCTGTGCTGAGAGCCAGTAAAGAGCATCACAAGCAGAAGGGAGAGCAAAAGCAAGGACCTCAGGAAGGAAGGCTGCAAGGAGGCCAGTGTGGCTGAAGTCTTGTTGGGGAGGAAGAAGAATGTTGGGGTCCCCGGTTACCCACAGCTCCCCCCATCCCCTCTGCTCCAGCCTCAGCACAGTGGAGGCCCTGGGTGCCCTTACTTGGTGGGGCCAGGTGGACCACATATCCGTTGCCAATGTAGACAGCCCAGTGTCTGTAGAAAGGGCGGAAAATCTCAATCAGGTCTCCAGGCTGGGGTTCAGGCTGCAAAACCAAGAAGAAGGCCGTTAGAGGTGATGGGAGAGCTGGGAACCAGGGCGGGGCTGAGCCTAGAGGGAGCAGCTGAGCGGCCTTCATCTCACTCTCCAGGACGTCCTCTGGAGCCCGCCCGGCCCACTTCACACACTTGTGTCCCAGAATTGCAGGGACTCCGGGCCTGCCCATCTGTCTTTATGACTTGCAAAGTGCACACCTGAAGGGTTTCTTCATTTGCTGGGGCTTCTACCTTCTTGTTACTCTTAATATTATTGACTGAACTCGAGCTCCGAGTCAAGCACTCTGCTAAGCGTTTCACAGGTGCAGCTCAATAAGTTCACACAACCCGCCTATGAGGTGGGCACTGTTGTGATCCCTGTGTGATGAAAGAGGAAATCAAGGCTCAGAGATGGAAGGGAGATTTTGCAAAACCACCCAGCCCCTGAGTGATGTGAGCAGGACTCAGTGCTAGGCCGCGTGATTCCCAGGCCATCGTCTTGACCACCACAGTGACCGTCAGGCAAGCACACGGGTTATCTGACTACTGCCCACCTGGGGGCCCTGCAGACGCTGTCAAATCTGGGGGGCACGGTATTCCACAGACACTCCCCTACCTGACCCAGAGCCGGGCAGACAGGTGGTGTCAGCCTCTGGCAGTAATGTCCCCCTGGCTGCTCCTCCTGAGAGTGAAAGTGCGTGCATGCGTGTGTGACAAGCAAAGGAAAACTCTCTGTGCACTGTGCTCACTCCTCTACTTCTGACACCGGATGTGTGGGTTTCCCACACTAAGAAATTCAATCCTTGGTGCACACTGAGTGGGTGTCCCACAGTTTAACTCAGTTCTGACACTCACGGCCCAGAGTCAGCACAGACCCCGCAGGCTTAGTCCCAGGAGACTTCGCTTCAGATGCCAGGTGCAAGCTGAAGTTGTCACCTGCGCTCTGAACAACTGGCTGTAAATTGATGGTTCCCACAGCCCCCTCCCTTGGGTTCAGTGGTTTGCCGGAACAGCTCATAGAACTCAGGGAAACAGTTTACTTGCTAGAGGACCCGTTTACTAGAAAATATGCAACTGAAGAATAGCCAGGAATGCAGAGGGCAAGCTGTAGGGGGAGGGATTCAGAGCTTCCTTGCCCCCTCTGGGGACCACTGCTCTCCAGCACCTCCACGCTCTCACCAACACCCCATGTTAGGGGTTTTGTGGAGGCTTCATTATGTAGGCTCAGTTGATGAGATCATTGCCCACTGGTGATTAATGCTACTTCCAGGTCTTTGATCACCTGGTCAGTTGAAAGGGGCTTCTTCTGAATGATGAAATGCATTCCTCTCAACCCCACCGCTCAGGAAGTTACTCGGGTTTTAGAAGCTCTGTGGCAGGAACCCAGGACCAAGACTAAATATATATTTCTCATTACATCACAGTGGGCATGTGTGGGAGTGAGGATTTGTGTGCGTCTGCAGGGGAAGGTGGGGAAGGATGCTAAAACGCTCCTCAGAGCCCCACCCTGTGATGAGGGCAGTGGCCCAGAGCCTGAGAACAGTCAGGAGATCTTCAAGATCACTGTCATTCAATGTACCGAGGTCCCAATACCAGACACTGTGCTAAGAGCTGCAGGTAGGGGCACTCGATCTGGACTTCCCTCGCCTAAACCAACCATAAATCTCTTTGGGACACCTGGAGACAGAGCTCCTCAGAGGTTGTTCCAGCCCTCTGTCCTTCCCCCCTCACCCCTTGCTCTGGGGGGCTGTCCACATCCCACCTCCAAATTCTGGCCTGACTGAGAGATTCCATCAAAGATGAGTAGGGAGTGTGGACTCCCCTGGGATAGCAATGATGAGCAGTGGGAATAGCCCATCACCACTCTACAGTGGCTGTGAAGCAGGGTCAAGGGCAGTTCATTTCTATTTATAGAAGCACTAAAACTGCCAAGAAGCATCCCATGTGGCAGGAAGTATACAGACAAATCATGTTGTCTTATTGCAGCAACTATAATTTATCTTCCCAGAAAAAGGCACCCAGACCTTACTGAGAATCTATTTCAGAACACTGGACAATGGTTACAACTTACAAATCCCATTTGTTTTCCAAAACAAAAGAGGAAAATGTATATTAATTGTTGAGTAAGAGTTCGGAGGTTTTCAAGGATCCCCAGAAGGGAACTTAACTGGCATTTCCAAGAATAAGCCAGGACATAAAGGCAAGGCAGAGACCCAGCCCTCAGGGAGCCTAAAGATTAGAAAAGGAGACATTTTGGACTTGAGTAATATGAGGGCTTCCCTGATGGCTCATACGTTAAAGAGCCTGCCTGCAGTGCAGGAGACACAGGTTTGATCCCTCGGTCAGGAAGATCCCCTGGAGAAGGGAACGGCAGCCCACTCAAGTATTCTTGCCTGAGATTTCCATGGACTGAGGAGCCTGGTGGGCTACAGTCCATGGTGTCGCAAAAAGCCGGACACAACTGAGCAACTAACATTTTCACTTAATATGCTGTCGAGCAATAAGCAGCCAGTAGATACGCAGACCCAAGGAGCTCACTGTATCCCAAGCAAATCACAATGAAAGAAGACCTATGCAGAGAAACATGTTTACTATACACACACACACACACACACACACACACACACAGAGCAACAAAAATATCTACGAAGAAACTCAGACTCTGTAACACTGAATACTGATGCTAAGTGAAAAAAGCCGTACCAAAAATCCACATACAGTAAAAATTTACATACTGTGTGATTCCACTTATATGTCATTCCATAATAGCCATCACTATGGGACAGGAAAGTAATCCATGATTGCCAGGGCTACAAGGGGTGGACAAGAAAGGGGTATGAGGGAATTTTGGAGCAACGAAAGTTTCTGTACTATTCTGTATTTGATCATGGTGAATGGTTACTCAATTGTATGTGTTTATCAAAACCCATTGAACTGAACACCAAAGGGAGTAAATTCGACCTTAATTTTTTAATTAATAAAATTTTTTAACTTTGAAAAATGGATATCTACAATTTGAAAGCAAAAAGTCTGTGATTTTTTTAATAATCATATTGCCTTTCTCTTATAAAAGGCAAAAGGCACATATTTCCAAATACTCACTAACTTCAAACATGCCACCACTCAAAGAAACTTCTTTTTAAAAATGATCTAAAAGGTGATGGATTCACCCACGGGACCCTGTGCACCAGTGAGAAGCAAGGATTCGATGTTCACTTGACGACACGGACAATCTTAGCTACAGTGCTGAGTGGAAAAACGAAGACTGAGCTCTGCAAAATACCACTTATATAAATTAAAGACAATCACACACAAGCCAATAATACATGTCTTATCAGAACCATACCCAAAAAATTATTTTTAAAAAGCAACAACAAAAGAATCTCAAAAACACACACATCATTTTAAAAATTAAAGAGCACATATTAAACATATTAGGATGCTAGCTAACCATTCGGAAGATGGAGAGAAAAATTATGATACAATGGAACTTAAAAGTCAACAGAAGACAAGGGGTCTTGCAAGGACCAATGAGGACAGGTTGCCATGATCACAAGACATGAATAATTCACACTCTTTCACTAAACTCTAACTGGAGAAACAACTGCTTAATGATACACACAGCCAACTGTGCTGAATCAAAATTTAAAACTCAAGAAATCGTGTTATATATTTGAAATATGAGAACTACAGTCCTTGGGCCCGTTGTGTGCCTCTGCTTATTTTCATCTGCTGGCAAAGAATAATGTTTACATTTTTTAATGGTTGGGGGAAAAGTCAAAAGAAGAATATATTGTGACACAAGAAATTATATGAAATTCAAACTCCAGCGTCTATAAAGTTTTATTGGCACACAGCCATCCCCATCATTTACGTTGTGGCCAATGTTGTTTTCTCTCTATGGCAACAGAGACCAGACATAATAAAATGTTCCCTCTCTGGTCCTTAAGTTTGGATCAAAAGTGATCCATCCCACACTTGGCTTGATCCCCAGCTCTAAAATCTAGTGGTATGCTATGCCAGGTGGTTCTTCCCCCAGGAACAGGTGAGCCAGCAGGAAGCCAGCAATTCTCCCGAGCGCAGTAACCCGGGCTCTCCCACACGACACAGGCAATGACAATGGCAAAGCTGAGACTCTGTGCCCACGGGATTTCAGAACAAAAAGTCTTTATCCTCTCCACAAAAGCACAGCTTATAATGAGCTGTGTAACAGCCATTTTCCTTAGCAAGCAAATGGGGAACAATGTCTGGCCTCTGCAATTCATATTGGAAAAACAACCTAGATGACCATTAACAAGGACCAGCGAAATAAATTATCTTATATGTGTATGTATTTATAGCCAATAGAGAGAACAGGTTGGTTTTACATGAGCAGACATAGAAGCAATCGAAAAGATAAGTTGGAAAACATTATCCCATTTTTGTTTAAAAAACATCATTGTGACATATGATATTGCTTTTATGTGAAATCTAAAACTAGGCTACAAATAAACTTATCTACAAAACAGAAATAGAGTTACAGATGTAGGAAATAAACTTATGGCTCTGGGGGGAGGGGAGTATGGAGAGAGAAACTGGAAGATTGCGACTGACACATACACAGCACTGTATATAAAATAGATAACTAATAAGAACCTACTGTATAGCACAGGGAATTCTACTCAGTACTCTGTAATGGCTTATATGGGAAAAGAATCTAAAAGAGTGGGTATATGTATACATATAACACATTCACTTTGCTGTATACCTGAACTAACAAAACACTGTGAGTCAACTATACACCTATAAAAATTATTTTTTAAAAAAAATTGTACACTTATAAGCAAAACATATTATACACTATGTATGAGCTACAGAAAATACATCAAACTGTTATATACTATATACAGGGGGGATTGGGATTCAGAGACTTTTACATTTTATATTATTTTATTATTTTTAATCAATGTGAATTACTTTTATGATAAAAATTTTTAATAATTTTAGATGGGAAAAAAATCCTTCATACTGATGACCTTGCAGTTTTTTAATTGGAAAAGGTGAATATTCTCTGTCACCAAAACCTCTTAAAACCATCTTGCATTTGAAGCCTGTAAATATTCCCATGTTAATAATGCTTAAAAATCATTAACATTTGAATGTATCAATAACACTTAAAACCACAAAAATAAAACCTAAAATAATACGGTAGATATATCTCAGATCTTAGAATAGAGAAAGACATTCTAAAGATAGAGTCCAAAGAAAAAGGCATAAAGTAAAAGATTGAAAGTTTTTATAGGTTTCCATGGTGGCTCAGTGGTGAAGAATCCACCTACCAATGCAGGAGACACAAGTTTGATCCCTGATCCAGGAAGATCCCACATGCCTTGGAACAATTAAACCTGTGTGCCAACACTATTGAGCCTGTACTCTAGAGCCCAGGCACCACAACTACTGAAGCCCACGCACCCTAGAGCCCAGGCTCGGCAACAAGAGAAGCCTCTGCAACTAGAGCAGACCTCGCTCATCGCAACTAGAGGAAAACCCTCGCAGCAATGAAAACCCAGCACAGTCAAAAATAAATAAATAAATAATAAACATTTGGGGAAAAAGTTTTTATGATTGAAAAAAATGTTAAAGTTCTTATTTAAACTTTCTATCATTGCCTATTATGTTCACACTCCCTCTTAAGAGAAAATGACCACCCACAATCCCGACGGCCCCGGCAGCCATATTTTATACCACGTGACCACTGCAGACCAGCCTCCACCAGCTGGACTAGAAAAAGGCACGGATCCCAAGCAGGTCAGTGCCCTGTGATCCTCCATGGTCCTCTCTCTCTCACTCTCAAAAAGTTGAATCAAGTAATTTTAAAAACTAGCTTTTGACACAAGAGCCAAAATTGAAAAATCATGACATGGAGCAGACAAGAGAGACCCCAGTGAAGCACAGGCCAAACCAAGGGTTGGAGTTCTCACACCCACTCTGACCAAGCAGAAGACCCCTGTGGACAGTGGGAGAGAAAGAAGCAGGCGCATCAAGAACAGCTAGCCGGGTCACGCCATGGGTGGAGCACTGAAAGTAACAGTGAAGTCGTGCCCGACTCTTTGCAACCCCATGGACAGTAGCCTGCACCAGGCTCCTCCGTCCATGGGATTTTCAAGGCAAGAGTACTGGAGTGGGTTGCCATTTCCTTCTCCAGGGAATCTTCCCAACCCAGGGATCAAACCCAGGTCTCTCACACTGTAGACAGACGCTTTACCGTCGGAGCCACCAGGGAAGTAGAGATGCACAAATTTCAGCTGTGGAGGGCCTGGAATCACCGTGATCCTGAACTGCCTCCCAGCCCCTGGGAGGCCCAGCTTTATTATAGCTCCTGTACTTAGGCTTTCCCCTTACCCCTCTCCATGTGTCTTTAGAATAAAGCTTCTTTACTTGAGCTAGCTTAAGTGGGCTGCTTGTAATCAAAACAGCCAGACCAGAAAATTCTGTGCATTAAAAAAACCACAGACAAACTACCAGTGACTAACTGGAAGAAAATGACAGCCTTAATATATAAAGAATTTTCATGAATCAAGAAAAAATTTAAACACTGAAACAAAAAAAAATGGAGACAGGGTATAATAAATAATTTTTAAAAGAGAAATATATATTACCACTAACACAAGAAAACTTATTCTATCTCAACAGTAATCAAATAAAAGTAAATTAAAAATGATTCAGGGGTAATACTAAATATAAGAAAAGATGCAGGTAAACAGGTACCCTCAGTCACTGTTGATAGGAGTATAAATCAGTACAACTTTTCTGAAGGTCAATTTGGCAATTTATATCACTAACCTTAAAAATGGGCTTCCAGGCAGCGCTAGTGGTAAAGAACCTGCTTGCCAGTGCTGGAGACGTAAGAGACATGGGTTGGATCCCTAGGTCTGGAAGATCCCCTGGAGGAGGGCATGGCAACCCACTCCAGTACTTTGGCCCAGAGAATCCCTTGGACAGAGGAGTCTGGCAGCCTACGGTCCATAGGGTCGCAAAGAGTCAGACACAACTGAAGCAACTTAGTATGCATGCTTGCACACAACCTCAAATATATTCATATTCTCTGACTCACATCTTTATAGACCAACTCTTAATAATAATCTGAAATGCCTACAAAAGATGTCACAAACTCACATCTAATGATAAAACGTTAGAAACCTAAATATTCTACATAAAGATACTAGCTAAATTCTGCCATATTTATATAGTATACTGTACAGTTATGTTTTAAAAGAATACTTAAGGACAAGAAATATCCATAATATAATGGTTAATAAAAAAGCTTTACAATCAAGGATAACTTAATTTTTTAAGTTTAAAAATAAAACCTTTATGGAGAAGGAAATGGCAACCCACTCCAGTATTCTTGCCTAGAGAATCCTGTGGACAGAGGAGCCTGGTGGGCTGCTGTCCATAGTGTCGCATAGAATCGGACACAACGGAAGCGACTTAGCATGCATGCCTTGGAGAAGGTAATAGCAACCCATTCCGGTATTCTTGCCTGGAGAATCCCAGGGACAGAGGAGCCTGGTGGGCTGCCGTCTCTGGGGTCGCACAGAGTCAGACACGACTGAAGCAGCTTAGCTGTGGCAACAGCAGTGCCACAAAGTGAAAATATAGGTCACTAACTACAAACCACCAAACGGTTCCATTTCCACTTAAACCAAGGTCGTACACTTTATGTCTGAACTTTTTTTATTTTTTGTCTTCATTCATATCTTGGTAGTTTTCCCTGCTTTCCAATAAAGTTCTTCTATGAGGGCAAAAAAAAAAAAAAAAACCTTTACACAAAATGGTATTTTTTAAACTTTGTTTCAAAAGGAAAACCAACACATTAAAAAAAAAAATTGTGGAAATACACCAAAATGTAAACAGTGTTTATTACTAGGTGGTGGAATTTGGGATATTAATTTCCTTTTTAATTCTTTTCTAGTTTTCCAAAAGTGTAAATACATATATATTTGCTTTAGAATCAGAAAACAATGTAAGATTTGATAAACATCAGTGTGCTCAATCTGGGGTAATCCCTACAATTACTATTATGTAACAAAATAAATACACAAAAGACTAGAAAGATATATACCAACATCCTAACAGATTCCCTCCAGGTGCTCGAGCTAAGGGTGGTTGTTGTGATTATTTTGTTTCCTTCTATTTTTCTGCATTTTCCAGCTTTTCTGCAATGAGCATTTTTAAGTTTATAGCATACTTTCCAACTTTATAATTTCTCCACTTTATTATGAAGATTTTTCAAGTGCTCAAAATTGAAAGCAGTTTTTAGTGAACATATACCCACCACCTAGATTCTACCACTGTGTTACTGTATGTACTTTATCACAAATATGTCCACCTATTCATTCCAACTGCATATATCTTTACACTCCTCTTACGTCTGTGAAAGGCAGACATAAAGCACTGGGGCGTCCAGGACAATGGCAACAGTGCCAGCAGCAGTAAAACAAGCATGTGACATGCTCTCACGCTGACGGGCTCCAGAACTCACTGGGTTCCTGACTCCAAGCCTCCAGCCTTTATCCCGAGCTGTGGTCTCAGACCCGAGCCTTGCCCAAATTACAGGAGAGGAGGCTGCCAGCATGCGTGCAGAATCACCCTGCCCTTAACAAACACCCTCTCCCACCTCAGGGAAGTGATGTAACTGGTCAATGATACCCTTTGAGAATTCTTTCCCCTTGGGGATGCTCACCTCTGCCTGGGAGGGTCAAAGGACTCATACATTTGCTCATTCACTTAACACAGGCTCAAAGAGCCGGATACCTGGACTATGCCCATGAACAAAGCCAAGATAGCCATCTTCACAGAGCTCTTGTTCAGTATCAGAGAGAGAGAGAAATTCTTCAAATGCATTTAAAGCCTCAGTGTGGGTGCGCTTAGTTGCTCAGTTGTGTGCGACCCTTTGTGACCCTGTAGACTGTAGCCCGCCAGCCTCCTCTGTCCGTGGGATTCTCCAGGCAAGAATACTGGAGTGGGTGGCTATTCCCTTCTCCAAGGGATCTTCCTGATCCAGGGATCAAACTCGGATCTCCTGCATTGCAGGAGGATTCTTTATCGTTTGAACCACCAAGGAAGCCCCAGTAAATGATGATATCTAATAGAAGAGATATCAAATAAAAACAAAAAGAAAGAAAAGGTAAGACAAGATTAAGTGGTCTGGATTGCAATGTGGTGGGCGGGGGTGGGGGGGGAGGACGCAGGCTGCAACAGTCTAAGGGTGTCAGGGAAGGCAGAGAGTGGGCCCCACAGATGCCAGGAACATCCAGGCCAAGGGGACAGCCTGAGCAAAGGCCCCAGGTAGGCGTGTGTTTGAGGAACTTCCGGGAGGCCAGAGTGGCTGGAGTGCAGCGGGAAGGAGGAGAGGGTAGGATGGAAGATGGAGAGAGAAGCTGATGCCTCAGCCAAGATGGGGACAGCAGGGCATGAGAAATAATGGATTCTAGACTTCTTTGAAGGTAGACTCAACAGGATTTGCAGTTGCGATGAGGGAGGGTTTGAAGGAAAGAGGAGTGAAACGTTACTTCAAGGTTTCCAGGAGGCTGAATGGGCAGGCTGCTGGCGGGGAGGGTACCCTGGGGTGAAATGTCCACCTGGAGCCGGGCAGCTGCAATGTGTGAGTCTGGAGGTCAAAGGAGCGGTCTGGGGTGAAGGTCACTGCCGATCTTTAGAACAGCTCCTATTGGGAGTTGGAGGCAAAAACCTGGCTGAAATGGGTATAAGAGAGACCAGGAGGAGAGGACATCCTCCTGGGAAAGGCAGCACCTGAGATTTTTGTTGAAGTCTTGAAAAATGAAGGGGAGCATGTATTTAAACCCAAATCCTGCACTTTTTTTTTTTTTTGGCACACCATGTGGCAAATGGGATTTCCTGACCAGGGATCAAACCTGTGCCCTCTGCTGTGGAAGTGCTGAGTCTTAACCACTGGACTGCCAGAGAAGTCCCCGAAATCCTTCACTCTTAACCCTCAGACTCTGCTGCAATCAGAGGAGGCAGAAAAGCAGATAGATGGAAAGCAGACAGAAGGAGACAGGTGAACAGGGGTGGGGGCAGACAGGAGCAAAAGCACAGCGGTGTGGGCATCTCAGGGCAACCTTAGGGTTGGGTCAGAAGCAGGATGGACCCCAGGCCTGCCGTTTTTTTTTTTTTTAAGCCTCCAGGTGATTCTACTGTGCAGCCCAGAGGGAGAACCACAGGAGAGGGTGTCCGTAGGGCAGAGAAGGCTAGACAGAGAGGGGCAGTCGTACCTCATTTTGCAGTTGGGGAAACTGAGACTAAGGTCACTTACCCAGGGTCAGCCCTTAAGTAGCCAATCAGGAACCTGAACCGCCACCTCGTCCCCACCACAAGGAGGAGGGACACCGCCCAGCCCTCTAGCAGAATTCGTCATCTGCCCCTGCATGATAACCCACATTCACTCCTGAAACTCAGAGCCAGTGTGAGACCCTCAGGTGCGGGCACTGCACAGGACCAGAGGGGAAAGGAAAGGCACTTCCAGAAGAATTCTCATCCCAAGGGTTGAAACAAAGCAAAAGGAATATTTTTCTTTCATTCAAGACCACTATATGCCTTCCAGTCCACCCACACTCAGCCCCATTTAGCCCCCTTGTCAGAAGTTTGCAGTCTGTTTTTTTTTAATTAATTTATTTTTTATTGAAGGATAATTGCTCTACAGAATTTTGCTCTTTTCTGTCAAACCTCAACATGAATCAGCCATAGGTATACATATATCCCCTCCCTTTCGAACCTCCCTCCCGTCTCCCTCCCCATCCCACCCCTCAAGGTTGACACAGAGCCCCTGTTTGAGTTTCCTGAGCCACACAGCAAATTCCTGTTGGCTATCTATTTTACATATGGTAGTGTAAGTTTCCATGTTACTCTTTTCATACATCTCACCCTCTCCTCCCCTCTCCCCATGTCCATAAGTCTATTCTCTATGTCTGTTTCTTCATTGTCGCCCTGTAAATAAATTCTTCAGTACCACTTTTCTAGATTCCATATATATGTGTTAGAATACAGTATTTATCTTTCTCTTTCTGACTTACTTCACTCTATATAATAGGTTCTAAGTTCATCCACCTCACCAGAACTGACTCAAATGTGTTCTATGGCTGAGTAATATTCCATTGTGTATATGTACCACAATTTCTTTATCCATTCATCTGTCGATGGACATCTAGGTTGCTTCCATGTTCTAGCTATTGTAAATAGTGCTGCAATGAACAATGGGATACATGTGTCTCTTTCAATTTTGGTTTCTTCAGGGTATATGCCTAGGAGTGGGATTGCTGGGTCATATGGTGGTTTTATTCCTAGTTTTTTAAGGAATCTCCATACCATCTTCCATAGTGGCTGTATCAATTTACATTCCCACCAACAGTGCATGAGCGTTCCCTTCTCTCCACATCCTCTCCAGCATTTATTGTTTGTAGACTTTTTGGTGAGGGCCATTCTGACCAGTGTGAGGTGATATCTCATTGTAGTTTTGATTTGCATTTCTCTAATAATGAGTGATGTTGAGCATTTTTCATGTGTTAGCCATCTGTATGTCTTCTTTGGAGAAATGTCTGTTTAAATCTTTTTCCCACTTTTTGATTGGGTTGTTTGTTTTTCTGGTATTGAGTTGTATGAGCTGTTTGTATAATTTGGAAGTTAATCCTTTGTCAGTTGTTTCATTTGCTATTATTTTCTCCCATTCTGAGGGTTGTCTTTTCACCTTGCTTATAGTTTCCTTTGCTGTGCAAAAGCTTTTAAGTTTAATTAGGTCCCACCTGTTTACTTTTGTTTTTATTTTCATTACTCTAGGAGGTGAGTCATAGAGGATCTTGCTTTGATTTATGTCATCGAGTGTTCTGCCTATGTTTTCCTCCAAGAGTTTTATAGTTTCTGATCTTACATTTAGGTCTTTAATCCATTTTGAGTTTATCTTTGTGTATGGTGTTAGGAAGTGTTCTAATTTCATTCTTTTACATGTAGCTATCCAATCTTCCCAGCACCATTTATTGAAGAGGCTGTCAATGTTGGTTTTTTTTTAATGAAATATTTCAGGAGTACAAAAAAATACAGAAAGTAGGCTAGTGAGCATGACTTCTGTGTTTAAATCAGGATGCATTTGGTTTTTAGAAACTGCATACTGATTACAGCCTTGGGGCTCTGAAGCCATACAGCCAGGGTTCAAGTTCCAGTTGTACTACTTATTAACTGAGTAGCCTTGGGCACCGTTACCTAACTCCCAGCCTCAGTTCCCTCAGCTCTAAGAGAAGGGTAATTAGGGCACATGATTCAGGAGACTGTCCTGAGGATCACATGAGTTAGTATCTGTAAAGCAAACACTACCTGGTACACAGGCATGTGCTCAGTCGCTGCAGTAGAGTCTGACTCTTTGCAACCCCATGGACTGTACCCCACCAGGCTCCTCTGTCCATGGGATTCTCCAGGCAAGAATACTGGAGTTGGAATTGAAAGAGACACGTGTACCTCAATGTTCATCACAGCACTGTTTACAATAGCTAGGACATGGAAGCAACCTAGATGTCCATCAGCAGATGAATGGATAAGAAAGCTGTGGCACATATACACAATGGAGTATTACTCAGCTAATAAAAAGAATGCATTTGAGTCAGTTCTAATGAGGTGGATGAAACTGAAGCCTATTATACAGAGTGAAGTAAGTCAGAAAGAAAAACAGCAATACAGTATATTAACGCATATATATGAAATTTAGAAAGATGGTAACAACGATCCTATATGCAAGACAGCAAAAGAGACACAGATATAAAGGACAAACTTTTCAACTCTGTGGGAGAAGGCGAGGGTGGGATGATTTGAGAGAATAGCATTGAAACATGTATATTATCATATGTGAAATAGATGACTAGTCCAAGTTTGATGCATGAAACAGGGCACTCAAAACCAGTACACTGGGACAACCCTGAGGGATGGGATGGGGAAGGAGGTGGCGGGGGGGGGGGTTCCAGATGTACACCCATGACTGATTCATGTCAATGTATGGCAAAAAACACCACAATATTGTAAAGGAGCTAGCCTCCAATTAAAATTTAAAAATTAATTAAAAAAAAAAAATACTGGAGTGGGTTGCAATGCCCTCCTCCAGGGGACCTCCTGACTCGGGGATAGAACATGTGTCTCCTACATTGGCAGGTGGGTTCTTTACCACTAGCGCCACCTGGGAAGCCCTGGGAAATAGGTAGCGTTCTGTAAATGGCAGTTTTTGCTGCCACTGTTCTTGGGGGTGTTTTTATTATTCTTGATTTGGAAGGTTCATAGACAGCTCCAGGATCAACTGGAGACATTCTGGAGGCTGTGAAACCCAGCCAGAGAGGAAGTTCTCTTTGTTCCCAAATCACATGCTGTGGTGAGTGTGGAAATCCCTCATCTCACCCACTCCATTTCTGATACTCTGGGGAAACCCTCGAGAGGCACATAATTTAAAACAAAAGTAAAATCCTGAAGTCTGGAGAGGGTGCTGAGAACGGATTTTGCTGGCAGAGAGTTGGGAGTTTTAATGCAAAGACTTTAGGAAGAAAAGAAACCCCGGAGGAGCCCACCCTCAACACTGTCTGTCTGAGACTGCATTTTCAGAAGCAGAACCCAGTCCACCTGAGACTGAGGCCCCTTTGCTCTATTGCGGTGTGACCTTCAGGAATCACTTAACCTCTCTGAGCTTCTACAGCAGATTTTGTGTCAGGAATAATGAGATAATGGGGGTGAGAACTCTAAAAACCACTTAATACCTGTTAGAGAGTCCCAAACTCATGCCCCAGGCTGGGTGGGTGCAAGGAACTGGGTGAAGGGGGAGGCCAGACTCCCCAGCTTCAGGCCCAGCAAGAAGATAGAGGAGGGGCTGGGTTGACTCATAACCTGTTCCCTCCCAGCCTCTGGGAGAGGGACAGTGGCAGCTTCAGTCAGGCACCAGTCCAGCCCCAGCAGCCCAAAGGTCATGGGTATTCTGAAAAGGAGGCAAAACTCATTTGCCTTCCCAGGCTCTTGAGCCCCACAAGCCCCAGACCTGTTCCACATGTTGAACTTCAGCCCACGGGAAACGACTTCCCCTGAACTCATCTGGGAACCACCACGGCTGCCACCAGGCACCCCTCAGGGTTTTCACAAGTTACTTGGAATCCTTACAGCAGCCCCATTTTAACCACCAGAAAACAGCTCAGAAATAGAAAGTAACTTGCCCAAGAGAACTCCTGAGAAGTGGTGCCAGGGGGCTTCACTGCTGGCTCAATGGTAAAGAATCCACCTGCCAATGCAGGAGTCATGGGTTCAATCCCTGATCCGGAAAGATCCTACATGCCATAGAGCAACTAAGCCCATGCCCCACAGCTACGGAGTCTGTGCTCTAGAGCCCAGGGGGCCTCAACTACTGAAGCCCACCTGCCCTAGAGTCTGTGCTCCGCAACAAGAGAAGCCGCAGCAACAAGGAGCCCACAAACTGCAACTGGAGACCAGGCCCCACTCGCCACAACTAGAGAAAAGCCCACGCGGCAACGAAGACCCAGCACAGCCAAAAATAAATTCATTAACTAAATTATTTTTAAAAAGAAGTGATGCCAGGATTACACTACAGGTCTTCCTGAACCCAAAGGCCAAGTTCTTTTCGCTGCACCCAGTAATTCACATGAAGCTTCTGACATCTGCTCACCACCCCCACGGTGAGTTTTGCCCACTGCTTCACTGTGTTCTAGGCCTACAAGGCCCTTGACTGTTTGCTAGCAAATTCCTATTCATCCCTCATGTCTCCGCCTCCTCAGCGCCTCCCCCTGACTTCCCTGCGGAGAGTGTTTATCAGCCACAGCCCGGTTTGTCTATAATGATGACTATAATTGTCTGGCTGAGCCCCGGGGAAAGGAGAAATCAGTTTCCCTGCCCAGCCCACCAGCTGCACTGGGCAGCCAGCCAGGCACATACAACGTTCTCAGCAGAAGTTTGTGGGCTAGAGGAACACTCTGCTTCCTGCTCAAGCCCCTCCACAGTGCAGATGAACCCCTGCCCTGCCTGAAGCATCTGCTTCTCCCTCCTCCCCTTTGCACCTTAACTAGCTCCACAGAGATCTGTTAGGATGTCAGGCAAACCTCGAGGGTGGTGAAGAGGTCCATAAGAGAGTCTCAAGTCAGAGCCCAGAGCAAGCCCATCAATTTCTGCATATCTGCAGGCAGGAATAGAGATGCAGATGTGGAAAACAGACTTGTGGGCACAGGAGGGGCAGGAGAGGGTGGGACGAATTGAGAGAGTAGCACTGACATGCATATACTGCCATGTGTAAAATAGAAAGCTAGCGGGAAGCAGTTTGTAGCGTGTGAAACTCAGCTCAGGGCTCTGTGATGACCTAGAAGGTGGGATGGGAGTAGGGGTGGGAGAGAGGTTCCAGAGGGAGGGGATGTGTGTATACTTATAGCTGATTCATGTTGTTGTACAGCAGAAACCAACACAACACTGTAAAGCAATTATCCTCCAGCTTGAAATAAATTTTTTTTTAAATTTCTGCATGTCTGGAGCCTCAGATGCCCTCTGGATCTTCACTTACCCAGCAGCAGCTGCTCAACAAGCCACGGGTTTAAGGACAAGGTGCATGGAGAAGGGAAGGCAAAGCTCTTGGACCACGCCTCCTAAGCAAATGTATTAATAGAACACAGTGGCACTGACCTGGAGGCCTCAGGACTGGACTGAAGGGCTTGGAGAAACGTGGGCCATATGGTAGACATGCAGCCTCTCCAACCCAGGGAGATCCAGGGATCTTCTATTGGAATAACTAACAATTGTCAAATCCTAAGAGCCAGGCTTCCCAGGTGGCTCAGTGGCAAAGAATCTGCCTGCCATACAGGAGATGTGGGTTTGATCCCTGGGTTGGGAAGATCCCCTGGAGAAGAGAATAGCAACCCACTCCAGTATTCTTGCCTGGGAAATCCCATGGACAGAGGAGCCTGGCAGTCTATAATCCATGGAGTTGCAAAGAGTCGGACACGACAAAGCACACACACACACACATACACACACACACACATACACACACACACACACAAGAGCCAGGCAGTGGCACACATAGAGTAGGAAAGTGCACCCATCCTCTGGGTGCAGACAAATAGGTGAGAGTTGTCCATAGAGAATTTTAAAACAACAAGACATACCAAGAATCAGTCTGCTGTTTATTATCGCCATATGGCGACACTTTTAAACAGTATCAGTGATAATGGTCTAAGTTCTAATTCATCCAATTCCTGCGGAGGAGCCTGGTAGGTTTCAGTCCATGGGGTCGCTAAGAGTCGGACACAACTGAGTGACTTCATTTTCACTTTTCACTTTCCTGCATTGGAGAAGGTAATGGCAAACCCACTCCAGTGTTCTTGCCTGGAGAATCCCAAGGACGGCAGAGCCTGGTGGGCTGCTGTCTATGGGGTCACACAGAGTCGGACACGACTGAAGCAACTTAGCAGCAGCAGCAGCATGCGAGCTTTAAGTAAGCACACATTCCTATTCTTTGAAAAGTTTAGTTTTCTATGTGGAAGTCTAATCAGAGAACACCTAGCTATACAGTGAACCTCCAACACACACAGACTCAGCTCCATGTGTCTGCTCCTACAGTAAATTCTGAATGGCTCAGAATGGTTCAAGTTCGCTTTCAGGACAATTTGGGCTACCAATCCCTCCCTACATTTTCCTGTGTTTAAACAGAAGACAAGCATCTGTGCTCCCAGCACCAGAAGAAAAGAGACTAAAAGAGAAGTATCTGAAAGTCTAAATCAATTTCTCTGGGAACTAAACTCTCATTCTAAAGCAATGGATTAAATAAGTGTCAAAGTTCACCATCATTCAGCCATTCTCTCTGATTTTTGCCAAAGAAGAAAATCTTGGGAGAATTTTACCAAATAAAATAAAAACTTATGATGGGTTTTCTGGTGAAGATGTTTTAGTCAAAATGTTTTAAATGTGGATATATTTAAAAGCCACTAGAACGGATAAACAATGAAGTCCTACTGTATAGCACAGGGAACTATGGTTAATATCCTGTGATAAGTTATAATGGAAAAGAACATTAAAAAGAATATATGTGAGTGTATATATATATATATAACTGAATCACTGTGTTGTACAGCAGAAATGAACACATTATAAATCAACTATACCCCAATAAAATAAATTTTAAAAATAAAAATAAAAAATCAGAAATTCCCTAGTAGTCCAGTGCTTAGGACTCTCTGATCTTATCTCACTGCCTAGAGCCTGAGTTGTACCCCTGGTCAGGGAACTAAATCCCACAAGCTGAACGGCACAGACAAAAAACAAAACAAACAAAAAACCTAGAGATCAACAAACATAAATAAAATTTAAAATAAAAGCCACTAGAATTAATTTTTTAAGACATAGGCAGCATTGCAGTTTCTGGAATTTATTACAAAATGGGATTTTTATGAATCTCTGACAAACCGATTCTAATGTTTAAGGCTATTCCTATTTGTATATCTGTTGTTTCATATGAGAGAAACTTTTGAAAGTAATAAACAGTGTTCTTCGATCAACTGTGAGCCAAGATAGATTGACAAGTCTGCCTCTACTGAGAGTTGCATATGCAAAGAAGATCAGTTTTGTCAAAGTCAAGGACAACTTTTCAGAAAAAGTTCCAAAACAGAAACTATAATGTTGTCATTATTCATGACTATAACCAACCTAACTATAAGAACAAGTTTTCTTCTAAATTACATTAATGCAACTAAAAACTATTAACCCATTACTTCTATTTTTCTCTATAACATCTACCCTACTTTTCAATTTTTATTTTTTCACTGGCATGATTTCAAATGCAAAGCTCAACAGAAGCAACTTTACTGTGTTTCTTTTCCAGCCATTACTAATATTTATTTCATGATTATTACTGAAAATAATATTGTTAGATAAGGAAGAGGGATGTTTTTAAATGACCACTCCCGGCATCAAATATGCCAGGTACACCCTAATACCATGGGCTGCCTTAAGCTCTTTACACGGATTAAACCATAATCATAATCAGAACAACGAATTACAGGTGAGCACTTAATATGTGTGCAAAGCACTGTTGTGAGCACTTCAGAAGTATTAAGTCACATAATCGTCACTCTGGGATGGGAAATGTGATCAAAGTGCCACAGCTAGGGAACAGGATGGTGAACATGACCCTAGGGGTGTCTTCCTCAAAAGGCGGGCTCAGAACCTCTCTGCAGTGGGTCCTGATAGGTTGAAAGGAAGCATGTACTAAGCCCCTTTATGATTTCTGAACCACATCACAGATTAGAAATAGGGAGAGTGAAAGTTGGGAAACTCCCGGCAGGGCGCCATGAAGTGTCTCAGCTGAGGCCAGGAAAACGCCCCTGTGGTCAAACCCAGGCGGTGGGGGCGGGGTGGGCTGCAGCAGGTGCAGCCCAGACATCGTGCTCCAGGAGCCCTTCCAGGTGCTCTGGTCTGACTCAGGAAGGCAGACAGGACCTTGGCGGAGCAAGTCCCTCCTTGCTGCCTCCCAGCTCCGCTTGGCCCTGCCTTCCACGGCTCCTGTTTCAGGCAAACAGGACCTGCCTACACAAGTACTCACTAAGACAACTCTAACCACTGACCGTCTCACGCCTGATGCCCACCCCACCGGCCAATGGAGGTGTGGCCCGCACATCCTCAAGGGCCCGTTCTCTGATGACTCAGACCGACCCAAACACGGCCCCCACCGCCAGCCCAGGCACGCCTGCCTTACTTACAAAGGGTGCGCGCATCTTCTTGGGTGATGGCGGCCCTCGATTTCAGGCTGGAGTTGACTTTATCAGCTGTGTAAATGCCTGAAGCAGGAAGGAGCGGGGAGTCACCGTCAGTAACAAGAAACCGCGTCCCCAAGACCCCAGGGGCCAGTGGCTTCTGGCGGAGGAGACCGTGCCCAGTTGATCTCCAAATTCTCCGGCCACGACCGGCTCACTCCATTCTAGTTCCTTGCCGGTCCCCTCCCAGCCCCTGCACCTGGCCATGAACCCTGGCAGGGCGGGCAGGAAGGTTCACCTGATACCGGAGAGGCTGGCGGTGCAGCGGCGGGGAGCGCGATCGGTGTCACCTGCCCCGGCGGCCGCGCCCCAGAAAGTCCGCGGCGCTGCGCGCGCGCGGCCCTTCCTCCCCAGCCGCTGCGCTCAGCTAAACCGAACTAATTTGTTTACTCCAGTCTCACCCAAGTTCTCCATCCCCCACACAGCCTGGGACACCGGGAGAGCCACCCCAAGCGTCTCACCCTCCTTAAGAGCTGGCAAGTACCGCTCCACCCACCTCGCGAACTTGGAAGGCAGTAGCGGCCTCCACCAGGAAAGGAACCGGTTAAATGGCCGCACAGTTCAGGCCAGCGTGAGGTCACTCGGCCCCTCCCCGTGTAACTAATTAGAGCCTCGCAGAGCTCACGCCCCAGGGCGACAGGGACAGCCTGCCCCGGCCTCTGGGGCAGACAGGCCAGGATGCTTTCCGCTCACCGCGAACCCTCTCTGCACACACTGCCCTGAGAAGAGGAGACCCCGGAACTCAGCTCGGGGCCACCCCCGCTCAATATTTTAAGATCTCATATACCTATCTATAGAGAAGGCGATGGCACCCCACTCCAGTACTCTTGCCTGGAGAATCCCATGGACGGAGGAGCCTGGTAGGCTGCAGTCCGTGGGGTCGCTAAGGGTCGGACACGACTGAGCGACTTCACTTTCACTTTTCACTTTCATGCATTGGAGAAGGAAATGGCAACCCACTCCAGTGTTCTTGCCTGGAGAATCCCAGGGACGGGGGAGCCTAGTGGGCTGCCGTCTATGGAGTCGCACAGAGTCGGACAGGACTGAAGCGACTTAGCAGCAGCAGCAGCAGCAGACCTATCTATACATATGGCCCTGCAGAGTAATCAGTTTGCTCATCCCCTCAAGTGGGCTTATCCTGTAGTTTAAAACTACCGTAGACCTCCGATATCCACGAGTTCTCTATCTGCCCTCTGCTGGGTAAAAAAATAAGGAGAGACAGAACTATGGATAAGCTGAGATTATTTTAGGGTTCTGGACTTCCTGTTTGGGGCATTCCCTGGGAATCTTGGAACACATCCTCTTAGGATAAGGGGGAACTGTATATTAAATTTTAAGGCCATTTAAAGGCAAGGGCCTAGCAGAGAGAAAGTATTTTTAACTATTGGTTCCCAAGCCATCAGATGTCCCCCAAATCTGGCACCAACCTGGCACATGGTAGGCCTTTCATGAGAAGGAAAGACCAAACACAGGCCCTTCTTATGCACTGGGCTGTGACCCTGCAGGGGTAAAAGTAGTTCTGGTCTATCACTATTTCCTGACCCTTCACCGCTGGCACTGAGCTTGGAATCAGGACTGTTGGCCAAATCCTGAACCTGGCTACCTACAGGGTCAAGAGCACCCTTCCCTCTCTGAGCCTCAGTTTGTTCATCTGCAAACTGGAGTGGTGATGATATTGTACAATATGTAAGATAATGTATAAAAATATACACAGCTTTGCTGTCAGATAGGCTTCTCAGGTGGCTCAAGTAGTAAAGAATCCACCTGCCGATGCAGGAGATATGGGTTTCATACCTGGGTCGCCTGGAGTAGGGAATGGCTACCAACTCCAATATTCTTACCCAGAAAATTCCATGGACAGAGGAGCCTGGTGAGCTACAGTCCACGGGGTTGCAGAGAGTCTGACAGGACTGAGCATGTACACAATGTAACAATAAAAATAGGTTCCCCAAAGGGAGAGCAACAGATGAAGCCAGGAATATAAAGTGGGAGCCTGATGTCTGGCCTGGGGCAAGTCCTCACTGGGGACCTGTTGGCTGTTGTTAACAGGAGTAAAGGTTATCCACAAACCAGCTTCCCAGCACGGAGGTCAGAGGCACTGAAATAAACACCAAAGTTTTAGTGCATACTACTCACCCAACAAATCGCATTATGTGTATTGAGCAAGAGATTATCTGTAAGACCGTCCAAACCCAGAATGGAAAGTTTTGGTTTTGAGGAAACCACACCTATTCCTGCCTCTCCTTAATCTATGCTTTCAATCAGCCCAGACATCACTTTTTCAGTTTTTTCTCCTCCACCCCCCCACCCGCCGCCACCCCGACTGTGCCAGGAAAAACAACATCCCTACTGAGGAGCAGGGAGGTCAGGAAGTGTAGTTTCACCTTTCACACAGCTCTCAAACGTGGAGCTCTCTAGCAAAGGCCCCAAGAGAGGTTACCACGTGTTGCCACCACCATCAGCAGCAAAGCAGTCCATCCTTAAGCCCCATTCCAAGTCCATCACCATGATGTGGGTGGACGGCCAAGTTCAAAACAGCCAGGACCAAACTGCTATCTGCCTATGAAGCCTCTTCCAGTTTTTTCTGCAGCCACCGCTATGGAGGCCCATCGTTCTTGTGACAGGTAGAAAATATTAATTTTTCATTATTTGCCATCTCTCCATTCTCTGCCTTCTGAGGGTTCTCCTCCAGGAGAATCCATTGTTGTGCTGTCTCTGAAGAAGGAGTAACTGAGAAAATGGCACAAGGTTACATGCCAAGAGGGCTTCCCTGGTGACTCAGCGATCAAAAATCCACCTGCAAAGAGTCCCTGGGTGGGGAAGATCCCCTGGAGGAGGAAATGGCAACCCACTCCAGTATTCTTGCCTGGGAAATCCCAAGGACAGAGGAGCCTAGTGGGGTACAGTCCATAGGGTCACAGAGTCGGACACAATTTGGCAACTACAGAACAACACGCAGAGCAGACCTAAGACTCTGCAGGGCTTCTGAGCAGGTGGGGCAGGTATGAGAAGCAAGGCCAGGGCAAGAGGAGAGCAGGAGGGGAGGAAGTGTGGGCAGACAAACCGCATTTAAGGGAGCAGAATCCACAGAGCATTACGTGACTTGAAAGCTCTGATGCGGAACAGCAACTCCAAACCAGATCACTCCTCAGGGAAAGGTACCCCACCAGCCAAGTGAATAGGTTTTTGATCTGTATCCAGGGCACTCGGGGCAGGTGATGTAAGTACACTGACTCTTGACAGTTCGCTTTGACCAGAAAAATCAGGCTTTTAGGAAAGGAAGGTGAAGTGTAACTTCCTCATGAATTGCCTAGGTCTGCAACCCCTCAGGCCCTACTTTAGAGGTGAAAACAAAGCCCTATTGAGAGGCCCTGAAGAGCTTCCACTAGTCAGTGTGCAGCATAACCACCTCTATTTCCCCTTAAAAGCACATTCCCGAGAAGTCCAGGCTCTCATTCCACTAAATGGCCAGTCTGGGGAACTGACAACTGCAGAGAACGTTTGCTTTTGTCCAACATTCTCTCATTTGGTGACTCTGCTTGGTTCTGGTGGAGCCACAAGTCACAGTACCCCCCATCACCCTGAGTAGGGACACACGTGACCTACATCTGGCTCATTATCATGCCCCAGCCCTCAAGGCAGCCAGGGACCCTGGAAGGAGCATATGACCCAAGGCAGACCAGTCAGAATCTTCCTCTAGGATGGAGGTTTGTATGTATATAAAATACACACAAACCTTGTAATAGGTAATGGGTCAAAGAGCCTCTTTCCTCTGGGGACAGTAAAGTGGAATGATGTAAGCCTGGAACCATATGTTCCTGCCCTCCCCAGCAGCATGGAAGAAATCTACAAGAGCAAATGATGCAGCCACTGCAAACAGGAAATAATAGTCCTGTTGACATTTGAATTCATGCCAGTTTAACTTCTAGACATCCAACTACAAGCAAATGCTTCCTCATTTAAAAAATTCTTCTAATTATTAAGTTAATTAGCATTGGACTTATCTTTGGCAAACTGTTATAGTAATCAAAGGCAAAAGTGTCCATCAATGCACCAAAGAGAAGTCATAGTTTGCTTGACTTCTCCTTACCCACATGGCCACTTTCCCCACCCTGCTCCTTTCTTCCCCCAGCTCACACTGACGGAGGGCCAACACTCCCAATACTCTCCATATTACATTAACTTGTGAGTTTGCCCCTTTCCTACTAAACTGTGAACTCAGTGCAACACCCAGCCTGGTATGATCAGGGATGGCTGGCTACTGACCCCACCCAGTGTGTTTCAAACTAGGAAAGAAATCTTTTTATTGTAGGGCTGAATGGGGTTTGTAAAGTGATCAGTCAATATTTGAGTTCCAACAACTTCTTCACTGCCTCCAAGGTCGCCAGTAAAAGGGCAAGCTTTCAGTAGAGCTTTATTTACCTCACCCCACTCCCAGAGACGAACCATTTAACCAGTTGGCTCCAGATCAGGCAACTAAATGAAAGTACTCCAAATTCCAAGGTCCTCACAAGTCCATGTAACTATAAAATCTGTGCTCCATTTTATGCAATACTGTCAACAGCACAGCTTTCTCTGGCATTATGCTAGAGATTACGATACTAGTGCGGTATTATTTTTCAGGACAGAGAAAGCCGACTCATTCAAACCACATTACCACTGCCACCTTTGACACCAAGTTTTCATTCCCTTAGAGATCCTATTCACTTTACCAAGCCTAAATCTACTTAACACATCTTCCCATATTAAAGAGAAAGGAAAAACACAAGGAACACGGTGCTGTGATCTTTATTCCATTAAATGACCTTAAAACTAAGAAACAGAAACATGCTTTTATACTAATAGCATAATCTAATCCATTGCACTTTTTAAAAAGTATATTAAATTTTAAAGCCATTCAAAAAGTCTAGAAGGAAGAAAGTGCTTTTAACAAATCATTTTTTTGAAAGAGAAGAGAAATCAGAGAAGAAAATTTGTATACGCTCAAAATTAGTATTCACTCCTTTAAGGCTTAAGTCCATGACAGCATTTACGTATCTAAACTGGAGCACTTTGGGAATCAGATGCATCTTCCCCTGGTCATAAGAACACTACATTTATAATTTGAGTTCTGGCATGTGAGACTCCTTTCTCAAGAAGAAACATTTCTTCTAAAATCTTTCTGCCCTTAATCTTGAAGGCCCCTGGTAAGGGGTACTCTGTCACTAATTTTCAAAATTATGATCCTCTCTGTCCTTTTTGTTCATTTTTACTTATGGCTTACGGTTTTCTGTGCATGAAAAGATTCAGAGGTTCAAGTCACAGTGCTAAATTTTTGCTTTTTCAAAGAAAAACAACTTTCAAACTAGTTTTTTAATCCTAAGTACACCTGTTGGTAAACAGGATACCTGTACATTCATTTTTCAGAGAAGGCACGAGGACTTTCTAATTTAGAGAAACATTTTCATAGAGCTTGGGTAATCCTCTGGACTAAATGCATCCTTGTTACTCCTAACTCTCAGTGATTGTATCTGGCAGGAGACCACCCATTCTGAATCTCAGGCAAAAGGTGTCCACTTGCCTCCAGGCAACACTGAATTGCACTTTCCCATCCCTCAGAGCAGCCTCTCCCACTGTGCTCTCTGAACCACCTGTGATGCTGTTTTTAAAAGTGGTGATTCCAGGGCCACAACCCAGACCCAGATCCACTGAGACAATCCCTCGGTATAAAGCTAGCAATTTGAATTTTTTTAAACATCCCTCCCAGGGCTGTTTTATGCAGGTCAAGATAGAAGAGAGCCACCATTCAAAACACAGCAACAATATGACTTCACAGAAGGAAAACTACTCAACTGCAAATGGTCTCTTCACAAATGGGCTTCGGAATATCATTTTAAAACACCACCTTCACAAATAGTTGGTATGTTAGTAACTGAAGCTTTTCTTCACTATGCCCCTATTCCTTGATTAAAATTGTGATGGATCTAAACATTAAGCCAAATGATGCAACCTGTGTTGGCTACCTTAGATGGCAGCCATCCTAAATAATCCTAAATTACATTTCAATAGTTCCATGGGGAAAAAAATAGCTCTATTAAGATATCCATATAAGTTACATTATTTTGTTTAAAAAACCAGGGAAAAATAAAACTATTTGTTTTTTAATCACTTTTGCCTGGACTTAAATCAACCACGTAATTTTTCTGTAACTCATACATACTTATCAAGACACCATTTTCATAAGCCAGGTGGAACGCTGGGTATGATCTGTTAAATGCACTGCCAGTACGAGGCAGTTTGTCTGTTTGTTCACCTAAAGCATTTTACTTCACAAAAGAGAAAAAAAGGAAAGACCAGGTAAAACAAAAACAATACTCATAAGCAACTCTACCAAGCGTGAAACTACAGAGACCTCCACACGACAGCTTTCTTGATATACTGCTAAAATAAGGTATGACTCTGAGGCTGTTTCATCATCTTACATGATAGTTTTCCCTCTTTCTGTCTATACATCAATCTAGAAAGAGTTCTCAGTGAAAGAATTGAAATTTTGATTCTATTATTTTTACTTAGAAGCTGGAAGTATTAAAAAAAAAAATTTAACCTCTTCTAAGTGGTCATGTATGGATGTGAAATTTGGACTGTGAAGAAAGCTGAGTGCTGAAGAATTGATGCTTTTGAACTGTGGTGTTGGAGAAGATTCTTGAGAGTCCCTTGGACTGCAAGGAGATCCAACCAGTCCATTCTAAAGGAGATCAGTCCTGGGTGTTCTTTGGAAGGAATGATGCTAAAGGTGAAACTCCAGTACTTTGGCCACCTCATGCGAAGAGCTGACTCATTGGAAAAGACTAATGCTGGGAGGGATTGGGGGCAGGAGGAGAAGGGGACGACAGAGGATGAGATGGCTGGGTGGCATCACCGACTCGATCAACTTGAGTTTGAGTTAACTCCGGGAGTTGGTGATGGACAGGGAGGCCTGGCGTGCTGCAATTGATGGGGTTGCAAAGAGTCAGACACAACTGAGCAACTGAACTGAACTGAAAATGAATTCTTTTCATAGAAAATCCTGAAAACCTTTTATATGTTAGTAGGAATGTGCCAACTAAAAATGCTTGCATGGAAAGGCAAGAGTGGCAGAGAAACAAACACCAGGAAAACCTTACAGTCCTAAGTAAAGTCCCTGACCCACAAACCAACAGCTGAGGGGAGGTAAGAGGAAAAAGGCATTCTTTGCAACCCGGTCATAAACCTCCCCAGGACTACTTACAGCCAGCAATGAGAATGCACCTTTTACTGGAAAAGTTGATACAAAGTCATCAATTCTCTTTAAAAAAAAAAAAGGAAACTCATAAAAATCCTCACTGAGAAAACTATAAACAATCTCCAGAGGCAGAATAAGACCAAAAACAAACAAAAAAAGGCTTCCCCAGGGTAATTAAACGTTATTCCTTTATGATCAAAACAGAAATTTGGTGAATTTAAACAGTAACTAAATTCTAAGGTTTCATTAAATCATACATGATTGCATGTTTTTTATTTTTTAAAAATCTAGTATTTTAGTATTCAAGTTTTAAACATAGCATCCTTTTCTCATCATTAAAAGTAGGATAATTCTAGACAACTCTTCTGAAATCTATAAACATGCTTATACAGTGCATTAAAAGCTAAGTATGTCAACATCTGTAAGGCCTTTAGCAAATAAGTATCAATCTTCAGGAATATGATAGGCCACCTGAAAATGCACCAAAATTTCAAAACTAAAGTTTTAATTTAATAAAGCTAAGTATTACTGATACGCAAGTAAACAGTTTTTAGAACAAGTTGGAATTTTTCTAAAATTTAACCATGACTGAATAAAATAGCAAGAACTTCAGGGCAAGATGGTATGTAAATGTGAAAAATACATTAAGCATTTAGAATTAATTCAAAACTTACAAAAATACTTGAGTGGTAAAGTGTTAAAATAGTCAAGAAAAATACTCTTTGATAAAGAGATGACAGACTAGAAAAGACTTTTTTCCACCATCCATTCATACTTCACGTATACAGAACTTACACTTGGAATTTGCCTATAACTCCCTACCTCCCTCCCACAACAAAAGAAATTATCTTAAGAATTAAGGCTCATATACCTGAATGCTTATATAAATACTTGCAGGCAAGTTGTATGAAGTTTTAGAATCCACAACAATTCACCATGATAAACAAAGGAAAAGGCAACTGGTAGACAAAAATTTTTATCACACAATCAAGGTAAATAAAGAATTTAGATACTTTCTAGATATTATATATCCATACTTGGGTGGGACTCGGTCCTTACTAAGCCAAAGATATTTTAGAGCTACCAGACTAGTCACGTATAAAGTTAAATAAAGGATGGTTCACTAAATAAAACTGACAGTTCTAGCTTCATTATTAAAAACATCAGACCGTGAACAGGAGACTGCAAATAAACGCTGTGGATGAAGACCTGATGCGCTGCCAAGCCGCATGAGACGGGACATCGATTAAAGGCAGCGTGTTTGGTAAAAATCCTTCCTCTAGTCCTTGATAAAGTTCTGTTCTCATGAATGACGACTGTATGAGTTATGTACAATACACATACGTGTTATAAACCTACAATCAGCGAGTCTGACCAAGGCACAAGTTCAGATGACTTATCAGAGGTCACATGGTTCATTTAAACTCAAGTTTTTTCCTTAAAGTATTACACTCATTCCTTTTATTATGAGCAGCTCTGGTTTTTCAAGGCATGTCTGCCTCTTTTCTAGAAAGAAGCTATAGGAATGAATGAAGGCAAAAAAAAAAACACAAAAACAAACCAGAATATGTTCTAACAAAACTGCCAGCCTGCCAGGAAACAGACCTTAAATTTCAGTGTATGGTTGATTTAAATACAATTTTTCCATATTATGTGGCAAACACAATTCTCTAATATCGTAAGATTTAAAAACCGTAATAGCATCATTTTTAGTCAGTCTTTAGTTTTGAAGCTTTTGCCAAGTTTTGTAAACTTTTAAAAAAAGGAATCCTTCTCAAAAGAGTACGGTACAAACTGACAGTTCATCCCAAAACAGCATCTTTCATGTGAATGTCCTCAATTTCCTCCCGATCAAGTCCTCGAAAGCATGGGTTCAATCTTAAAAGGCACTAAGCGGCACATGAAGGACTTAAAACCGCATTTCCATTGTTCTTTTAGCTTTCTCCCCCATAAAGTGCACAAAGCAGAGAGTAATGAGAAAACAGACACAAGCTTGGATCTACACCAGCAAGGAAAAGAAACGCTTCCAAGGGAAACGGAAGTGTGTTTAAGAATTTGAAACCACAGGAAAGGTCTGTTCATTTATTAGTGCCGTGTTTCGGCTCTTCCCAGATGGTCCCGGGTCTGCGTTCCTGGAGACCTGGGCCTGTGGCCATAGCAGACGCCCAGAAATCAGAGGGAGCTAGAAGGGTTCTTGTCTGATCCTCTCATTAGGATGCTACTGAGCTTTTTTATCCGAGGGCGGTCTCCCAGCAACTGCATCCCTTACAGCAGCCTGAGTGGAATTACCGATGTGAGAAGTGGCCTGCAAAAGTCCATTTATTCAACATGTCAGTTAATAAAATTACAGCACAGTGTCAAAACAGCAAGCCATTACAGACAAACTTTCAAAAATCTCTGTCTACACTGAGACAGAAAATTAGGGAATGAAAATGCAGGGGTCAGGGAGTCTGTGGCGGCTGCTAATGCCCCAGAAAGTAGGTCAGCTGAATCTTTAGTGGATAGGCAGCTCGCCAGCCTTCACTGCAAGCTTCTAACTGATCTGTTCCTGCTACTCAGAAAAACAAAGCAGAGTCTCAAATCTGTATACCTGGAGATCATGTCAATGTCAAGAGCCACTGGTTTGATGAAGCAATTTAAGTGAAAGAGATGCCATCTACTGGCAGATCTCAAAATAGAACATTTCGCTAAATTCATATTTTTCAAAGCTCATGACTTTCAGCGAAGCAAACTAACCTTGGATGTAGGAGATAATCACACAGGAATTATGTCTGATGAACACGTATTTAAAAGTTTCCCGTGAAGAACACAACGTATGTTAACTTGTAAAGTTTTTTGCATTAACGAGCAGGTTTTAAGCATGGAAACAAAATATTAGGTAGGAATAAACATTAACATCTTAAAGAACAATAATAAAACATAAGACCTATCAAAAAAAAAAAAAGGCATATTTCTCATGCCTTCTATCACTATTGAACTCTTCCAAATGGAGATATTTTACAATAGAAGCACGGATATCTATCTGTTATCGACCGTCAGCCTCCTGGGCTGGCACCACTTACCTGCTCTAATACATACGCTGCACCAGAATCAATAGCACCGCCCAGCTCACGATACTGACCAGAGTACCTGATGTACCCCCAGGTGAGAAGCGCTATTAACAGCAGCCCAACCATACAGTTGAACAGCTGGGCCACCACCTCAAGACCAATAAAGCCAGTGAGGCCGGAGGCGATGTACAGAGCCACGATGCCCGTGAAGAGCACTGCGGGGGTTCGGAAGGTGCTGAAGACGTTCTTGCTACTGTTGTGCTTGCAGAAGTTCTCGTAGAGTTCCTTGATCTCCTCCTCCAGCTCCTGCTGGTAACGAAGGCTAAAATCCTTCCCACCCATCTTTTTCGTCTTCTTAAAATGGTCCAGAGCAAGCTGTTTGAATTCGCAGTGCTTCTCCTCTAGAATGTCTGGAGACAGATAAGGTTTGTCTCCCCCACAAACCTGACGAGAATAAAGACAGAACACAGTAAAGAATCCTTCAGAAACAAGTGCCAAATAAAACAAGTGAAAACGCTGAAAAGCTTAGAAAATTTTAAGATACTAGAAACGAACTTTAAAATGATGACTAAGATCAATAAAGTCTGGGTTCAATTCTTCTGAAAAGCACACTTACTAACCAGGGTGATACTGATCAGTGAGAGCAGTGCCGCTGTAAGAAAGTCTTGCTTAGAAAGGGTCGTAATTAAAAGGCCCCAATAACCAGGATAACCTGAATGTTGCCTCATCATCATAAGCTATACTAAGCAGGATCAAGCTTGGACTTCTGAAGTTAAAAATATTGCCCAGGTTAGATATTTCAGAATAAGACTTACGTCCAACATACCTCTTCCATGTTGTTGTAATAAACGTCCTTGGCAGAGGCTGCAGCTGCTAAATTGTTGGCTTCAGCAGTGGCCTTTGAAGAAAGGAAACCACAAATTATAAATTCTTTCTCTTTTAGTATTCTTCCACAAATAACCAAACAGAAGTTCTGTTTCACTCTATTCCCCATTCTTCTTCCTTTATGATTCTTCTGTTATTTTTCAGGTTTCCACAAAGTCCAACTGATTAAATAAAATACACCTTTTCTGCTAGATTTTCTGCCAAAAAATATTCTCATACATAAGAATCTGTCATAAAACTAAACCTCTGAAAATATGTCCTTTGCTTCAATTTTGTATGTTAAGGAATAGATGTAACTCAGAAGAGAAAAAATTTATCTTTACAATACCAATCTCACACGCTAACTCCCTTTGTGAAAATGTTTATCTACTAAAGAAATAAACATTTGGCAATAAACAACCTTATCTTCAGTATGTGTAAGTCAGAAATCATATGTATTCACAAAATGACATCTTGAAAACATCAAAATGTTGATAATAAAACTGGCTGAAAATGAAAAACCTGATTAGTAAATAGATAAGTCAGGACATGTTTTACGAAAATAGACAACAGGAAATAGGAGAACAATTTGTCTAACGGAATGGGGTATGTTTAACCTGCGTACAATACTTTTGGGGGGACTCTGTTCTGTTCTAACTCCACCACCATGAATACAGACAAAAAAGTCTCAAGGTAGTCACACTGCTGAAAACATGCTAAACATGAACAGACCTCAGCATAATGAAAAAGGGGGCCCTTCCCTGGTGGCTCAGTGGTAAAGAATCTGTCTGCCAATGCAGGGGACACGGATTTGATCCCTGGTCCAGGACGATTCTACACACCAGGAGGCAACTAAGCCTGTGTGCTACAACTACTGAGCCCATGCTCTAGACCCTGTGAGCCAAAACTACTGAACTAACTCGCACGCCCCAGAGCCCAGGCTCTGCAACAAGGGAAGCCACCGTAGTAAGAAGCCCAGTGCACTGCAACGGAGAGTAGCCCCCACTCCAGAAAGCCCTCGCGCAGCAACAAAGACCCAGCACAGCCAAAAATAAATTAAAGCTTTTTTAAAAAAAGAAAAGGGGAAAACTACCAGGACTGTCAAAGAACTGCTTACCTGAAGCATGGATTTGGGGTGAGGCAGATCTTCTCCTTGGTAAATTTTAATATATGCCTTAGAATATAAACAGAAAACAATTATGAAAAACGCCACTCGTCATATTTAACTGCAGCTTACCTTTCAGAAACAGTGACCGTACAATTGCATTTTCCTAGAGACCTAGATCCACACCCAGGAATTAGCAAAAACACAGCACGCCTCCGAGTGCATGTTAGCATTTTTTTAGTTAACTAGAAATGTTCTCAAAGCAGCACACGCCTACCAAGGCTATGGCTCCCGCCAGACTCCCCATGCACGCTGGCCTCACCACTGCCTGTGGGCAGAGTGACCATCCGCCGTGAGGTAGTCGTGTCACATCTAGGTGCCGTCTCCTACTCACAGCAACTTCCTAACCACCTCCTCTCCACACCATCTTCCTTGAGGAACAGTCTTCCTTTAGCCACAGTAATCACTCCTCTAAGAGAGTGCAGAGAACAGCCATTTGGTGCCTAGACCAATACTGCCACCCAGTGGCCCACTCCTGGAAGGACGATGGAATCTGAAAAGGCTTTTCCTTCCAACTTCCCCCAAGCTTTAAAATACCTGAACTGAGTTAATAACCTATATCAGTTTCACCAAAAGTCAAATATTTTAATAATGAAAACCCCGTATTTACCTTAAAATACTCCAGCAGTCCCCGACAGGTGACTTTTGAGCCATTGATCTCCTTTTCCATTAAGTTGGCTGGGTTTAACACATGCAGTATCAGTGTCTGTAACTGCTCTTTGAATTCACTGGCAATGTCTGTCCGCAGGACCAGAACAAGGAAACAATAAGCCAAAGAGATTTATTCAGCCAAGGGGAGCATAAAGCACAATCTTCGGTCCATCTGGTTGTTCTAACATCTCTAGCTGAAAGGGAGCGGCAGGAGTCCCAGACTGTGAGCCGGGCCCTCTCTGGCAATGACCAGGCTGCTGACGGTCTCTATTCTCACGTGACTGTGCGGTCTCCTTCCCTTCTGCAGGATTAAGTCCTCTCTAGTCCAGAACAGAATACGCAGGATATCGCTACCCTGGTTTTCACTCTGCGAGATTCACGTCTACTCCCTACACGTCCAGGAAATTTTACTTTTTATTTTACGGGACTTCCCTGGCAGTTCAGTGGTAAGGACTTCACCTTCCAATCAGGAGGTGGGGGTTCAATCCCTGGTCGGGGAACTAAGATTCTACATGCCTTGTGGCCAAAAAGCCAAAACATAAAACAGAAGTAGTGTTGTAACAAATTCAATAAAGACTTCAAAAATGGTCCACATCAAAAAAAAAAAAATTAAAAAAAAATAATAATTTCATTAACATATCTTCAGGAAAATCCTTATCAACCCTTCAGGTTCTCCCAGACCAGGCCTTTGCCACACCCTCACTCTTCCCCTTAAAAGCATTATAAATCGCTATTTATCCATTTGCTTTACTTTTGTTCATTTTTTTAACATTAAAGGAAGTAGAAGCACCTGAATCTCATGATATTTATTTTCTATCCTCTCCTCAGAGAGGTTCTCTGGGCCACCCCAAAGGGAAAAGACTACTATTTCAGGAGACATGACAGCTGCTTTCCAGCTTCTGTAGAGTTCCCACAGAAGGAAGGGTCAGGAAGCTATTAAACAGAGCTCTTTCCTCAAAGTGAGAACTAGCTGGCCCAAGTATGAAAATGCAAGGAATCTGATTTATATGATCCAGCATCTTCATAATTCAAGTTATTGAATTCAACTAATTCAAACTATCAGCTAAAAATAAAGTAGACAGGAACCCACATAAAGGTAGGAACTCCTTAACACTGCATAGCCCAAATTTACAAAATGGAGACAGTCTTATGTATTCATTTAACAGATTTTGACCACCTTTTTGTGGCAGGCATTGTTGTACGAGTTGGGGATACAGCAGTGAATAAAACAAAAGTGGTTTACTAAATTTTTTCCAGCTACAAGGATCACCATAAAAATCTCCACAGGAAAAAACTTCAGGTCATTTTATCTCTGAAGATTACAAGGTCTTCTAAGCGGAATTACTAGGTATGTGAGGAAATATAAATTTCTGGAAAATATTCAAAACTATTTAAAAAATAACCATCCATAAAACCCACCATCAGACAATCAAAATTCACATTTAAAATACTCTCCCCTTCCTTTTTAAGGCTCTTATATATTGCTAAACTGCTTTTGTAGAAGATTGTACCAACTTATATTCCTATCACCAACATGTGAGAAGGCTTGTTCATTACTATGAACTCACGAGATTTTTACTGTTTTTAAAACCTTTATGACTTGACTGGCGAAAAATCGTATCTTGCGGTTTCTGCTTCTGACAGTACTAAACATCAGAGAATCGGAAGGGATCTTCTTCCTAACAAGATCCTGCAAAAGATACATTCTATTCCATTGTAGACTTGGAAGTCTACAAAGAGAGTCTACAAAGTCTACAAAGAGAGCTGCAAGGAACTGAGTAGGTAGGGGGTGAGCTGAAACCAGAGCACTGAGCTAAGTACATGTGAAGCTGTGGCTCGTTTGAGGCCATTCACTATAATGGGGTAACAAACTTTGTGCAAAAATAATTGCTGAATTAAGTTGGATCCTGAAACGGCACTGCAATGGTCCTGGGCTGGTAAGCCCCTGGCTCCCCGAAGAAGCAAACACAGATCAAATCTCCTCTGGAGAAAAAAAAAGATCTGAATAATATAACAAAGAACAGCACAGAGAGATCGGATGATGCAAAATAAGGAAGAAAACTAAGATACGGAAGACAGAATACAAGGTTCACAACTTAAAACAGACATATAGAATCTTGACACTGCAGAGAAAGAACACCCAATCGAAAACTAGACAAGAAGAATTTCAGAGGAAAGGAAACATGAATGGAAATAAATACATGAAAAGATATTCAACCCCATTAGTAATCAGAGAAATGCAATTTAAGATCACAATGAGATACTATTTTATAATCACTAATTTAACAAAACTAAGATGGCTGTTAATATCAAATGTTGCCAAGGATATGGATCAACGGGAATTTTTATAACACTGATGCTGCTGCTGCTACTGCTAAGTCACTTCAGTCGTGTCCGACTCTGTGTGACCCCACAGACGGAAGCCCACCAGGCTCCCCCGTCCCTGGGATTCTCCAGGCAAGAACACTGGAGTGGGTTGCCATTTCTTTCTCCAATGCATGAAAGTGAAAAGTGAAAGCTAAGTCGCTCAGTCGTGTCCGACCCTCAGCGACCCCATGGACTGCAGCCTTCCAGGCTCCTCCATCCATGGGATTTTCCAGGCAGGAGTACTGGAGTGGAGTGCCATGGGAGTGTAAATTGGAATAAGAACTTTGGAAAACAATTTGGCATTACCTAAGGTGAAAATATATGTATTTCAATTATCCATCAATCCCGCTTTTAAGCACATAACCTGGGAAACTCCCATATATCCACATCCACAAAAATGTTCATAGCAGTGCTATTCATAATGGCAAAAAAACTGGAGAAGCCCAAGCTTCCACTGAGAATAAACTGTTATATTCACAGAAGGCTCTGTTATCCTACAATGAAGCTGAATGAATTACAATCCCATGCAATAATACAGATAGCCTTAAAAATAAAGCACACACACACAAAAAAATAAATAAAGCACACAAAGACAGTAACGACAACCCTATATGTGAGACAGCAAAGAGACACAGACGTGAAGAACAGACTTTTGGACTCTGCGGGAGATGAGGGTGGGATGATTTGAGAGAACAGCATTGAAACATGTATATTACTATATGTAAAACAGATGACCAGTGCCAAGTTCGATGCATGAAGCACAGCACCCAAAGTTGGTGCTCTGGGATGACCCAGAGGGATGGGGAGGTGGGAAGGGGGTTCAGGATGGGGGGACACATGTACACACGTGATTGATTCATGTTGATGTATGGCAAAAACCACCACAATATTGTAATTAGCCTCCAATTAAAATATATAAATTAAAAGAAAACAAAAATAAAAAATAAAGATCACCGTGAAAATGCAAATTGGCCACATACTATATTTTTATAAAGTTCAAAAAAAAAAATTGAAGAAACTTAGCAAAAGACTGTTAAGTGAATCAAACACAAGGGCTTCCCTGGTGGCTCAGCTGGTAAAGAATCTGCCTGCAATGCGGGAGACCTGGGTTTGATCCCTGGGTGGGAAAGATCCCCTGGAAAAGGGAGCAGCTATCCACTCCAATATTCTGGCCTGGAGAATTCCATGGATAGAGGGCCAGGTGGACTATAGTCCATGGGGTCCCAAAGAGTTGGACACGACTGAGCGACTTTCACTTCACTTCACTTCACATACAAGTAATAACTTTTTTAATTCAAAGACAAGACAGCATAAGCAAAATTTAGAACAGTAGTTATTTCTGTGGAGAGGCAGGGAGAAGGAAAGAAGCGTACAAATATAGAAAACAGCACTGATAATGTTCTTGGTAAGAGACTAGAAAACTACAGCCCTTGGGCCAAATATGACAGCTAACTATATTTATAAATAAAGTTTTATTGAAATATAACCATGTACAGTCATTAATACAATTGTCTATGGCTGCTTTCTTGCTACAAAGTAGATCTAAGTAATTGTATGGCCCACAAAGTCTAAAACATTTAGTTTAGTCCATTACAGAAAGTGTGCCAATTCTAGCTCCAGATATTAATAGTAAGTTGGGCAGTGGGTTGATGATACTCATTACACTTCATACCTTACATATATACATTATATATATTCTTTCTTATATGTAATACTGATGCATTCTTTTGGATATCAAATAGCATATTTAAAAATTTAATGGTAGATCATTCTTTTAATTTGCTTTTATTTATTTTATTACTTGTTAGGCCAAACTCTCTCCCATATTTGTTCATTAGCTGATTACCTTTTCAGTGAACTTTTAGGGCCTTTATCTTAGTCACTCTTCAGCAAGTAAATAAATATATTGTTCTTTATGTATACTATAACTGAAATTTTTCTCCATTTTATTTGCCTTTTTATAAACATGCATAAGATTATTACGTATTCAAAACTATAGCACTTTTTCTTGATAATTTCTTTTATTCCTTCTAATTTTAAAGAGTCCTTCCCCAATTCCAGAGGTCAAATAAAATTAATTTTTCCCCATGCTTTCAATTTTATAATTAGAGTTCACTTATGGCTCATAAATTGAAATCTGCATGAGATTTTTTTTCTAAATAGTAACATATACTTCTAATCACTCATTTCTACACCATCTTAAATAATCAATCATAAGATCTCTTGACATCAAAAAATATGTTTTTTAATGAGATACCTAAATAAACAGATACCGATCTCCATCTAAATACCCTTAATTTCATAGTCCTCTCAGGATGGAACCAAAATATGGCCCTATATCAACTTTAAAAAGGTGTTGATCCCTACATTTAACATTTGATAAAGGTGACATTTCAACCAGTGAGGACAAGTCGGACTCTTCGACAGTGTTGAGACGCATAGGCAGTCATTCGGAAAATAAGCTGGATCCAAACTGGATCATTGGGAAAGACCCTGACCCTGGGAAAGACTGACGGGAGGAGAAGGGGATGACAGAGGAGGACATGGTTGGATGGCATAACCGACTCAATGGACATGAGTTTGAGCAAGCTCTGGAGGTTGGTGACGGACAGAGAAGCCTGGTGTGCTGCAGTCCATGGGGTCACAAAGAGTCGGACATGACTGAGTGACTGAACTGAATTGAACTGTAACTGGATCATAAATTATAATGTGAAAAAATGGGACCCCAAAATTTCAAGAAAGAAAAAGTGGGACAAATTCTTTAAAACCCCAAAGTGAAACACAAATAAGTGTACATATTAATAACATGCTATTCTATGTATATTTATATTTGCTTTGCATATACTAAAGAAACTCTGGAAGCCTACAAAAAAGAGACTTTTCACTGAATACATTTTAATCCTTTTTGGGATTTAAAACATGTGACTGCATTATCCACTCGGAAAAATTTTAAAGGTTTCAATGGTCATCACACTGAAAGACTGAGAGCCTCAGAAATATTTCACACAAGAAACAGCAGGATCTATAGACACCACAAATGGTATTGTCTATGGTTTTACCCAGATTTAACAGACCCTCAGCAATTAATGTTTCTATGAAGGCTGTACCAAAATATGAGTTTTAGACTTAAGAGCAGATAAGAACTACTGTCACATGACTTAGACAATTTCAACATCTCATGGCATCCAAGAAGATTGCTCCCTACAATGTCTTCTGTTTAATTTCTAGCTAAATATCTCAGTAGTTACTGTATTAGGTCTCTCTGCTCTAGTAAAAAAGGAAGCCAGTTTTCTTTATGGTGATGACAGTCATCCTGTGTCTGTTGAAAAGGAGTCTCAAAAATGAGCTAATCTCCTAGCTAACTACTATAGGAAGCAGCAGCTTAGCACTGATTATACCATAAATAAGATTGTGTCTGGCAGGTGTTCACCTCTGAATAAATGGTTATTCTTTTAAAAAATAAAGTAAGACCAGTAAAACAATCCCTGAAGTAATTAGGGGAACATTTGCAGAAACAGCTTCAGAATGCAGTTCTTAATAACTTTAAATGTTCTACAAAAACTACATGAAGGTCTTTTTCTGGATTACCGCTAAACATTCTCAGGCTAATGTCTTATCCAAGTTATACAGAGCAGAGCTGCAGGATCTCAACCAAGTCAATGTACAAGTATATGCTTGAGAAAATACAATGTCTAGGTAATTTTTTTAACTCCGAGAAATGTTATCAACTCTACTTAAAGGTCCCCCACAACGAAGTTTATGTGGTTCTCAGCCAAGCACTTGCCAAATATTCACAAGTCTCACACTATTTGCAATGTAACATCCTCAATTTGCTCTTCACTCAAAACCCTTCAATATCTTGTTTTAAAGGCTCCCTAAAATTATAAATACCCACAAACCTTTGCAGAGCTAACAAGAATTCTTCATCAACAACCCTCCTAATGACTATAGTTTCCTTAACAGACACACAGGGGCAAACTATTAACATATTTTTAAAGTGAAACAATAAAGGAAATTTTTATTTCTCAAATTCTTCCTTTTTTAAAAACAACCTCATAAATATTCAGTTTTAAATAACTAGGATCATACAATATATGCTACTACTCTGCACTTTCCACATTTAACAACATATCATGAACATCTTTCTATGTAAATACAGATGGAGCCATCTATCTATTTTTTCCTTTTAAATGATTTATTTTCATTCCTTTGTGAGATATACCGTAATTGAACCAACTCCTCAGAAATATATATTTGGGTTGCTTCCAATAATTCACTGTTACAATAATGCATTAGGGGCACTATTCTTGTCCACATATTTTTATCTACTTATATATGCATAATTCCTTAGGAAAATTTCCTAAAAGTGAAATAGTGGATCAAAAGTTGTGAACATTTACAATGCTGCTACTGTGGTACAGACTATACAAATTGGTACCAACACATTTGCACTTTCTTGATTATTGCTAGGCAACACATATTTTCATTAATTATGCCTTGACCATCTGTATTTCTTCCTTTGGGACTTGCCTTTCCATGTAGTAAAAAAGAATTTTAACCCTAAAAATGTGTTTTATAGTTTTATCACTCATAGTGAATAAATTATAAGACCAAAGGTTGCTTATATAGAATTTGTTCCCTATTTTATAATATGAAGCTTAGCACCCTGAATGTTTAGTGACAAACCCTTCATACCTGTAAATCTGTGTACTCTGGAGTGTCCCCCACTAAAATGCATGTCCATCTGGAATCTCAGAATGTGATCTCATTTAAAAATAGAGGCTTCACAGATGTGATAAGCTGAGATCATACTGGATGAAAGTGGGACTTAAATTCAAAGACCAGTGTCCTTGTAAGAAGAGAGAACACAGAGAAGGTGGCCAGTGACCACAGAGGCAGAGAGTAGAGTGATGAAACTAAAAGCCAAGTTATTCCAAGGACTGCCAGCAACCAAGAGGACAGGACAGCTTCCCCTCAAGAGCCTCCAGGAAGAGCCTCACCTGACAACATCCTGATTTCGGAATTCTGGTCTCCTGAACTGTTAGCGGATGAATTTCTTAAGAAATCTAGTTTATGGCGTTTTTTTACAGCAGTTCCTAGGAAACTAACATAAAATATATACCCAAGGGTGATAGAAAATTTCAAAAGTCAAGGTTACAGAACTTTAAAAAGCTCTTCCTGTTTCCTAGAATAACATGATGAGAATTAATTTTAAAACAGAATATTCTGAAATATTTAGATGTTGAATAATATGGAGGAATGTCATGTTTATATATTATGTATGTTACTCGCAAGGAGATCCAATATGTCCATCCTAAAGGAGACCAGTCCTGGGTGTTCACTGGAAGGACTGATGCTGAGGCTGAAACTCCAATACTTTGGCCACCTCGTGCGAAGAGCTGACTCACTGGAAAAGACCCTGATGTTGGAAGGGATTGGGGGCAGGAGGAGAAGGGGATGACAGAGGATGAGATGGCTGGATGGCATCACCAACTCGATGGACATGAGTTTGGGTGAACTCCGGGAGTCGGTGATGGACAGGGAGGCCTGGCATGCTGCAATTCATGGGGTTGCAAAGTCGGACACGACTGAGCAACTGAACTGAACTGAACTGATGCCCAATAACCTGAAACCACCCTAAAGCAAGACCAAACGTATGAGGAGTCACTTCCACCCATCCTCTCTTAAACATCGTCAGTTAAGATTTCACTGGATAGCTTCCCTACCAGTGATGAATATACCAGAGCTCAGATTTGGTAAAGGCATGTCTAATAATGGAGCGTTAAAATCCTAAAGAACACCTTACCTACAAACTCAACTTTCTCACCTACTCAACTCAGAGAATTCACTCACAACTGCTTTTGTTTCAGCACCAGTGTTGCCTAAGCAGATTTCTCTCCAAAGACAGGCCCCAACCTTGGGTTTCCAAACTGCCAACCTACAGGCTGTGAAAGTTTCCCCTTCAGGAAAGCTGCCAACCACATGAAATGTCACACAGGTGGCAAACAGAAGGTAAAGGTAAGCCTTTCAGACTCAAATTTTTTTTACAATAATAAGACCAGCTGGAATGTAAATCTTAAGCTGAATGAGCATATTAACTTTCTTGAATCCACTGAGTTACATAAATTGAAAATTATGCATTTTATGTTTAATACGAAGTAATAAAAAACTGCCACTTCACAAGACAAGTTCTAGTAACTAAGCAGTGTAAATGCTCTAGGTGACTTGCCCAGTACGGCAGAACTTCCGTTCTAGCACACTACAGCTTTGAGCAAGGATCTGGATGTGGATCTCTGCCCCACCACCTACTAGCTGAGTACTCTGAGCAAGTTATGTAACTTTTCTAAGCCGGTTTCTTCACTTGTAAGATAAAGGAAAAAATATCAGTTCCATGGAATTACTGGGAACATTAAGTATAAAAGTAACTAGCACAGGGGTGGTGCTCAGTCGCTCTAGTTGTGTCTGACTCTTTGCGACCCCGTGGACTGCAGCCTGCTAGTCCTTGGGATTCTCCAGGCAAGAATACTGGAGTGGACTGCCATTTCCTACTCCACATAGTGCTGCTGCTATGGTCTGAATGTCCGTGTCCTTCCAAAACCCACATGTTGAAATTCTAACCCCAAAGGTGACAGTATCAGTAGGCGGGGCCTTTGGGAAGTGATCAGGTCGTGGGAGTGAAGCCAGGTGGGATCAGTGCTCCTATGAAAGAGATCCTACCATGCTCTCCAGCCCATTCCCCCCAAAAGGATACAACCAGAAGTTTTAAGGCCAGAAAGACAACCTCACCGGATCATGCTGGCACTCAGATCTGGGAAATCCAGCCTCCAGAACTATGAGAAATTAATTTCTATTTTTTATAAACTACCCAGTCTATGGTATTTTGTCACAGCAGCCTGGAGAGACTGACAAATGGCCTCTAAAAATGGCAGCTATTATTATTTCAATTTTACTAAGAACCTAAGAAGCTCAAATGGGCTTCCCTGGTGGCTCAGTGATAAAGAATCCACCTGCCAATGCAGGAGACGTGGGTTCAATCTCAGGGGGTCAGAAATATCCCCTAGAGAAGGAAATGACAACCCTCTCCAGTATTCTTGCTGGGAAATCCCCTGAACAGGAGAGTCTGGTGGGCTACAGTCCATGGGGTTGCAAAAATAGTCAGACTGGACTTAGTGACTGAATAACAAAAAAAGAAGCTCAGATTAATTTATAAACAAAAGTGCTTGGTTAAACCCATGTGTAAACTGAAGACTAGCCATTAAATGACCCAAGGTTTTAGTGAGGAAGGATCAAAAATAAGACAATGGAACCCAAGAGTCCCACCTCTGATTCCTCTAAGCTACTGTCAGGTTAGCACTCCCTGATAGTAACTCATGACCCAGCATCAAGTTTGCTATAATCACAAATAAGATGAAAACAGTAGCCACGCCATGCATCATACCACCTGTGCTTGGGACTTTAGTTTTACTTCATAAAAATGAGCTGACTAATGTTAAGTCTTCCTTTATCTAGCATTTTTATCTCTTGTAAACTAGGAATCACAACATCATTCTTAGAAAGATCATTAATGGGTACTACCACAACCATTTCAGATGGAGAAACTAAGATAATGTAATTCTGATGGTCACACTAAGGCAGGAAGAAAAAACTGAACTAGACTCTAAACACTATCCTTTCTAAAAGAACACAGTATTTCTGTCAAGGGCTTACTATTCACAACCGATATTTTTCTGGTCACTCTTTTTAATTCCAAAGATAAAAATCACATGTATAAATAACATCATTTGCAACACACCTTTCAATTTGCCATCAAAGTCAGGGCTTGTGGCCACCTGGAGTCCCGGATGTGGTAGCAGAAAACAGGAGACGCTGGAGAAACATGAATGGATGTGATTCCGGACATTCTGAATTTCTTCATGCTGGTGTTCTTTTACCTGCCAATAGAGGCCAACAATTTACAAACGACCACATGTTTCTCCTAACCAGCACTCACTCGTATAGGACAAAGGGAAGACTTTCTGACTCTAAAAGATCACAGTGGCCCAGGTGCTGTCCAATAAGAAAACTCAGAACCCTGAGAAGCAATAAATGCATAAATTTGATTAACTATGGCTTGGCTCTTAGAGCTATCAAAGAACAGGTACTAAAGAGTTTTCTTAAAAGAGTATTGCACAAGACTTAGGAAGAATAAGGAAAGATTTGTGGGCATGAAGGACAAGGAAAGGCTTGTGGGCATGAACCAGTGAGCAGTAATTGACAAAGGACCCCTGTGTTTTAATTTTGGAAAACAGGCTAAGCCTGTTTGTATCCACACCAGAAACCAAAAGCACATATAGACTCACATGTGAATTGTGAAATGGAAATTGCAATCAAAGCTTGGGTTTTTGCCTGGGGTTTTTCTCTCCAATCCCTGTGAGTTATATACACGGGTTCTTTAACCTTACCATGAATAATATCAGTTTGTGCTAATTAATATTCCTAAGTATTTAACACACAATGTAATTTTCCATAATCTGCTTTAAATACAGTGGTGGAGAGTGGTTTAGTCGCTAGGTCGTGTCTGACTCCTGTGACCCCACGGATTGTAGCCAGCCAGACTCCTCTGTCCATGGGATTTCCCAGGCAAGAATACTGGAATAGGTTGACATTTCTTTGTCCAGAGGATCTTCCTGATCCAGGAATTGAACCCAGGTCTCCTGCATTGCAGGCAGATTCTTTACCAACTGAGCTAAGAGGAAATCCCTTTAAATACTTTGCTAAAGTATTAAAATATTTTAATATTTTAATACCTTAAATATTTAAAGTAAAGTATTTAAATATTTGCTAAAGGCAAATGAGAAAGTTATCACTACTTTTAGGTAATTCCTCAGAAGACTGTATTTCTATTTACCTGTAGACGCTTTTCCAAAAATGACATTCCTCCCTGTAATCCATAGTTGTATTCATAAGGGAAACTCCAGTCTCGAACCAGGAACATCAGTGTCTATTTAGAAAAAGAGCAGAACACATTATAAAACTGCATAAATGCATTTTCAAAATAACCACTGAAACACTTCTTCGCAAAATGCCACCTTCTTCAAAAGGGGCAAGAGAATGTGCTAAAGGAATTATCTACCCAATCCTACCCTGTAATGTCTTAGAAACTCTATAAAGACTAGAAGGACATGTATAAGCCATTTGTGAGGTCAGTATATCCTATCTGATATTTTTGTCCTCATGGGTTAAGAGGAAGAGATTGATGAAAATAGACTGATGAGAAAATGCTACATTCAGGGGTCTGCTCAAAAGGCAAGTATGAAGCATATGGTGAAGGACAAGAAAAAAAAGAGCACTAGCTAATCATAAAATGAGATCTGTTAATGTCAGACAGGAAAAAAAAACTAAAATAAAAAATAATGCTTAGAGATCCTTTAATCTTACTGAGGTTACTGTGCATTCTCATCCTCATAAAGCAATTAGCTAAAGCTGGGGTCAACAAAGGTTTTCTGTAAAGGGCCAGAGAGTAAATATTTCAGACTGTTGTAGCAAAAAGCATCCATGGACAATACAAATAAGTGTAGCTAAGTTCCAGTAAAGCCTTCACTATGGCCAACTGACATTTAAATTTCAGATTATTTCCACATACCATGAAATATTATTCCTCTTTTGATTTTTTTTCAACCATTTACAAATGTAAAAAAAAAAAAACCATTCCTAACTCCCAGGTCATATAAAAACAGGCAGCTGGCTGTATTTGGCCTATGGATTATAGTTTGCTCATCTATGAACTAAAACAAAGATGTGACTTATATTTACAGTTAACAGCCTACCTGGAAGGGTTTTTGGAAAATTTCATCCATCGCCAGACGACCATATTCTGTGAAGAGCTTTAAAAAAGAAGAGTTATGGTTTGTAAGGCAATATTACATAAAATATTTTAATGGCTATTCTTTAGCAAATAATTCTTTTAACAGACTGAATACTACTTATATGAGACCAAAATTCTACACTCCCACAGGAGTCACAAATCTTAAAATAATCTAGACTATTTCTCTCTCAGAAATTCCTCATTCCAATTCATTAGCAAACCCAAAATCCAACCATGTGCAACTTCCACATGGCTTAGAATATTGCGATAGCTTCTCACTGTGTCAGCCCCACAGACTCTGCTCAATACAGTGGCCACGGTGGCTCTGTTATACAGAAGGTTAGTCAGACCACATGATGCCTCTGCTCAAAACCCTTCAACCTCACTGTGCATAAAAGCCAGACCCTACAGTGTGATCTGGCCACATTGGCCCTCCTTGATGTTCCTCAAACTTGCTGCATGCACTGCCATCCTAGGGCCTTTGTTCTGATGCCTCCTTCTGCCTGCAATGTCCTTCCCCCCAAACACCTGAACAGCTACAACCCTCCTTCAGGCATTTACTCCAATGACTCCTTCCTAATGAAGGCTCCCATGGCCATCTACCTAAAAACATTACACCTCTCCACCCAGTATTTCCTGTCCCATGTCCTTTCAAATTTTTCTCCTCACTTGTCTATCTAACACACTATACCTTTACTTATCTTGATTAGTATCTGTCTTCACTACTAGCATTTAAAGTCCATGAGGGCAGGGACGCTCTGTGCACTATGGGACCTCCAGCACCGAGGACAGCATGTACCAGACCTAGGATGCACGCTGTTCGGATGACCCAATGAAGGAATTCTTTAAAGTTAGGGTTTACACATTTACCTCTATTTCTTCATGAAGCTGCACCAAAAAGTATAGCAAAATGAAGTGCAAAAGTTATAAACTCACAGGACAGAGAGGAAGAGAAAGGGTATGAAAAAGAAGAGTTGTCACAAACACTCTGGAAGGAGAACAAACAAGAACTGTCTTGGGTTTTGGCTTTCTCCACCCCTCTAAGAATAAGAGATCTATGAGGCAGGGGCCAAAAAGTTACAAGCAGAGTCTCTCAGCAGAATCCCTGAAAGGCTCAGAAATTAAAGCACCAGTTACCCTGAAACAGGAGGTGAGGGAGGATGACTGATGACTGTCGACATTTCCTGATGACTAAGGAAATGGGTAGAAGTCTTTATATCTATTACATACACATATCACTTCCAGCTTCCCCAACTGTGAGATGATACATTTCTACGTTTTAAGCCACCCAGGTTGTGGCACTCTGTGAGGTGTGTGCAGTAGTCCTGACACATCACTCATGCCCAGTCATTTCTGCACCCTCCCACCGACTGGACTACAAAATCCATCAAGAATCAAGTCTACCTCACACACTAGTGCATCTACAGCACTTGGTCCACTGCCTCACACTAATTGCTGTTGCTGTTGTTTAGTTGCTCAGTCAAGTCCGACTCTCTGCGACCCCATAGACTGTGGCCTGCCAGGCTCCTCTGTCTGTGGGATTTCCCAGGCAAGAATATTGGACTGGGTTGCCATTTCCTTCTCCAGGGGATCTTCCTGACCCAGGGATCGAACTCACGTCTCCTACACTGGCAGGTGGATTCTTTCCCACCGATCTACCAGGGAAGCCCTCACACAAATTAGGTATTCCAAAAAATGTGTGAAAGAAAGGAGCTTAGAAAGGGGTCAGTTTCAGGTAAAAAGGTATCAAAGTCAAGTTTTGATGGATACGTATCACGGAGCAACAGCTCTCAACCACTGAATGATGGCACTGGTGTAGAACCACCAATTATGAAGTACAAGTAACTGGTAATAGTAACATTAAGAGCCAAAATTTTGGAATTTTTTTTTTTAAGGAATATAAATTAAAACTAATTCAAGGTAATCTCTATAATAAATGACACCCCCAAGACTCTCACATTCTGATATATTTCTTGGATGTCAGTGGGAAGAGTAGAATTTGAGAAGCATGCCAGACTGCATCCAACTCTGGGATACCCAATGAAGAGGATTTTACAGGAAACATGTGTAAGAACTGCTGCTATGGAGAGAGGACAATGACTAATAACAGTAACAGGTTTAATAGGTAACAGATAGCACATATTAAGCACATACTGTTTTCCAGGCAATGACGCTATGCCTTTTATGAATACTAGTTTATTTAGCCTCACTTGAATTACTGCAGTAGGTTCATAAGCAGTCTCACTGAATGCATCGTTGCACCTCTAAAAATATACTCTAAACACAACAGTCACCATGATCCTTTTATCACATGTCAAGCAATATCCTCTGATCAAAACCTAGCTCCCATCTCATGCAGAGGAAAAGCCCAAGTCCTTACAAAGCAGGGCATCACTGGAAGCTGAGCGCCCGCCTCTCTGACATCATCACTCACCCTTCTCCTACTCATCCTCCAGCCTCACCCACTGGCCTCCATGCTGTGCCTGGACCCCACCAAGGACACTCCACATCAAGGTCTGTTTTCCCGCTGTTTGCTTCCCTGCATCACTTTCCCCCCAAAATATCTGCAGGATTTACCCTCTCACTTTTTTCGGTCCCCTGCTTAACTCAGTAAGAGCATCCCTGACCACTCCAATCATAGATGCACAGAGTGAAGGACTACCATGAGCCCACACCTTCCTCCACATTTCAATCTTTTGCTGAAACTACTCAGTTGTAAAATGCACCTTGGCCTTAAAACTTTTAAATTACATTATTAACATTTTTATGAGGAATACATACCTGCAGCTGTTGAAGATCATCTTCTTGAATGTTCTGGGACAAATTATAAATCTAGAAAACAAAAATTCAGATTGATACTACTCTACTCTACTTCATAAATCTGGCAGGTGGATTTCTACGTTTTAAGCCACCCAGGTGGCTTAAATACCAAGTAAGTCTAAAGCAGTGACCAGAAGCTTGTACAGTTAAAGGTCTGCATATAAAAATACGAGGTCTGTTTAAACAGTAATATTATCTGTCTTTTTGGAGAACTATGCATATAAGGTTGAAATAGCATAATTCTTCCTTTATAGTTTAAAATACAGTTTTATTACTTTTTTATACCAAAAAAGTAAGAAATTTTCCCATATAATGCAATTGATTTAACTTCAATTTCCATTTTTCAGACTTTTCCTGGAATATACTATATTATGACCAAAGTGGGAAAATATTAGTAATTTAGGCTGCTTCTTGAGCTTGTAAGAGCTTCACTGATACCCGTAGTATAAAAAAAAATTACTTATACTTATCACCATAGGAATTCTGATAAAAGAACAATAGCTGAAACTTGATGTGTCCTCTTTATCCTATTTCTTCTACAAAATGTTTTCCTAGTCAAGTGGTTTTACCTGCACAGAGCTAGTCATGGTGCTCAGAGCGAAGATGGTTGCACAGTCTTTCACTGTGGACTGGCTGTCAAATGCCCCCTGGGTGTCCATCAGAACAACTGCAACCTATAAAAACACACACACACACACACACACACACACACACACAGAATAGGTTCAAGTGAGAAGGGGGAAGCACATGCTTGCAGGTTCTATCAGAAAAGCACAATTACAACTAACCCTTGAACAACATGGGTGTGAACCACATGGGTCCACTTACATGCAGATTTTTTTAAATAAAGGTAAGTATTTAGATGCCTTGGTTTTTTCTGATCAAAGAACTTTGCCGGAAAAGATTATCTGCTCTGACAGACAGTACAGAACAGAGGTGTTTACAGAGCAATATGAAAAGAGAGGAAAATCACCCTAATAATTAAGACAGCCAAATGTTGAAGCCAATTAGCTCACTTTTCAAGCCAGTCCTGTGGATGTTTTTGTTGTTGAAAAACAAATTTAAAATATTGACTTAGTTTAAACTCAGGCATTATTCAATAAAAATAAAATATATGGCCTTGTTGGCATTCCCCTGCAAAGCTGAATACTTCTCTTTAAGTTACAGGATTTTCTGGTCATTTGACAAAAGAAAAACCAACATTTATTTCAATCTTTACGAAAGAGACCACACCACAAATGCCAAATGAAAGCAACAGAATCAAAGCCATCGTTCACTCTGTGTAACTAGGTCTCATGAAGCCTCATTCTTTCCAAAAAGAACTTAATGACCCAGTCCCACCTTAAAAGTGAGATTTATGTAAAAATGTTAAAAAAAAAAAAAAAAGATGCAGTACCTACCATCCTTGCATAACTTCCGATAATTGAAAAGATATCTGCACTCCCACATTCACTGCAGCATTATTCACAATAACCAAGGTACAGAAACAGGCTAAATGTTGTTTGACTGACGAATGGATAAACAAAAAGGAGTACATATCCATACACTGGATTATTTTACCATGGAAATGAGTCAAGTCTCAATACATATGTTACATCATGGTAGGGCCTTGAGGGCACTGGGCTGGCTGGAAGAGGTCATACAAAATACCCATATTTTATATGATTCCATTTGTATGAAACAGCAAACATGGAAAAGGAAAGGAGATCGGGTGTGGCCAGGGGCTGGAAGAAGAGGGAAATGGGACGTGACTGAGTTTCTTTTGGGGGGGTGATAAAAATGTTCTAGCATTACATGGTAATACTTGCACAGTCTTATAAGTGTACTAAAAATACCTGAATTACACACTTTGAAAGGATGAATTTTATTGTAGGCAAATTATCTCTCAATGAAAAAGAAAATCATAACATCTGCTAATAAGAAAAATGAGGCTAACTAGAGGGAAAAAGAAGAAATACTAAAGAGAAGCTCTTTGAGGAGTGGGAGTCCTATGTACACTTAAAGTACTGGATATTTGGAGGGAAATGGTATTCATATATCATGTAGTGGAACAGTAAAATGCTCTAACGACCTTCAAGAACAGTTTGGCAACAGTGAGAAATAGAGGAAATGGGTATTCTCAGACCCAGTAATTTTACTTTTAAGAGACTTTCCAATGTTTTTCACTAGAACCCACAGTAAGAAATATATTTTATATTACAATATGCACATGCATTAAGCTGAAATTTAATTTTTATCTGCACTATATATACTCTAATACTTCCTAGTTCTTATTTTTAAAAAACTGGTCATAACAGTCAAAGTTCGATGCATTAGACAGGGCACTCAAAGCTGGTGCACTGGGACAACCCAGAGGGATGGGATGGGGAAGAGAGAGGTGGGAGGGGGGCCCGGGATGGGGGACACATGTACACCCGTGTATATGAACACCCGTGTTCAAAATTCTCCAAGCCAGGTTTCAACAGTATGTGAACTGTGACTTCCAGATGTTCAAGCTGGTTTTAGAAAAGGCAGAGGAACCAGGGATGAAATTGCCAACATCCGCTGGATCATGGAAAAAGTAAGAGAGTTCCAGAAAAACATCTATTTCTGCTTTATTGACTATGCCAAAGCCTTTGACTGTGTGGATCACAACAAACTGTGGAAAATTCTTAGCGATGTGAATACCAGACCATCTGACCTGCCTCTTGAGAAATCTGTATGCAGGTCAGGAAGCAACAGTTAGAACTGGACATGGAACAACAGACTGGTTCCAAATAGGAAAAGGAATACGTCAAGGCTGCATATTGTCACCCTGCTTATTTAACTTATATGCAGAGTACATCATGAGAAACGCTGGACTGGAAGAAACACAAGCTGGAATCAAGATTGCTGGGAGAAATATCAATAACCTCAGATACGCAGATGACACCACCCTTATGGCAGAAAGCGAAGAAGAACTAAAGAGTCTCTTGATAAAAGTGAAAGAGGAGAGTGAAAAAGTTGGCTTAAAGCTCAACATTCAGAAAACGAAGATCATGGCATCTGGTCTCATCACTTCATGGGAAATAGATGGGGAAACAGTGACAGACTTTATTTTGGGGGGCTCCAAAATCACTGCAGATGGTGACTGCAACCATGAAATTAAAAGACACTCTTTGGAAGAAAAGTTATGACCAACGTAGACAGCATGTTAAAAAGCAGAGACATTACTTTGCCAACAAAGGTCTGTCTCATCAAGGCTACGGTTTTTCCAGTAGTCATGTATAGATGTGAGAGTTGGACTATAAAGAAAGCTGAGTGCCAAAGAATTGATGCTTTTGAACTGTGGTGTTGGAGAAGACTCTTGAGAGTCCCTTGGACTGCAAGAAGATCTAACCAGTCCATCCTAAAGGAGATCAGCCCTGAATATTCATTGGAAGGACTGATGTTAAAGCTGAAACTCTAAAACTTTGGCCACCTGATGCAAAGAACTGACTCACCTGAAAAGATCCTGATGCTGGGAAAGACTGAAGGCAGGAGAAGGGGACGACAGAGGGTAAGATGGCTGGATGGCATCACCAACTCAATGGACATGAGTTTGAGTAAATTCCGGGAGTTGGTGATGGACAGGGAGGCCTGGCGTGCTGCTGTCCATGGGGTTGTAAAGAGTTGGACACGACTGACCGACTGAACTGAACTGTACACCCATGGCTGATTTATATCAATGTATGGCAAAACCACCACAATATTGTAAAGCAATTAGCCTCCAATTAAAATTAATTAATTTAAAAAAATAAAATGAATAATTAATCTGAAAAAACGAAACTGGTCGTAAGCAATAATTGATTTCTCTACACTTTATTGGGTCATGGACACAGTTCAAAAAACTGTGGCCTGGAGACATGCTTGCACACTACTCGCAAAAACATTTTTCAGGTTGTTCACTATAGCAGGGATTACAAAATGAAAAAAAAAGAAACAATCTAAATGCCCACCAATAGGGAAATAGGTAAATAAAATACGACATATTCATCTGATGACTACTGTCCCTGGTGGCTCAGACAATAAAGAATCTGCCTGAGGAGAAGGCAATAACAACCCACTCCAGTGTTCTTGCCTGGAGAATCCGAGGGACGGGGGAGCCTGGTGGGCTGCCATCTATGGGGTCACACAGAGTCGGAAATGACTGAAGTGACTTAGCAGCAGCAGCAGCAGGAGTGGGATTGGTGGACAACTCTCTTTTTAGTTTTTTGAGAACTGTTTATAATGTTCTGTATAGGGGCTGTACCAGTTTATATTCCCACAACAGTGTGGGTGTCTTCCCTTTTCTCTCCACCCTCTCCAGCATTCGTTATTTCCAGAATTTTTAATGATGGCCATTCTGACCAGTGTGAGGTGGTACCAAGTGTAGTTCTGATTTACATTTCTCAGAGCCATCTATTTTTAACCAGTTTCGTTTGTACTCTCTTGGTGGTTATTTTCCTATTTAAAATATACTTGTATTGCTGTTTCTTGATTTATCAAATTTAGAAATTATTTCTTCATGCTCTAAATTCAAGAAAGCATTGTTGACACCTGTCTTTTCCTCCCTTTATAATTTTTTGAATAATTATAAAACCCTTTTACTTCCTCTGTTGCTTAACTCTGTTACTTTAATATAAACAACTATTTCCTACTCATCAGGTTCTCTTTTTGTGTGTATCAATATTCCTTTTCATACCTTTTTTCTTCCAGTTTTCTTGAGGTATAATTGACAGATAGCATTACATAAGTTTAAGGTTTATACCATAATGATTTGACTTACATCATGAAATATTTATTACAATAAGTTTAGGGAATATCAATCAACTTCACATAGATACTAAATTAAAGAAATTTTTTTCCTTGTGGTGAGAACTCTTAGGATTTACTCTCTTAACAGCTTTCATATATAACATACAGTATGTTAATTATATTATGTTGTACATTAATTACATCCCTTGTGCTTATTTATCTTATAAACAGACGTTTGTACCTTTTGACTGAATACATCTAATTCTCCCCATCTTTCATCACTAGCCTCTGGTAGCCACAAAACTCTCTTTTTCTATGAGTTTGTTTATTGGTTAGTTTGTTTTTAAAGTATAACTGACCTATGCCATTGTCTTAGTTTGTGGTACATAGTGATTCGATTTTTTCTGTATGTTCAAAAAAATCGCCATGCTAAGTCCAGTTTTCATCTGTCACCATACAAAGATTATATTGACTATCTTCTCTATAATGTATATGTCATGCCCATTACTCATTTATTTTGTATCTGGAAGTTTGTACCTCTTAATCTCCCTCACCTATTTTTTTCCTCCTCCAACTTCAATCCCCTCTAGCAACCATCTGCTTGCTCTCCAGATCTAGAACTCATTTTCATTTTGTTACATTTGTTCACTTGTTTCAATTTTTAGATTCCACATATAAGCAAAATTGTGCAGAATTTGAAAAAAAAAAAAAAGAATCTGTCTGAATTCAGGAGACTCGGGGTTCAATCTCTGGGTTGGAAAGATCCCCTGGAGAAGGAAATGGCAACCTACTCTGGTACTGTGGTCTGGAGAATCACATGGACAGAGGAGCCTGGTGGGCTACAGTCCAGGGGGTCACAATGAGTCAGACATGACTGAGCAACTAACACTTTATGAAACAGAGGCAAAACACTGGGCATCAGGTAACAAAGGATAATGACCCTTGAGAGAAAGGAAACAGATGAGGTCAGCCCTGCAGGTGACACAGCTAACTGGCTAAGGAGGGGGAACCCAGGCAGAGCCAACAGAGTCCCAGAGTTGAGAAAATACAGCTGAGAGTCAGGGAGACCAAGGCAACGCGACTCTTAGGCAGAGCGCCTGAGAGGAGAGGGCTACAGAGGCAAAGAACACCATGGATCGCAGAGTCCCCATCAAGTGTTCAGCTGAGTCTCGACAAGCTCATGTGAATAAGGAAATTACCTGATGCTGGAGAAAGAGCCATTCAAAAGGCTTAGAGGGAAGATTACCCACTGCTCACAGGGGGGCAAGAATAGCACCTCTTCCCTCCAGTCAGACTACAAAAGCCCTGTAATTCTAAAGTCTTGCCTCAGTAGTAAAGAACAAATAGCTCTAGATTAAATACAGCTGTCTCATTTAACAAACCCTAAAATTCAAAAGCAAGACCAAAAAGAATCCATCAGCTTCCAAATTTCTTAAATGCATCCTACATAACAAGCTAAGTATTTTATGGGAATTCAAAACTATCCAGCATTCAACTAGTTAATATTCACACTAGTTAAAATTCTGGCATCCAACCAAAAGTTTGCAGGCATGCAAAGATATGACTCAAATGAGCACGCAAAGATACCACCCAAATGAGAAAAAATCACTGTCACAGACATAAAACTAACAGAAAATGACTCTAAAACAGTATTCTGTATACCTGTACTTCACACATTCAAAAAGTTAAGTGCCATAAAAAACATTTTTAAAAAAAGACCTAAAATAAACTGAAGATGAAAATCTCAATGTCTGAAATGAAAAATACACTAGATGAGGGACATCTCTGATGGTCCAGTGGGTAAGACTCCATACTCCCAATGCAGGGGGCCTGGGTTCAATCCGTGGTCAGAGAACTAGACACCACATGTATGCCGCAACTAAGAAGCCCCCTTGCCATGACAAAGATCCTGTGAGCCACAATTAAGACTCAGTACAGGTTCCATATAGGAAAAGGAGTACGTCAAGGCTGTATGTTGTCACCCTGCTTTATTTAACTTATATGCAGAGTACATCATGAGAAATGCTGGGCTGGAAGAAACACAAGCTGGAATCAAGATTGCCGGGAGAAATATCAATAACCTCAGATATGCAGATGATACCACCCTTATGGCAGAAAGTGAAGAGGAACTAAAAAGCCTCTGGATGAAGGTCAAAGAGGACAGTGAAAAAGTTGGCTTAAAACTCAACATTCAGAAAACTAAGATCATGGCATCTGGTCCCATCACTTCATGGGAAACAGATGGGGAAACTGTGGAAACAGGGTCAGACTTTATTTTTGGGGGCTCCAAAATCACTGCAGATGGTGACTGCAGCCATGAAATTAAAAGATGCTTATTCCTTGGAAGAAAAGTTATGACCAACCTAGATAGCATATTGAAAAGCAGAGACATTACTTTGCCAACAAAGGTCAGTCTAGTCAAGGCTATGGTTTTTCCAGTGGTCATGTATGGATGTGAGAGCTGGACTGTGAAGAAGGCTGAGCGCCAAAGAATTGATGCTTTTGAACTGGGTGTTGGAGAAGACTCTTGAGAAACCCTTGGACTGCAAGGAGATCCAACCAGTCCATTCTGAAGGAGATCAGCCCTGGGATTTCTTTGGAAGGAATGATGCTAAAGGTGAAACTCCAGTACTTTGGCCACCTCATGCGAAGAGCTGACTCATTGGAAAAGACTCTGATGCTGGAGGGGATTGGGGGCAGGAGGAGAAGGGGACGACAGAGGATGAGATGGCTGGATGGCATTACTGACTCGATGGACGTGAGTCTGAGTGAACTCTGGGAGTTGGTGATGGACAGGGAGGCCTGGCATGTTGCGATTCATGGGGTCGCAAAGAGTCAGACACGACTGAGCAACTGAACTGAACTGAACTGACAGTGAAAATAAATAATAAAGAAAAAATGTTTAAAGAAAAAAATACACTAGATGGGGTTAACAACAGATTTAAAAGACTCGTAAACTAGAAGACTTAGCAACAGAAACTATCTGAAAGGAAACAGAGAAATAAAATTTTTTAAGTGAATGGAGCACCAGTGAGCTATGGGACAGCTTCAAGCAGCCTGGCATGCATGTAATAGGGACAAAACAATATTTGGAGAAGCAATGGCCCCCCAAATGTTTGAATTTTATAAAAATTATAAGCCTGCAGATTCAAAAAGCTCAAAAAAATTCAAACACAAGAAACATAAATACACAAAGACATGTCATAATCAAATTCCTAAAAAAAAAAAAAAAAAAAATGATGAAGAAAAAAATTTTAAAGCAACCAGACAAAAAAAGACACATTAAACACAGAGACAAACAAAAATAAGAATAACAATAGATTTCTCAGCAGAAACAATGTCAGCAAAAAGGCAGGGGAGTGACATCTCTGAAGCACTGAAAGATAAAACTCCCATCGTAGAATTCTATACCCAGCATAACTATTTTCAAAACAAAGGTGAAATACTTTTCAGACACAGAACAAAAGCTCAAAGAATTCCGCAACAGAAGAGTAGCACTACAAGAACTATTTAAGGAAGTCCTTCAAGCAGGAGGAAAAAATGAACACAAAAAATAGATAGAAATCTGGACACAGAAATCTGGACTTCAAAGTGAAGTACAGTTAATGGTAACTGCATGTGTAAGTACATGGCTTTTTTCTTATTATTTAAATATCTTTAAAAGATAACTGAATATTTAAACATAAATAAAAATAAAAACAATGTTGTTATAGTAAAATATATGACAAAAGCACAAAACTTGGGAGGGGAGAAATGGAATATCAATTGTATCTTAATAAAGCTGTTTAAAAAATTAAAGAATGGATAAAATAATATCTAAAGATCCTTCCAAGCTAAAGTTTCTAACCTTATATTTCAAAAAATCCTCATTCTCCTCCAGTCTCTTCCTACCCACCTCCTCGCCCCCACAGCTTACGGGATCTTAGTACTCTGATCAGGAATCAAACATGTACACTTGGCAGTGATCAGAGCCCCAGTCACTGGACTGCCAGGGAATTCTCTACATTCTCTTCCTTGAAAAAAAAAAGTGCAAAAATATCCCTATTTTGCTACACATTTTTTTGTATGCATATCTAAGCATTTAAAAAAAAAGTAGAGGGTTTTCTAATATACCTTTCTTCTGAAACTTTACTAAAACAGAAACAAAATATTTAAAGAAATAATAAGGAAATTCATAAAACAGAAGCTGTGGAAACAGTGATCAAGAGTCATGCATCAATTCTGCATCTCTCAAAATATTTAATAACTTAACATCAAGGAAAAGGCTGAAACTGAACAACGTGAAGGGGAGATAGGAAATCTCAAGCCTTGGAAAGACAAAAAATGAGAGGCACAAACAACCATGGAAAGATGCTTTAGGGTGAGACTAAAAACAGAAGGAAGGGTTAAAGTCTATTTAAGAAACAGTCGTAACCCCAGATTCTCTCTTTCCACTGGAGCAGACATATACCTTGCCCCAGCTGACCCTTACAAAGAAATCTGGGAGCTGCTCTACAACTGAAGATTATGAGGCTCATGAGAGGAGCCGCTGACAGCCGGAGGGGTGGGTGGAGTGAACGCTGACAGAAGTAGGAGCGTAAAGGAACTTCTGAACAGTTGAGAGCATTAGCCTCTGGGAGTGAAAATGAGCAGACGGAGGGCTAGGTCATCTCAGAAGCCTTCTGCTACCACTGACCTTTTAAACTGCATTCGTGCATTATTTTTAAATCTTAAACTCATATCATTTTGATAAAAATCATTTTAACTGGATTATCTGAAAATTACATTTTCAGATTAACTGAAAACTACATTAAAGTTTTCATTTCACTGTATTTGGTAGCTTGTAAGTCTTTTTCTTCCTTACCTTCTTTCCACCTGGCTTCTCCACAGTGAAAACCTCACTCCAGATCTGAATTCCGGTGGTTTCTGGGTCAGAGCCCCCTCGCCATGAAAACCCTGTCAACGGTTCTTCTGGGTCACCTAACCAGTTTGAATGGCCACCTTCCTTCTATAGGAGAAATAAGAAATTTCCATTAAAACTTATTCAAGTAACTTTGCACATCAAGGATTAACTCATGAGGTGAGTTTGCTCTTTTGGACACAAAAGTCTCCACTTTCTAATTTGAAATAAAATAACTCTACCTCACCTGGAAATATAAGTAGCGTAGCATGAAGTCCAGAAAGAAGGACTTGCCCTTTCGGAAGGCACCAGCCACCGACACCACCACCACATCGAGCTCTCGGATGTGGTCCTGTAAGAGGATGCTGGCCAAGGCTTTCTCTTCTAGCTCAAAGGAATGTTGGTCTTTCTGAACCAAAACAACCTGCACTGGACCAGGCTTTCCACTCTCCATAGCATCACCTATGTTGTTATAGAGATTAAAAAAAAGTTTCAAATATATGTATCTTTAGCATGGAAGAGTAAAAACTTTTTAAACAGAGCACAAAAGCACCCAACCATAAAAGAAAAGAAAAAAGACAAATTAATTAGACTTCATTAACATTAAGAATTTTGTTCATTAAAAGACATCATTAAGGGAGTAAAAATGCAAGTTACAGGCTAAAAGAAAATATTGTAACACATAACTCCAAAGGACTCATATCCAGAATCATTATAGAAATCCCAAAGAAAAAGACAACTATTCCATCTTTAACAAGAGTAATAAGCAAAAGATTATGAACAGACATTTCATTTAAAAAGGATATCCAAATGGTCAATAATCGTATGAAAAGTTTCTATACCATTACTTAACAAAGAAATGTAAATCCAAACCGCACGGAGATACCACTGCTTGCCCGTCAGAACGGTGCAAGTGTAATTCTCAGACACTCTGATAGGGATGGAACCACTCTGAAAAACTGCTGGGCAGGATCTACTAAAACTAAACGTAACTATGACCCAGCCAACTCCACTCCTAGGTATATACCTACGAGAAATAAATGTGTAGATCCATCAAAAAACATATACGCAAGAATGTTCACATGAGCTTCATTCAAAATGGTCCCAAACTGAAAATAAACCAAAAGTCCACCAAGAGTAGAAAGGGTACCTGCCACGGCCAAGCCTTTCACATACATCATTTTACTTAATCCTTAGAACTCTACGAAGTAAATAATACGGCTCCATTTTAAAAATAAAGAAACTAAGGCCTACAAAAGTTAAGTAACAGGTCCCAAGTCCTGGAGAAAACTTGAAAAGATCTGTAGGTCACTATGCTTTGCAGATCACTCTTAAAAACCTAGTCAAGGTTTTAGAGGCAAGCAATTCTTTAGCTCAAAATTAACACTAACTCGTAGTTTCTCTTCTAGAGTTAAAAGCACAAAGATATTCTTTGAAATTCAGAGCCACTTAGCTATGTGGATTTACGGAAAGTTTACCAAAAAAAAAAAAAAAAAAGCAGCAGTGGAATCTATGAAACGAAGCAAAGCACCACTTCCTGTACTAAAGGAGAGGTTCTCAAGCAGTTAAAAGGACACCTGTTGCTGTTGTTTAGTTGCTAAGTCACATCCCATTCTCTGTGACCCCATGGATTAGATGGAATTCTCCTGGAGTGGATTGCCATTTCCTTGTCTAGGAGACCTTCCCAACCCAGGGATCAAACCCATGTTTCCTGCATTAGCAAGCAGATTCTAATAATTGGGTATTTAATGAATATTAGGAAATTATGAATGAGTAAGGCAATGCCAAAGAATGCTCAAACTACCGCACAATTGCACTCATCTCACACGCAAGTAAAGTAATGCTCAAAATTCTCCAAGCCAGGCTTCAGCAATACATGAACCGTGAACTTCCAGATGTTCAAGCTGGTTTTAGAAAAGGCAGAGGAACCAGAGATCAAATTGCCAACATCTGCTGGATCATCGAAAAACCAAGAGAGTTCCAGAAACACATCTATTTCTGCTTTATTAACTATGCCAAAGCCTTTGACTGTGTGGATCACAACAAACTGTGGAAAATTCTTCAAGAGATGGGAATACCAACCACCTGACCTGCTTCTTGAGAAACCTGTATGCAGGTCAGGAAGCAACAGTTAGAACTGGACATGGAACAACAGACTGGTTCCAAATAGGAAAAAGAGTACGTCAAGGCTGTATATTGTCACCCTGCTTATCTAACTTACATGCAGAGTACATCATGAGAAACGCTGGACTGGAAGAAACACAAGCTGGAATCAAGATTGCTGGGAGAAATATCAATAACCTCAGATATGCAGATGACACCACCCTTATGGCAGAAAGTGAAGAGGAACTAAAAAGCCTCTGGATGAAAGTAAAGAGGAGAGTGAAAAAGTTGGTCTAAAGCTCAACATTCAGAAAACGAAGATCATGGCATCTGGTCCCATCACTTCATGGCAAATAGATGGGGAAACAGTGGAAACAGTGTCAGACTTTATTTTGGGGGGCTCCAAAATCACTGCAGATGGTGACTGCAGCCATGAAATTAAAAGACGCTTATTCCTTGGAAGGAAAGTTATGACCAACCTAGATAGCATATTCCAAAGCAGAGACATTACTTTGCCAACAAAGGTCCGTCTGGTCAAGGCTATGGTTTTTCCAGTGGTCATGTGTGGATGTGAGAGTTGGACTGTGAAGAAAGCTGAGTGCCGAAGAACTAATGCTTTTGAACTGTGGTGTTGGAGAAGACTCTTGAGAGTCCCTTGGACTGCAAGGATATCCAACCAGTCCATTCTAAAGGAGATCAGTCCTGGGTGTTCATTGGAAGGACCGATGCTAAAGCAAATTCCAATACTTTGGCCACCTCATGCAAAGAATTGACTCATTGGGAAAGACCCTGATGTTGGGAGGGGTTGGGGGCAGGAGGAGAAGGGGATGACAGAGGATGAGATGGCTGGATGGCATCACTGACTCGATGGACATGAGTTTGAGTGAACTCCGGGAGTTGGTGATGGACAGGGAGGCCTGGCATGCTGTGATTCATGGGGTCACAGAGTCGGACACGACTAAGCGACTGAGCTGAACTGAATTAGGAAACAAAACCATGTTTTAGTGGATTATTGCTTAGAAGGAGGCTAAGTTAAAAAAAAAAAAAAACTAATGAATTTAAAGCAAATTGAAGAACAAATATTAAGTTGAGCATAGTAGAGGTAGGTAGATATGGCCAAAATCATACATATGGTCCCAGAAACCCTTTCGTCTGGGAAGCACTGAAGGCTGAATGATGATAGCAGGCAAAGCAGACACAACAGCCTGACTGCCAGACTCTACCCTTTAAGTATGCACTGCTGCTCATTTTTTAAACTTACAGTATCAGATAGCAACAAAAGGCTTGCCATTTTTTACTTTTTTTGCAAACTACTGGAAAACAACCTATAACTATAGATTAAATGTCATGCTGGCACTATAATACACAGATACTAACACTTTTCTTTCCCATTATTTCCCATTACAAAAAGGAAACATTTTTGTGAATAATCTTTTGGAGTTCTTACTGACATAACAGCAGGTGAATCCGGGGCGTGAAGACCTTCAATCTTTCATATAAAAGAACAAATGAGAACAATTTATTCACACCTTATGGATAAGGCATGGGGTTAAGTGCTGTGCAATACTCAAAGCAGTACCAAAGTCCCTGAGATGGCTGGTTGCTCCCCCAACATCCATTTTTCTCCTGCTGCTATGGTAATATTTTTAGCTAGGCATATAAATACTCAGAAGAAACACATTTCCAAACCAACCCTGTATGCAGGGTATCACTAGTGCCTAAGTTCTGACTGGAAATGACACAGCAACTTTCAGATCATGCATCTTCCCCCTTCTTGCTGGTTAGATGCAAAAGAAGGAGCAAGTCACCCTGGACCAGGCGTGTGAGGGTAACACCTCAGGAATATTAGAGCAACGAGACAGGTAGGGCTGAGGACTTAAGTGTCGCAAAACTGCCACTGCTGGCTCAGTTTCACAGAAAAGGAAAATGTCTACCTTGTTTAAATCACTTACTTGGAGGGTCTGTGCTGCTGCTGCTAAGTCGCTTCAGTCGTGTCCGACTCTGTGCGACCCCAGAGATGGCAGCCCACCCAGCTCTGCCGTCCCTGGGATTCTCCAGACAAGAACACTGGAGTGGGTTGCCATTTCCTTCTCCAGAGGGTCTATGAGAGACAGCCAAACCAAGTAACCAATACAGTAGTCCTCTGGACTCCACAATTAACTTCCTGGCACTGGTTCTTTCCACTTCATCTATTAGTTCACTGAGCAATTTCCAACAGAAAGCAGGCACACAACAAACAACTGTTAATAAGAATGAATATGTATGTAATATAGTCGAAAGCCACCACCCTAAGGATGCAGGTGGTACTGTCAGGGCAACAGGCATGGAAGATAACTTGGACTACAAACAAGATAGAAAAATTCCGTGACACAAATACACACAGTTGTACGCAATGACTTGCACTTCAAGAAAAGATGAAGACCACTAAGGACAGTTTAAAAAAAAAAAAGATAAAAACTTTCCTCATCTCTTCCTCTTTCTGCCTATAGTAAAGTGAAAAGGAAGAGAACCGGGCTATATTTAGTTGAGGGAGCTGGGGAGATCCTGCATTTCTAACAGTATAGTAGGCACAAAGGACTTTAAAAGATCTCGGTTTGGGTCCACATAAAGGAAAAATCATTTTGAACTACACACATCAATAATTCAAACAGAGGTGCTCACTTTTCACCATACTATCTTTATCTCTCACTTCCTAAGACAATAAAACTATATTATTGATCATACAAGCAAAAATCTTATTTTTAGGTATCATGTAAATGTCCTTTGCGCATTTATCTTTGCATCTCAGATCCCCCCAACCCCTTAAAGCCCTTAATCAAAACCTCAGGGCCCTCTCCTTTAGCCAGGCCAGCTTCCAATATTTCCTGCCTATCAGGTTGATCATTCAAGTCAACATCTCCAGAGCGTTGCTTTCAATTGTCACCTCATTCCCTAGGGCTGAACACCTTCATTATAGTACATAAACATACCATGACAGCAACTACGTATCAAAACTATCAAAAACATTTTATGGATTGATGGCTCAAAGCTAAAATCTTAATTCTGTTAAGTCAAAGCCTTTCACCATTCACCCTGTTGCCTTGCTGCTGCTGCGTCGCTTCAGTCGTGTCCAACTCTGTGCGACCCCATAGACGGCAGCCCACCAGGTTCCCCCATCCCTGGGATTCTCCAGGAAGAACACTAGAGTGGGTTGCCATTTCCTTCTCCAATGCATGAAAGTGAAAAGTCAAAGTGAAGTCGCTCAGTCGTGTCCAACTCTTAGCGACCCCATGGACTACAGCCTACCAGGTTCCTCCATCCATGGGATTTTCCAGGCAAGAGTACTGGAGTGGGGTGCCATTGTCTTCTCCACCCTGTTGCCTTAGTTTCTCTAATTCTTTATTCTCCTCATCTTCCCAGGTAAATTTATACTGCTCCTAGGAGAAAGTTAGGATCCAAGTGCTATTCTAATTTCAAAATTTCAAACATACAGCCTATTCATCTATTTGTTTCCACGGCCTGAAATGTGCCTTCCGCTTGACTCCAGCAAACACTTGCTCATCCTTTATCACTCACCTGCACCCTCCCTCAGGCCTGACCCACCCAGTCCTCAGTCCACAGGGCTTGAATCCTTACTCTCTCACCTCCAGAATGTAAGATCTATGAGGACAGAGAATTTTGTCTCTTTTGTTCAATGCTCTGTCCCCCAAGAACCAGAACAGTGCCCACAGAGACGAGACATCCAGGAAACATTTGCATAATAAACAAGTAAACCCCACCTCTTAGTCACAATGTGACTGTGGGTAAACATCCAACCATTTGTACTTCCATTTATTTATAAAACTAATACCATCTCAAAGCAACAGTGTCTGACACAAACTCCGAGCGTGCTCAGTCACATTCGACTCTTTGCAACCCCACGAACAGTAGCCTGCCAGGCTCCTCTCTCTGTCCATGGGATTTCCCAGGTAAGAATACTGGAGTGGGTTGCCATTTCCTTCTCCAGGGGATCTTCCCAACCCAGGGATCAAAACCAGGTCTCCTGTGGCTCCTGCATTAGCAGGTCAATTCTTTAACACTGAGCCACCTGTGAAGCCCATGACACATATTATGGACTCAATCAAATGAACCTGTTTTCCTATTTCCCCTACCAGTAAATACTATTGGGAGGTGGTGGGGTAGGTTGAAGAGGGAGGGCACATATGTATACCTATGGCTGATTCCTGCTGATGTATGGCAGAAACCAACACACTATTGCAAACCTATTATCCTTCAATTTAAAATAAATTAATTAAAAAAAAGAATACTAGCACATACTATTATTCTACTTGGGGCTTCCCTTGTAGCTCAGCTGGTAAAGAATCTACCTGCAATGCAGGAGACCCGGGTTCGATCCCTGGGTCAGGAAGATCCCCCTGGAGAAGGGAAAGGCTGCCCATTCCAGTATTCTGGCCTGGAGAATTCCATGGACTATATATAGCCCATGGGGTGGCAAAGAGTCGGACACCACTGAGCGACCTTCACTGATTATTCCACTCATTACAACTGTATATTGTAATGAGCTCCTGGGGAGTAAGGAAACTGTCACGTTCAGGCCCCGTAAATACCATAGAATAATAGCTTCTAGTATCATGAACACTGAACCTAACAGTACACGTAAAGAACTGCGGTAAAGTCAGTTTCTTCCCTTCCTCCTCCCAGTCTCCTTTCTGTCACTGTCAGCCTCCTTCAAGTCTGTCTTCATGCACTCATCTACCCATTCCCTTCTCATCACCTTGCCATCTGACTTTCCTCTCAGTCTGTTGAAACCATTATCTAGTTCATCAGTGACCTCACCTGCCAAATGCAATAGGCCTTTCTTGATTCTCATTCAACCCTACACCTGTGATAAAACACAATGGCCCACGATTTCTAACACTTCTTAAAACCTTTGGACTCTACAACAATGCCCACTCCTCCTTCCCTTCCAGCCTCTTTATCAACCTCTTTTCAGCCTGTGATGCCCACCAGTGCCCTGCTTTAGCCTTGTACAGATCTCATCCTCTCCCTGATTGAGCTCTCTGCTCATTAATTTCACTGAAACTCGCTCAGTCGTGTCTGACTCTTTGCGACCCCATGGACTACACAGTCCATGGAATTCTCCAGGCCAGAATACTGGAGTGGTTAGTCTTTCCCTTCTTCAGGGGATCTTCCCAACCCAGGGATCGAACCCAGGTCTCCTGCATTGCAGGTGGATTCTTTACCAGGTGAGCCACAAGGGAAGCCCATTAATTAATTAATTTCACTGCACCCTCTATTTTGGTGATGCAACTTCATTAACTTCTAACCTGCACTTGGGTCCAAGGGTGCAACTGCCTACGGCATACATTCACCTGGATATTCCACCATCAGCCTACTCTTGCAGTCTCGGTGGAGTATTACACAGAAATAAATGGGTATAAGAGTCAGAGGACAAGTTCCTGTTCCAGTTCTCCCACTAACAACCTGTGTGATTCTGGGCATGTCCAGCCTTCAATCTCAACAGTAAAATGAGGCAAGATTAAACCTCTGCATATAGTATCATTAGTCATTTAGTATCATCAAAGTGAATCCTGCCAGCTACTCCACTCTCAAATCTCTGCCTTTCAGCCTCCACATCTTTCCTGCCTCATATGCAATGTACCACCAAACCCTATCATTTCTTCCTTCTGTAACTTCAGCTCCTGGTTTGGCAAAGATTGTTATGCAAGTGAAAGAGTATGTAGAGGAGAGAGGCCTTCCCTAACAATCAGGGAAGCCCAGACTTCAGGGCCCAGTTTCGTACTAACTGTTAACAGCATGAGTAAATCATTTTACTTACCTATGTCTCAGTTTCTTCTACAAAATTAGGCAGTTAGATAAAGCCATTTTCCAGCTCTAAAATTCAATGCCAGTTGCACAACCAAAAATTTCCTGAATATCTAAATTGGCCAAACTTGTTACGGAACCTATTCATGCTTTGGTTTAACTTAAACTGTATAGGCCTGGCTAAAGAACAGACCAAAATTCATGATAAAAAAAGCAACTTGCACAGCAAGGACTCCACAAAAGACTTGAGGTTTTTTTTAAGGGAAAGAGACACCCTATTTGCAGTGAAATTACTTCCATTTCTCAGGAATCATACTGGAGATCTAACCTCCAGGGATGGTGCTAGAAAAACCTTTAAGTGGTAACCTTATATGCCTTCTCCCTTAGAAAAGTAATTATTTTCTAAGTTGACATTTTCTGAGTAACACTCACTTATATGAACAATTAATATTTGTTTAGTATATGAAGAGTTCATGAACAACAGATGTGACATTTTATACACATACAAAAGATATGGCCTGACCAGTCATATCTATCCTCAGTATACACTTTTTTTGGGGGGGACACACCACAGAGCTTGTGAGATCCCAGTTCCCAGACCATCCGTTTACATTTAAGTAAACTTATAAACCTACGTTTAGGAAAAACTGAAGTTTAGTGAACTTAAAACCTACCTTAAAAAAAAAGGTGAGTGGTAAAACTATTATACTGCCAATTATTAGTGCTGTAAATAGCTCAAAGTAATACTGTATCAGTCATCATTTCAAAGTATGTAGAAATATTGAAAATATTTGGTAATTATAAAGGATTCCAATAATTGACATGGAAGTTTTTTCTAAGTACTTTTAAAACACTGACTTAGCCTCTCCTTTTTAATACACATCTTAATCCAGATTAATCACTAGGTTTAAATATGCTTATTTAATCGATGTATAACTGGACTCAGTGGACGTGAGTTTGAGAAAACTCCAGGAAATGGTGAAGGACAGGGAAGCCTGGCATGCCGCAGTCCGTGGGGTTGCAAAGAGTCGAACACAACTTAGCAACTGAACAACTTCACCAAAACAACTTCACATACAGAATGGCCGAAAGACTAACAAGGGAAATTAATTATTATTAGGAAAGATTTGTAGAGACTATGCAAATTACAACACTAATTCTTTTCAGATTTCTGGATTTTTAAAGGGCAGAAAAAAACAACGTAGCAGCACAGGCTAAATAAATGCAGATGAGACAACTGAATTGTAAGTGGCCTTTCTGACCCTACGGAAAACATACATCTTAAGAAACAAGTTCTATCAGAAAAAGCATTATGGGGGAAAGAAGTTTAAATGCTCCTCAAATATTTGAAAACATTGATAAACTCAACGAAACCAGTTATTTGGAAGCAATCACAATTGCTATTTCAGGGAATTCAGACAGAAGTTAGTAGATCAATTGAACGGTTTAGACCAGGGTTTCTCAGCCTCAGCACCACTGGTATTGTGGGTGAATAGCTCTGTTATGGGGAACTATCCCACTTTAGGATATTCAGCAGCATCTTCACCTCTTCTCACCAGGTATCAATCGCGCTCCCTCTTGACTGGGAGACCCATACATGTCTCCAGGCATTGCCAAGTGTCCCAACCAGGCAAAACCACCCTGGGTTGAAAACCATTGGGGCAGAGCAAGCCTCAGTTCTCATCCTTACTGTCCAGAGAGTTCTGAAAAGCAAATCCTAACTATACTTAAAGAAAGAGTTCACTGAGCAGTGTGCATGACTCAGGGTAAAGTTATGACCTGAGTTTTCCATTCTCCTTTTGAAATACCACATTTTCTAAAGAGCAAAAGCAACACACCCAAAAACAGAAGCATACCATTTTCATGCCTTGTTTTTGCTGGCAGTCTTTTAAAGTTCCCAGTTCACAGAGAACGCCAAAGAAAACACATCATCATATACAAAGGTACATGGAAACTCTCAGCCAACTCTAGAACTGCTGGGTGTGGCTCCTTTTTGCTGATGGTGGGAGTGCCTTTTGTCTCAAGGTAGTATATTGGTAGAGACACATATATTTCTAAGGTTGTTTCCATGAAAATACTATTTAAACACAACTCAATAGAATACTAGGGGAAATTTACATTCTAATTAATTAAAAGGTTTACGAGGAAGATTATTTTCATCTGTCGTAGAAAATTTTTGTATTTTAGCACAGGTAGTGGTTTGGTCACTAAGTCATGTCCAACTCTTGCAAGTCCATGGACTGTAGCCTGCCGGGCTCCTCTGTCCATGGAATTCTCTTGGCAAGAATACTGGAGTGGGTTGCCATTTCCCTCTCCAGGGGATCTTCCCAATCCAGGAATGGAACCCAGGTCTCCTGCATTGCAGGCAGATTCTTTACCTACTGAGCTATAAGGGAAGCCTCCACAGAATGCTTAGCGCACACAATGCTGAACAAAAGCACTTTTTCTTAGTCAATTAAGAATTTTGCAGTGCTTCATGGACTTATGAAAATAAATTATGTCAGAAATGCAGAGACTGAATCTAAAAACGAGAAAAAAATCTTTTTAACAGAAAGAATTCAGTATTCACCTTATTTGACTTTACCCTAAAAATAAGAACACCACCAAAATCAACCTGGTTAGCTGAAGGTTTTAATTATCTGTATTCCATTTGAATAAGACTTTCTTAACTGGCAATATTTGATTTGGATTCCTCATCATTTCAAAACATAAAGAATTAATCTACTTCTCTCCTTTTTCACCTACTCTGTCTGTAAAATCTACTTTCTAATTTGTAATATACTTTAGCCTCCCTATGGACTGTAGGCTCTTCTTTTCATGGGATTTTTCAGGCAAGAATACTGGAGTAGGTTGCCATTTCCTCCTCCAGAGAATCTTCCCAGCTCAGGGATGGAACCCGTCTCCTGTCTCCTGCATTGCAGGTGGATTCTTTACCCGCCAAGCCATTGGGGAAGCCCAGAAGAGTACCAACTCAATACAAAAATACTGACATTACAAATCATACTTCCTATAATGCAATAAATCAATTCAAATTAAGCAACCACCTATAGGGAAATTTGATTATTAATATAAAAATTGCTTGGGTTTTAGGAGCTTTTTCACTAGTGCCTGGCCCCTCAATGAGTTAAATCGGAATCTGTGAGTTAGCTCCAAGCATTGGCAGGTTTTAAAAACCCCATTATTCTAAAGTCCCTGCAGAGCTGGGAACCACAGCTCTACAGCAACTAAAAGACTTATTTTTTCCTTTTAACTAAAAGCTTTCCCATCATGTTTCCCCCTTGATATTTTTTAGAGAATATGCTCTTAGAATCTCAAAGTCAGGAAAATGTTTTAAAATTCAGACTAACTTTAAACTATAGTTGTGTTGTTTAAACAATTTCTCAATATGAAACACAAGGCCACAGAAATTTTAAAGGCATGCCTAGTCATGAGAGGTAAATTTTAAACCAATTCTCAAACAAGTTCACACGCCCTAGGGTGCCCTAATATTTCAAAGAAATATTAGACTATATGACCAAATTGAGTAATGGCTACCACTGAGGAACTGGGGAGGCAGAGAAGACATTACATTTCTTCTTACAAGTCTCCATTATTTCATTTTAAATAATTAGTGAGTATATCTTTTATGACTTAGGAATCATGAAAATGAAAAAATGCATGTGCTACATCTTAGAAAACCAATTCTACAAAAGCCTATTCTAAACGGGGAAGCCTGGTGTGCTGCAATCTATGGGGTCTCAAAGGATGGGACACAACTGAGCGACTGAACAAGCCCTGTTTAGTGAAAACTAAAACAATTATGCTAGCTCACATCATCAAATTTCTTCTCTACTACTACTTTTCTTAACTTTATGACTCCAGTAAGACAGTAAACAATAGCTAATAAAACAACCTGCGCTGCGAACCTAATGCCTCATTTGGTAGAGATCTTCAGTTAAGCGTTTCCTTGACAGGTGTTAAAGCAGCAAGAGAGATTTCTACACTATGAGCTACTTTCTGTGGGGACTGAAAAAAAAGCACTCATTTGAAACTCAACACTGCAATGCTGACTACGTATCTTGGCTTAAAACTTAAAACTACGTAGGTTTTGATTCCCCAAAAGCCAGCCAGAATGTGAAACCACGTTTTTGGTCCGTTAGTTCTTTTCTCTCCTTCCCAAAACATTCTACCCAACTTCGTGTTCAAATTTCAGGGCTGGGATTTATTGAAGAGTCTTCAATGTTCTGTTGTTGCCTTTAGATTTCGCAAAAAAACGTTTGGCCTTTTCAACAGAACACGCAGCAAACAAAAAAAAAACCTCAGGTAAAATGACAGATGAAATCAAAACCCACGAATTTATGGTGACCATTTGTTTTTAATACTTTCACTCACTATTCTTTATGTCTTCAAGAAAGCAAAAGAACGTATTGTACCACACGTACTAAAAGAACTTCTTAAAAATCAGTTTAGGCCACATTCTATTATCTCTTTTAGGGAGATAAGTGGGGGTTGAAAATCAGTCTTCCTAATACTTCTTGTAACTCAAGGTCGTTAGGATAAAAATAAAGTTTCCAACTCAAAGACACTTCGCAGCCCTCCACAGCTTTTTGAAAGGTTGAATACGGCATCTGTAATATTTTCTCAGCTCCCTGGGCCCGTTGACAAGGCCAGAGCCAATCGGCCCGCGAGTGTGCGAAGCGCCCAGGCAGGAAGGGGACCGCAGCCAAGAGCGCACAGCTCTGCCAGGGCGGGGCCGGCGGGGCGAAGCCTCGGAACGACGCCCCGGGACCACCGACCCTCGGGGCCGCCCCAGGCGGGGAGGGGAGGCGCCAGGCGGGCGGCAGCAGCCCCAAGGGGCACTAACAGTCTCCCCCGAGCGCAGGGCCCGACCTCCGAAGGTGGCCGAGGAAGGCGCCGCCCGTGCCCTACCGTCCCGACCCCGCGAGCAGCCCCTGGACCAGAATAAGCCGGCCAAGGAACACCAAGGAGGGGCACGCGGTCCCAACCCCGGGACGAGGAAGGGCGGCGGCGCGGGCGTGCGGTCTCCTCGGAGCTACAGCAGCGAGGGCGGTGGAGGTGGCCACGGAGCGGGCTCGGGGGAAATCGGGCGCCTCACCTGCTCCTCCCGATGCAGCCGCTACCGCTCGCTGAGGGGACAACATGGAGCCTCCGCCTCCAGCAGAAGCAGCAGGGGCGCAAAAAGGGCAGGGCTGGGGCGGGAACGAACCAGGCCCTGGAGGCGGGAAACGGGCGTGGCCTGGGCTCTAACAGAAACTAGCGAGGAGGGGCGCGCGAAGCCGCGAGAGAGCGAGAACACAGAGGGTTGGCATAGGTCGACCGAGGCGCAGCGAGCGCCTAGCCGACTGGGGCGGGAAAGCGCACGCGGCAAAATCCCGCCACCGCCCGACGCGTGTGCGCGTGCGCTGGAGTCAGACACTCGGTCTTGAATACCTGGGGCTGCGCACTGGGAGCAACGGTCCCTTGGGAATTGTAGCCCCTCGTTCTCCGGTTACCCGCCAGCGGTTCTCTTTTGGCGAACTCATCCGGGGCGGGGAGGAAGCGGAAGAGAGGGACCAGGATCGTCGCGGCTCTTCGACCACTGAACTACAACTCCCAGCAGGCCATGCGGGGAGAACCGAGCCGGCCAGTGGTCCCCGCCCAGCTTAGTCTTGAGGCCAGGCCCAGGTCCGAGGCCTTTGGTGGAACCGGCCTCGGACCCCTACCGGCGGCGTTTGGGAGGGTTTCGATGTTTAACGCTAGCCGGAGCCATAGGTAGGCGGCACTCTACCGTAAGGACCGAAGGGAGGCCTCAACCACGGATGACGTGAGCATCACTGGTTTTTTAAATGATTTTGACTTCACAAGGAGAGGAGGGCGTGACTTCATTATCACCATTACAGCTACTCCCGATATTCCTGTCTCTGCCCAAGCCTGATGGCCCACCATCGCTACTCTTAACAGCTAACATAAGAACTTCCAGGGAAAGTCCTTCCACTGGCTTTGTTCTTTCTAAGCTATGGCTGTATTTTGTAAACAAACCTCTGGCTTCCTGGAGCTTGTCTTGAAGTTGCTTTGGCAATGACACTCTTACTTAAACTGTATGGTAGATCAGTACAAAACACGGTTCTCCAAAAATGCTTTTATTCACACTCACATGTGATTGCAAAACTGGCAGTCGTCACAATTGAAGAATATTGTTATTTTGGATTTGTTGGGGTAGGGACAGTTGTCTTGGGGGTAAGTAGCTGATGAGAGGCTAAAGTGTCTGTCGCCACCACCGCTACCACCTCTTGCATCACCCTTGCTTCATTCATTTGACACATTATTCCACTTTCTTCTGTCTTACCTTTTATAACCTACCCAGAACCTCCTTCCAGCCATCTCTAGTCTGTGCGATGCCCTTGATCTGGGTTTCATTCCCAGAGTGATTAGGCCAGCAGTAAAGAAGTAAAGATGATTCAACCTAAACTTATACTAAAGAGGTCCTGTTTTGCTTTCTTTTCCCCTGCCCCTTCTGATTCTCTGCAAACTCTCAAGGTTATTTGAATACCTCCTCCAGGCATTATATGTGAATCTAGATTCAAGCTAAACTAACTGACCAACAAGAAACTAGATGTGACTATCAGGACAAGTGGTTATTGGGGTTTCACATTGTCTGCGCAGAAAGCAAGATGTTACACAAATCCAAGGCATGTGCGGCACGCTCAGAGAAAGGGGCCAGAGACTAATGACTTGTCACGATTGCCAGAAACAATTGAAAAAGTTAAATTGAACATGGTGGTGATGAGCATATAGTGTTAGTCATTCAGTCATATCCAACTCTTTGCAACCCCATGGACTCCTCCATCCAGGAGGCTCCTCCGTCCATGGGATTTTCTTCTCCAGGGGAATCTTCCCGACCCAGGGATCGAACCTGAGTCTCCTGCATTGCAGGCAGACTCTTTACCATCTGAGCTATCAGGGAAACCCCTATATTCCCCTTCCCCATCCTTCTCTATAAGACTGCTCAACATCCAACTTCTGTTTTACTTTTCGTTTGTGTCTTCCCATTAGAACATAAGTTACAAACAGACAGGAATTTTTGTTTGTGTTCACTGCTTGTATCTCCAGTGCCCCCAAACAGTGCCAGGCAGAAAGTAGGAACTCAAGTACTTAAAGGATGAATAAAGAAAGTACACATTACACGTAACACTACCCACTCTCTTTTTTTGTTCCTTTAATACTAAATATCTAATTTTTGCTTTTAAACAACATACCCTGTTCTAATTTGTGTTAGTCACTCAGTCATGTCCAACTCTTTATGACTCCATGGGCTATAGCCTGCCAGGCTCCTCTGTCCATGGGATTCGCCAGGCAAGAATACTGGAGTGGTTTGCCATTTCCTTCTCCACTATTCTATTTTAAGGCTTCCCAATAGAGATACATTGAAATGCACCCTGTCAGGAAGTGACAGCAAATAGTGACATTACATCTTTCTCAGTATAACATCATCAAGGTCAATGTCAGCACCTCAGCCTTCTGCATATATTGTAGAAGTTTTTGGCACTCGGAACAACACAATACAAATGATAAGTAGACTTTAGGATTAGTCCCAACTCAGAAAAAAACTCCTGTAAACAAGAAGCCTATTTTGTTATTACTGTTTCCTTCTCAAGTATTCATGGTTATCAAAACCCTGGAGATAAACAATATAGTATGACCAGAGGCTGAGCTTTCCTTGTGGTTTTCAAGAAGTAGATGACATATAGATATGTTTGAATGGTCAAGGCCACTGGCTTTGTGGTCAGACTGACCTGGTTCTGAATTCTAGCTCACTAACTGTACAGTTGGGTTAGTTTACCTCTTTGAACTCATTTCATCATCATCTGCCAAATGATTTGAATACTCAAGCCACAGAGTCATCATAGTTAGTTAAATGAGATGTGTTTGGTAATTATGACTGGTGCATGATTAGTGCTCAAAAATTGGTAATTATATTCATTCTGGAAAAGCAAAACAAAGTCATAAATATTCAACATACTAAAGTATGTTACAAAGGACAAAAATAGAAAAATTGTTTTCTGCAATAATATCCACTGTGAATCAGGTTCCAAAGCTTTCCAAAAACAGAGTGTTTGTTATGTACCAGGCACAGTGCTAGGCAGTAAGGCTGCCACAATACATAAGGCACATTCTTGTCCTCCAGAGACTCACAGCCTTGTGGGGTAAACAGGCAAATAAATAACCTTCACTCACTGTGCTGGGACACACTTCAGACTCCTCTCCTACCACCTACTCGCAGGATCCACATTTAAGCAACAGTCTAGGCACTCATAGGGACAGACTGGACAACTGGCATTCCCGGGTGTCATTTAAATACCTTACTTTGCTTGTGTATAAAATGAGGGAATAACCTGGTGTCCTAGTTTGTCAAAAGAAAAGTCAATCCTAACTCTTAGGCTGTTATAAGTTGAATATCAGGCCCTCAATATAGTAACAGAATAAAACGTCTAAATCTATCAGCTGCTTCGTTATTGTTAACTGCAATCAACAGCACAACTGTCTTAATGCCTCAAAAAGACACTAGAAAAGATCACTAGAATTTGCTGTTAAGGAAAGGAAGCACTATCATTTGTGTTAAAAAGGGTGTGTGTGTGTGTGCGCGTGCTCAGTCGTGTACTGACTCTGTGACTCCATGGACTGTACCCCGCAAAGGCTCCTCTGTCCATGGGATTTTCCAGGCAAGAATACTGGAATGGGTTGCCATTTCCTTCTCTAGGGGATCTTTCCAACTCAGGCATTGAACCTGCATCTCTTGCAGCTCCTGCATTGGCAGGCAGATTCTTTACCAATACACTACCTGGGAAGCATTAAAAAGGCAGATAAGAATATAGATTTGGTATATTCACCTTTGCATTTGCCACAAAAAAGCTCCTAAAAGCAGTTACCACTGTGAGTGTAGAGGGGGAGACCAGTGGGTACAGAGAGGTTAGTGATAGATTAAAACTTTATAGTATATACACCTTTGAGTATAAACATATATGGTGTGTGAGTATATTAAATTTTTAATTAATTTTTTCCCCTAAAAGTCAGGAAAAAAAAACTGATAATAAAATGACCTAGAAGACGAGATGGGAAATTAACTTTGTAAATACTGTCCTATAAAAACAGGACCAAGAAAGATTTCCCAGCTCAGTGCCTCGGCCGTAAAAATTGCTCAGCAGAACTCCTGAAAAATGGCTGTACTCCAGTGAGCACTCTAACAATTCCAACTGAGCCCTTCCCTGCCTGAAAAATTATACTGAATCCTCATAAGCCTTCATTCTTTAGGGCTCTGCTTCTATTTCTCCATACCCTGGCCCTGAAACATCTCCATTTTCTCTCCCTTTTGCCCCAGTTCAAGCCCTTGGCTCTAGCCAACCTGGGCTAACTACACCCAAAACATCTCACACTTCTAAGCCTCCAGTCACCTCAGAAGGCTGTGTGGTCTTGTGTTGCATTAATGCAGCCTGTGGAAGGGAAGGCCAAGAAGGGATCAAATCTAGGCCAGGTGCTGCCAGACAAGCCAGCACTGAAGTGCATCATGGACTGGGCTGGGAGAAAAGCGTGCTTTTTTGTGTGATTGGTCTGCCCGGAAGGAGGTCGTATTGTATACCTGCAAAAAAGCACCCCATGGATTTACTTTGCACCATTCTCTCTTGCCTTTAAGGACCTCCTTACCACTCCAAGCTCCTATGTGACTTAATTTCTTCATAAAACCTCCCCAAATCACTATAACTCCATAGTGATTCCATCTACTCCTAAATTCATACAATCACTTGTCATCTAATCACAGTGTTATAGTTTTGTGTTGTTTGGGAGTTGTTTTGGCTGCTATTTAATTTGTATTTTGTTTTAACTTTATGTGATTATGTTCTAAGTCTCACCTAGCTTGTAAACTCAGGACAAACATATTTTTTGGATCCCTCCAGATTTCCCAGAATAGTGTCAAACACACAGCAAATGACCAGTAAACATCTGTACAACGGATCAGGTACACAAATAACATCCCAACCAAGAGTCAGTCTCAGGAAAACATACCGGTACAGCAGATGGAGCAGGAAGGAAAGGCAGCTTCAGGAACTGGACCAAGCACAAAGGCCTTTTTTAAAAACATATTTATTTGGCTTCACTGGGTCTTAGTTGAGGTACATGAAATCTTTAGTTGCAGCATGTGGGATCTAGTTTCCTGACCAAGGATCAAACCCAGGCCACCTGTACTGGGAACACAGACTCTTAGCCACTGGACACCAGGGAAGTCCCCGCACAAAGGCCTCGTGTGAAAAACCTGAAGGGTCTAAAGAGACCACCAAGACATCAGTGTCTCGATTTTTATCTTCTTTTCTCTCTTTCTAGATATGGAAATAGGGTTCCTTTCCAGGCAGGATCTGCAGATCCTACAACTGCTGTCAGAGTTAAGGACTAGCATCATTCATTTCCTTATCCAGCACCTAATAATATAAATGCTTAAAATTTATATATTTATCAGAATGGTGGCTAACTGGTTTGATTATCATATTGGCTTGCATTTCTCTCTGTCATCCAAAGGACAAGCTGCTGCAGTATCAACTGATGCTTTAAATGCTAGAGTAAGATATTTGCCACAAAGTTATTTTGGGAAATATTCTTCTGTGCCTTTTTTTAAGAGTGTTTCAATGGCCAGAAGTTTTTTTTTTTTTTTTTTTTCTCCTGTCTCGGCTTTACCTGACCTTAAAATCATCAAGGGCAGATGTAGTTCACCGCCTGTTCTAGAAGATTTCCACTGGTCAGATTGCTTTCCCTGTCGCTGCTTGGCTGACTACCTCCCTCTTCATGAGGTTGCATCTTTACAGGATCTGCTGATCCTGCAATTGCCCTTGGGGTCACTGATTGCTGCTTTAGCAATAACAAGGCCTATAGCCTTGATTTTTATTACTCCTAGTCTACATTTCCCTTTTTAAAAGAATCATGCACATTGCAAATCATTTGGCCAGTTGTAGGTAGAAGGCTTTGAATTTTGCAAGCCAACCAGAGAAGCCAAGAGTAAAATCCAGTATAAATTAGATAGTATCTGGTTTCAAATACAGTTTCCACTAAGGACCCCTTTCAGGCGACGAATAAATTCAATTATATGTCTTTTGTGCCATATTCTCAATTTTTAACCCCTAATTTTACCATCCCATAACCACAGTCAGGCTGTTATCTTCTGGCTCATCTTTCTCATTAGTTTTGCTTTTTTTTTTTTTCGTTCATGTCTTCTCTGTTAGTTATTCGACAGGGAACTGGCAACCTTGGGACCCAAGGTAGACCCCTTCTGGGGAAGAGTAACGATAAGAACGTGAAGCAGGTTCTGCGGCTGCATTGCAATGTTATTGGAATAGTTTTTCATTCTGTATAGCATCTTTCTCCACCTACCAAATGGGAGATAGTACCATCTGTCCCTCATGGTGATGGGGTATTAGGATATATCCAGAAAAATCCATAAATCACCTTGCACAGTGGGCCTACACTGTGGTTGTCACCATCGGAGTCACGAGTAGGAACGCCTCAGACAAAAAACATCGGCTCTGGAATCTGTAGGAAAGATATGCTTCACTAATGGAAGCAAAAAGAAATTTCTATCGTTAAAACACATAATCAGCCTAAGCTAAAACAATCACAGAAAAATCCGTGGAGAAACACTAAGCCGCAGGGCCCACCTCAACTTCGGCCGCAGTGGTGGGAGGAGCTTGGTGTTTGACCACGCCCCCTGCGCCAGGTCCCCGAGGGGCGCCGCCCACCTCTCCAAGGGCCTTGGCGCTGCGCGAAGCAGGTTTTGGCCCTCCTTCCCTGGAGGAGCGCCGAGGGACAGTTCTTGCGCCTGCGCCCTGCGTCAGTGGGCGCAAGGCGACCGTCTCGCCCCCGCCCGAGGGCCCTTGTGCGCCTGCGCGGTCGCTCTCCCGCCCTCTCGCGGCGCTCGGCTGAGTCAGTCAGTCCGTCGGAGTCTGTCCTCGGAGTAGGAGAGGCGAGGCGAATTTGGAGAGCCAGCTGCAGAATTATTTTCTCTCCCCTCCCTGTCTCCCGTCCCACATCTCTCTTCACCCCTCTCCCGCCTTTGCTCGTGCAGCCATGGCGGAGCCGTCGGCAGCCACTCAGTCCCCGTCCGTCTCTTCGTCGTCCTCCGGGGCCGAGTCATCTGCGCCCGGTGGTGGCAGCGGGAGCCCGGGAGCCTGCCCCGCCCTGGGGACGAAGAGCTGCGGCTCCTCCTGTGCGGGTGAGGCGCGCCGGGGGACCCCGACCTCGGGAGGGGGGCCCTAGGGGGTCAGGGACGGCACACCATCCTCGCGTCCTGGAGGCTTCAGCCCCCGGGAAGGAGCGTCTGGAAAATGGGCTAAGGGGGAGGGGGGTGACAGGTCTTGCAGGCGGTGAGGAAATAACGGGGTGTGGGGAAGACTGGGGGAGGGGAGATATTCCCGGGGGCGTTAACGCCGAGACTGGGCAGGTGGGCGCAAGATACCAGTGTAGCGGCGGGGGTGCGAATCCGTCCTCTAAACCGGGGTGATTTAGTGGAGGATTAGAGAGACTGAGAGGATCGGGGCAGGTTGGTGGTAGGAGAAATGCCCTGTTAGGATTTTGAGGGGATGGCGGTGAAAGGGTTGGGCTGCACTGCAGGTTTGCAGACAGGTGTTGACAGAACCAACCGTTCATGGTTGTCTTCCAGAAAATATGGTTGTTGTTTTTTTTTTTCGGTTGCCCGTGGGGAGAATGAGGAAGTTTAATGGAAACACTGAAGCCGTTTTCTGTACTGTTTTCATCCGCCTTTAATAATTTTTTTGTGGCCACACTCGGAATGCCCGATTTTTCAGAGGCTCGGAGGTAGAAGGAGGCGTGATGAGAATAGCTCAGGGAAGATTTGGGAGGGAGCTGCTGACGGTCCAAGATGGATCCGTGGCTGCATCTGCAACACAGCCTGCTCTTCACTGGCGCGGCGTGGGGGTGGGGACACGAGGTTAGCAGCTTATATTCTAGAAGAGAATAGATAGAGTCATGCCAAGCAGTCGACATGTTTTAATTCCATGCTTTTTGTCGGCTGTTATTGATCGACGTATAACAAAAGGGGGTGTTTCCCGCAGAAAGGGGGGAGGGGGAGAAAATTCAGACAAAGCAGGGGCTGATGGAACCCCCTTCTCCTCGCATCTCTATGAAAGACTAGGAGGGAAGCTGCAGGCCGCTTTTAGTTTCCATTGTATACGCTTCTGCCTGCTGGTGGGAGCTGGCTGGCAAGCTCCCCTCGAGCAGAGATCTGCAGTGCAGATGCCGTCTTGAGGGGGAAAAAAAAGCACCATGAGCAGGTGGTGGTGGTTCTTAAAGGAACTCAGTCTTTGAAGAAGAAGAAAAGCTTTTTGTCGAAGGACCATAAGCTCGGGGGAGTACAGATAATTTTGCTCTTTATTTAGCTACCTTAAAGAATTTTGAGACGTTTTAAAATGCTTCATTGTCTCCTTTGCGAGAATCTTGCATTGATTCTCTAAAGAACAAAATTTATCTTAGCTTTCAATATAGTCTCTAGGTGTTTTTCAAACAGTGGATTTCCACGTAAATGCTTTGGTACCCGTTCGGATTTTCCAGTGTGGTTATGGACATTTCAGTAGAAACAGTTATCAGAGGAAGCTTCTGCAAGGCCAAGATGAGCTGTCCAGATAAAGGAATGAGGCAGCAAATTTAGAACCCCTGTCCCCTTTAAACCACTACCATTTCTCCTCCAAATTTTTGTGTTCTGGGCAAAGGTCCAGATGAACAGCAGCTTCGTTATATACTTAGCAACTTGATGTTTTGGCTTTAATCACTTGTTATTGGTTACTCTTACGTTGTTGGCCCTTTTGTGCATACCTTTGATTTTCTTGATTTTAAATTTTTGATACACTTGAAAAATAGATACTTTCGCCACCTTGAACTCTGATCCACTGCAAATATGTATTAATATTGTATAAAAATCATTAATACAGTTTTAGTGAGTTCAGTGCAAGATCCTCATTTGTCAGGTCACTACTTGAAAAGTTTAGCTTAAGACACTGTAGTGCATAGTCAGAATTTCATTGCCAAAGCTCTTCCTCCTTGCTACATGTTTTCTCCATCTCTCAGAGGAAATGTCTTAGGCTTTTGCACCATGAAAATAAGATGAAGTTTGTTATTACAAAATTTGACTCATAAAATGGATTCTTTAAAAATTTACCTTGATTGTTTTAAAATCTGTAAGTGTTAATGTCAACCTTTAGCTTCGTTTTCATTCACCAAGCTTCTCTTGGTTTTAGAAACTTTCAAAAAATAAGAGTTTAAAAAAAAAAGAAGAGTAGGTGGTCACTTGATGCCTGCAGGAAACAAATTGTGTCTTGACCTACCTGTTTAGTAACAAATTTTAAGATTTAGTTTCTAATTAAAAGTGATCAGTGATAGCGCTCCCCCCATCCAGCGCATTCAGTGTTAGCGCAGCTGGCAGTGACGTATAGAGAAGGTCAGGAGCCAGGAATGCCTTCCCAGATTTCTGCCTTTGAAGAACAACAAAGATTTCAAAGGCAGAAATTTGAGGTTGAGGTGAAAGATACATAAATAATTAGTATTCTTTTTAGGATGAGGGTTGCCTTATTAGATATCAAGTATAGATACCTGTCTGTTGCCTGAACTTAAAAAGTGGTTTAATAGTTTACTGTCTATAGCCTTTGAAATTCTTTAACTTGCTAGAGACTGTTCTTTATTATTGCTCTGAAAATCATGGTGCCAAAATAAAGCTACATTTCTTGTATCTCTTCATGAAAGTTAGCTCAAAGCAAAAAACAGCTTGGATAACTAAAAACACACACACACACAAGTTTTTGTTTTAATTACTTCTTTCCTCACTCGTGAAACTGAGTTGTTCCATGTACTTTTTATGGCTTCATTTTTACACTTTGTTCTAACATATCAGTCAATCACATGATTATGTAATATGTATTTTCAGTCTTAACTCTTAAGTAAAAAAAAAACTCTGACTACCTACCTGTTCAGCACTGCAGTCTGTATTGTACACATCAGATTAGCAGTGAGTGTGTAATATGGTGATAAACACACAGACTTGAGTCCCAGAGATACCTATGTTTCAGTCCTGTCTGTGCTTATTGACCATATGACCTTGTGCACATGCTAAGTCTCAGGAATGTGACCTAGACAAATTTGCTGCCCTTAACTCCTAACTTTTATTGAATAACAATACCTAGTATTTGATACATCTATTTGTAGGTTTAAAATATATAGATACAAAGAACAATTGAATAAGAAGTGAGAAATCATGAATCTTCCTCACAGTAAAGGATGCTCTTATACTTTGTTCTTCTTTATAAAAGTGAATTGGTTTTTTCAGCTTTTGACCCCTTGTATTTATAAGAGCTGCCACTCCTTTCACTCAGCTGACCTGTTAAATAAGTTGGGGGTGCAGCCAGGATGTTTCATAGGTCGCTTGGCATCAGTATGCTAAGATATTTTCTGCAGCATGCTGACCATAAGTATAGTTATGATACATTATAAAACTTCTGTCAATGGAAGCAAGAGGACAGGAAAGGGCAAGAACGGTCATGTAGTATGGTTCACAAATGCTTGTTGATTTGAATGGTTTTTATTCCCTGGTAATAGAAGATATATTTTAATGCTATCTTCTTTTAGAGTCAGATTCACAAATAATTTAACCACTCTGATCAAACAAACCAGTCCACATATATTTAACACTTACACCTTCCTTAAATTGAAATCTCTAAGGAGTTGTTCATGTAGTAGCTGGTAAGAGCATCGGTGCTTTTATTTTTATTATTTTAGAGATGGTCTGTAAACAAAATGAAACTAGTATTATCGCTTTTATTGTATTCTGTGATGGTGGTGTTGTCCAGTCCCTCATTCGTGTCCCACTGTTTTCTGTGATGAGGAAATTATGTATCCTTACTGATACAGTAGTCACCTGTTTAATCCTGTGCAGTTTATAAGCATCTGTAAATGAAGCTTGGTAGTGAAGGAATTGGTGACGTGTCATTGAAGGGCAGAAGGAACATTAAGGTTTCCAGTTTTGTGTGAGCCAAGACATTGTTCTGTAGAAGGGCACTTCTCTTTAGACTAGCCATAAACCTAGAACTACCGTTTTTGTAATTCTGAGCAGAATTATAAAAGCTCCAAATAAATGATTAACTGTGTATTTATTGTATGTACATACCTTATAGTCTGTGTCCAACTTTATTGTTAATGATGAATTTATAGCTGCCTCCTTAATTGTACAGACTTATGAAATAAATATGAATTTTGTAATATAACTTTTTAGATGAAAATTACCAAGTTGATACTATGTTCATATGATTTAAGTCATTCAGGAGTTGCACAGGAGACCAACTGAAGTTTTATCCCATTTATTTGTAACAGCTCTTCTAGAATTATTTTGGATCGTTGGGTATGTTATAGGTGTTTTTGAAAAAGAGTGTATACTAATGGGCTTCGCAGGTGGCGCTGTGCTGTGTGTGCTTAGTCACTCAATAGCGTCGGTTCAGTTCGGACTCTTTGCAACCCCATGGACCGTAGCCTGCCAGGCTCCTCCATCCATGGGATCCTCAGCAAGAATGCCGGAGTGGGTTGCCATGCCCTCCTCCAGGGGATCTTCCCAACCCAGAGATTGAACCTAGGTCTCCCACGTTGCACACAATGGATTCTTTACTGTCTAAGCCACAGGGAAGTCCCCAGGTGGCACTAGTGGTAAAGAACCTGCCTGCCAATGCAGGGCACTTAAGAGGTGCTGGTTCTATCCCTGGGTTGGGAAGATCCGCTGGAGAAGAGAACGGCAACCTACTCCAGTATTCTTGCCTGGAGAATCCCATGGACAGAGGAGCCTGGCAGGCTACGGTCTGCGGGGTTGCAAAGAGTCAAACAACTGAAGCGACTTAGCATGCTCGCATGTATATTAAGTAAATTTAGCTGTAATCAGTATTGCTTATGATTGCATCATTGCAGTGTTTTACTACATATCTGTGACTAGTAACATCTGTTACTAGAGTAGGACATGTTACTGTGTAATACTGCAATTTCAGAGAAAATCCCCTTATTTCTTACTTTTCTTTTTTTGGTTGCTCTCCACCACTTGAGGGAATCTTAGTTCCTCAACCCAGGGACTGAATCCATGCCATGGCAGTGAAAGCACTGAATCTTAACCAGTGGACCACTGGGGAACTCCTGCAGAAAATCCCTTTAAATACTTCAGTTGTGTTTCTGTTTTACATTTTGTGATAGGGTGGGTAATTGTTAGCAGTTAGCTTCCTCTTGTGATGGTCTCTTTAAATTTCAAAGAAATATTCTAATCTGTTTTTTCCAGTCTGTTGGTTCAGTTTTCCTCATAAGCACATCATCATAACCTGGGGGTGGGGGCATGGTTTTGGAGGCAGGAGCTCTCTGACTTCTTCCTCACTGGCAGTTTGCCCTTGAGGATATATTGAAAGGTATTCTGAAAAACACTTTTAGCAAAACTAATATGGAGCCACCTGAAAGCATTTCAACAGTGGGCATTGTCTTCATTTTACATAAAAGGCAGAAATACTTGATTTATGTCTTACACTTGTGTATTGCTTTATGGTTTAATTTGTGCCAGTACATTAACTTAATTCAACAAATATTTAAGCATACATCAAACATTGTGGCTATGAAGTTAAAGGTAGGATGAAACAGGGATTAAGGATCCAACTCAGTTCTTTCAAATACATACACTGCCTCTCCTTCAAATTTGAAACAACATGTGGTAAAAAATAGTTCTGTCACCCTCTTAAATTCAGTTATTGGTTAACCAAGTTCAGTTAACTTAGAAACCTTCACTTCTGGTCCCGTGGTTTCTAAGCCAGGTGGCTTTTTGCTCCACTTTTCTACAGAAACTTCTCTCATCAAATACACCAGTTATTTTCCATGTTACTAAATCCAGTGGTTACTTCTCTTTCTCATTTTATTTATTTATTTTTTAACCTCACTGTGAGGAGTGTGGAATCTTGGCTCCCTGACCAGGAATTGAACCCATGCTCCCTGCATTGGAAGCATGGAGTCTTAAGGACTGGACTGCCAGAGAAGTCTCTCTTCCTCATTTTAAATGCCCTTGATTCCTCTCTTTCCTTTACGCAGCAATCAGCAAATCTTATTGATTCTACAGTGACTGACTACCAGTTTTCCCAAGCTCCATCGCTGCTACCCTGGTCCAGGCTATTGTCATAGCTCTCCTGAATTACTGCAATTGCCTCCTAACTGATCTCCAGACTTTCTCTCTTGGCTCTCTTCAGTCTATTCTCCACACAGCAGCTGGTATGAGTCTGAAAAATGTAAGTCAGATCATTTCACTCATTGGCATATGCTCTAGTCACTTCTGATCACACTCAGATTAAATGCTGAAGTCCTTAGAAAGCTTATGAAGCCCTGTAGTATCTGGCCCCAGCCTACCCCTTGCTCACCTAGCTTTAGCCACACTGATCTTGTTATTTTTCACACCAGGAATACCTCTCTCAGTGTCTTGTTTGCTGCTCACTGTGCCTAGAATGCTCTTCCCTCATACATTCCTACAGCTCTTCACTTTCTCACCTCCCTTAGATCTTTGCCTGGCTACCTTATCAAAATTGCATAAGAGAAAAACACCCTGTAGGCTTTTCCTGCTTTATTTTTCTTATCACTTGTCATAATCTGTCTTACAGTATTTGACTTATTTATTTTGTATATTGTCTGCCACAAAATAGAAGTTTCATCAGAGTGGAGATTTTTGCTGTTTTATTTACTGCTCTATCTCTAATGCCTGTCAGAACCTGGCACAAAGCAGGCCTTCGTATTTTTTTAATGAGAGCAAAGACTTTATGGAATGGATGAGTAAATGGAGAACCTGTACTCCCAGGAAAATAATGCATATAAATGAAGTATTGCATCAACTTTCACAGATTCATGAACTACTATAAAATCTACTCATAAACCTCAGGTTAAGAAAATATTGTTTTTGAAAATCAGATTGTAAACTTTGCAGAACCTTCTGCATATGGAAATTGATATATTCATTTTGGTGCTGAGGAGAGACTTTTCATATAAGTGCATAATACTATATCCAAATATACTGTATGTTTAAGATTATGTTCTTTTACTACTTCTGGACTCTAGTTAATTTTCCACTAATGGCTTTAAATCCAGAAAATTATAACCACTTGAATGCCACATTTTGGTGTATGAGAGATTCACTTCTATTAAGTACTCAATAGTAACCTAGTATGATGTGGCAGAATTTTAAAATGTGTTAAAATAAGTCTGATTTCCATCTTCTAACAGAATCTGAGATTTTGATTTAATATGTTTTAAACATTATTTGCAGAAGAGTAAAATATTCCTAACAGTAAATATAGCACTACTTAGAAGTTGGGTTATTAAAACATTTGTAACTGATTTACTATTTTTATGCTTTGTTTTGTTTGTCAGACTTTCTAATTTTGTTTCTTTTGCAAGAAGAGTTCTGCTTACTTTTCCTCTTAGATTGCATATGCATTTACTCTACATATGTACACAGAAAGCTTTCCAGCTCTTTAGTCTTGTAACAGAGTGAGCATCTTGACTTCTAGAGTGAAATGCATAACTACTACATTAGTAGGGCTAAATGACCAGACTCAAAGTCTGTTTCTGAAATAACAATTTAAACTCTTGCTAAGGCTCTATAATGTTCAAGCCTCCATATCCTGTGTCTTCTACTGTATGCTGACCATCATATTCTGTGCCTTATGAAAGATGTAAGATGGACATGTAAGATGATCCTTAGCCATAAGGTGCTTCCAGTCCGATTGGAATTTGTTTCCAATAGCAAATAAGTTGAATGGATATTAGGTCTTATTTGGTTTATTGATTCCAGAGGGCCAAAACATTGTTAATTGGTCTGTTTTTACAGTAGTTATGTTAGCTCTAGTAAATTAAAATTATTAAAAATTAGCCTGCCAGTTTATGTAGATTCTCCCCCATGCCTTAAGTGGGGGAAATGCTTAGTAACTTGCTTCTAAAGGGTACAGTATAGAAGGGTGGGGAAAAGTACTACCATGGGGAAACTTGGCAAACTCTACCTCAGCCAGGGGATCAAGGTTAACATCATCACTGATAAGTCATATTAATAGTACGTACCTTGATATGGTATGACGAGGCAGCCCTTCACCTCAGTGAAGGGTTACCCCTCAGTGGTAATCCTCCCTGAAATGCATAACTACAGCCTAACAATGAGAAGAACATCAGATGAGCCCAAATTGTGGGACATTCTGTGAAATATACTTGAGCAGTCCTCAAAATTGTCAAGATCATCGAAGTAAAGAAAGCCTGAGAAATTGCCATAGTCCAAAGGCAGCTAAAGAGACATGACGACAAAATGTGATGTGGTTTCCTAGATGGGATCTTGAAACAGGGAGGGGGCATTAGGGAAAAGTTATTGAAATCTCAGGGAAGTATGGGCTTTAGTTATCAATGTATCAGTGTATCAATGTATCAATATTAGTTCATTAATTGTGACGTTTATCAATACCACCATACTAATATAACATGTTAACAGCAGCAGAAACAGTGCTGAATAAAAGCAACAGTCTTTTCTGTAAATATGAAATTTTCTAAAATGATTTTTTAATAAGAGAAAGCTTTAATCATGAAATAGAAATTGTTTTGGGAGAGGCAAGTAGGTACGAGTAATGCATTGGAGGTCTAGTGAGCACAAAAAGGTTTTGAAAAAGGAAAAAATGGCATAAAGTTTGGGGAGAAAATCAGTCTGCCTCCTAGACCTCTGATGGGGGAGAGGACAGTAACTGGCTCAGTTTAGCAGTTTTTACTGAGATCCTGGGTTGCCATCAAGAACTGTGGTCATGAAAAAACAGACAAAGATGACACACAAAAATAAAACTACAGGCCAATATCACTGATGAATATAGATGCAAAATCCTCAACAAAATTCTAGCAGACAGAATTCAACAACACATTAAAAAGCTCATACACCATGATCAAGTTGGGTTTATTCCAGGGATGCAGGGATTCTTCAATATATGCAAATCAGTCAGTGTGATACACCATATTAACAAATTGAAAGATAAAAACCATATGATACTCTCAATAGATGCAGAAAAAGCCTTTGACAAAATTTAGCACACATTTATGATTAAAACTCTTCCAAAAAATGGGCACAGGAGGAACCTTACTCAACGTAGTAAAGGCCATATATGGTAAGCCCACAGCAAACGTTATTCTCAGTGGTGAAAGCTGAAAGGATTCCCCCTAAGATCAGGAACAAGACAAGGGTGTCCACTCACCACTGTTATTCAACATAGTTTTGGAAGTCCTAGCTACAGCAGTCAGAGAAGAAAAAAAGGAATCCAGATTGGAAAAGAAGAAATAAAGCTCTCACTATTTGCACTGTACATAGAAAACCCTTAAGATACTATCAGAAAATTACTAGAGCTAATCAGTGAATTTAGCAAAGTTGCAGGATGCAAAATGAATACACAGAAATCACTTACATTCCTATATACTGATAGTGAAAAATCAGAGAAATTAAGGAATCAATCCCATTCACCATTGCAACAAAAAGGATAAAATAGGAATAAACCTACCTAAGGAGACAAAGGACCTGTATACAGAAAATTATAAGACACTGATGAAAAACATCAAAGATGACATAAACAGATGGAGAGATATTCCATGTTCCTGGCTAGGAGGAATCAATATTGTGAAAATGACTGTACTGCCAGATGCAGTCTACAGATTCACTGTTATCCCTATCAAATCACCAAAGGCATTTTCCCCAAAACTAGAACAAAAAATTTCACAATTCATATGGAAACACAAAAGACCCCAAATAGCCAAAAAAGTCTTGAGAAAGAAGAATGGAGCTGGAGGAATCAACCTTCCTGACTTCAGATTGTACTACAAAGCTACAGTCATCAAGACAGTATGGTACTGGCACAAAAACAAATACAGACCAATGGAACAAAAGATAGAAAGCCCAAACATAAACCCATGCACCTGTAGGTACCTTATTTTTGACAAAGGAGGCAAGAATATACAATGGGGCAAAGATAGCCTCTTCAGTTAGTGGTACTGGGAAAACTGAACAGCTACATCAACAGTTTCTAACACTATACACAAAGGTAAGCTCAAAATGGATTAAAAACCTAAATGTAAGATCAGAAACTATAAAACTCTTAGAGGAAAACATAGGCAGAACACTCAATGACATAAATCAAAGCAAGATCCTCCAGGACCCACCTCCTAGAGTAATGGAAATAAAAACAAAAGTGAACAGGTGGGACCTAATTAAACTTAAAAGCTTTTACATAGCAAAGGAAACTGTAAACAAGGTGAAAAGACAAACCTTAGAATGGGAGAAAATAATAGCAAATGAAACAACTGACAAAGGACTAATTCCCAAAATACACAAGCAGTTCATACAGCCCAATACCAGAAAAAGAAACAACCCAATCAAAAAGTGGAGAAAAGACCTAAACAGACATTTCTCCAAAGATGTACAGACGGCTAACAAACACATGAAAAGATGCTCAACACCACTCATTATTAGAGAAATGCAAATCAAAACTACAATGTATGGAGAGAGTAACATGGAAACTTACATTACCATATGTAAAATAGATAGTCAATGGGAATTTGCTATATGTCTCGGAACTCAGGGCTCTGTGTCAACCTGGAGGGGTGGGATGGGGATGGAGATGGAAGGGGGGTTCAAGAGGGAGGGGACATATGTACAACCATGGTTGATTGATACTGATGTTTGACAGAAAACAACAAAATTCTGTAAAGCAATTATCCTTCAATGAAAAATTTTAAAAAAAGAAACGAACTGTGGTCATGAGAAAGAGTGGAAGGAATGCCTTTTGTGTGGGGGGGGGTGGGTCTCAGCTATAAAGCAAAAAGGGTAGCTAAATGATAAAACTTATTTATTTTTGGCTGTGCCGGGTCTTCATTTCTGCACCAGGGCTTTCTCTGGTTGAGGTAGGCGAGGGCTGCTCTTCGTTGTGGTGTATCAGTTTCTCATTGTTGTGGCTCCTCTTGTTGATGAGCACAGGCGCCATCTCTGTAGTTGTAGCATAGGGACAGTTGTTCCGCAGTATGTGGAATCTTCCCGAACCAGGTATTGAACCTATGTCCCCTGCATTGGCAGGTGGATTCTTACCACTTCACGACCAGAGAAGTCAAAAAATAATTTGTTTTAAAATTAGAATAAGAAAAGATGTTTGAAAGAACTGATTAATTTCTCATTTTCATTATACTAATTTTAGATAAATTTCAAACACTTCATTTTTCTTTATGTATTAGAAGAAGTTTTAATAATCTGTAGAAACTATCATAAAGGAAAAAGCTTTGGTGTTATAGAAGTCATTCTACAAAGTTGTTCCCAGAATAACTTATTTCTCTAACAGTGTAGTCTATATTCTGCTGGTGTTGAAGGAATGGATACCACCAAAATAAGTAATTCATGGAAACCGTTTTTTACTGCAGTTTAGAAAATTCAAACAGTCAGGTTTATTAGTGTATTTTCCCCCAATCTAAATCAAAAGTGGACTCTCACATCCAATCCAAAGCTTCTTCTGTCTTTCTCTCCCCCCCAGTAATCCATCTAACACAGGCTTGATAAGAATTTGGAAACCTCCACTAGTGTGCCTTTTTCCTATTTTTCCTCCCCATTTTTCCACTGCTTACCTACTCAGTGTGCTGCTGGAGGAAAAGGTTAAGAGGTATGGGGACAGGATCTTACCGGCTTCGTTCAATGGAGTTTTAAAACATAAACTTGAGAGAGGAGGGGAGTATAAATGCAGGGTTGTTAAGATTTGTTTGAAATTGAGACATCAGCAACCTAGAATAATCACATATATAGAAACCTCGTGGTAACCACAAACCAAAAATCTGTAATAGATACACACCCAAAAGAGAAAGAGAATTCCCTGGCAGTCCAACAGTTAGGACTCTGGGCTTTCACTGCTGAGGGCCTGGGTTCAGACTCTAGTTGGAGAACTAAGATCCTGCAAGCCGTGAGGTGCAGCCCAAAAAAAGGAAAGAGAGCAAAAGGAATCCAAACATAACACTAGAGAGAGTCATCAAATCACAAGGGAAGAGAACAAAAGAAGAAATAGACAAAGACAAATACTGTATGTTATCACTTGTATGTGGAATCTAACAAAAATGAATATAACAAAACAGACTCAGAACAAGCTAGTGGTTACCAGTCAGGAAAGGGAAAGGGGTGGGGCAAAATACAGGAGTAGATGAAGAGGCACAAACTACTGTAAATAAAATAAATAAGCTACAAGGATATGTCATACAGCACAAGGAACATAACCAAGTTTTTAAATAACCTTATCATTATTGTTACTTTATTTTGGCCACATCTCATGGTGTGTGGGAGCCCAGTTCCCTAACCAGTGATCTTAACCCCCTTCAGTGGAAGCACAGAGTCTTAACCACTGGACTGCCAGGAAAGTCCCTAAAGTAACTTTAAATGAAGTACAATCTATAAAAATTTTGAACCAGTGACACTAAATCCTTACTTTATATAACTAACCCATGAGAAATAAGATTCAATAAATAATAATCTTAGGGCTTGAAAATACATATATAGATGAGAGGATCGGAGCTCTGGAAAAGTCTATTGCTCAACTTTTCTCATTACTTAAAATTATTTACTCAAAATCATTTATTCAAAAAGTACCCTATCATGATAAAGATGCACATGAATGCAGAAAATATACGGGAAAAGTTAAATTAATTCATAAAATGTTAATGGAAACAAAGCAGTATTTCTAAATGTTAAGTGTATTACTTTGTATAATTTGATTCTGAGTTCATATGTAATTAAATTAATAAACTGAATGTCATAAGTATAACCACCACAAAAATATGTATACATAAACTTGATTAGTAAATTTTCAGATAAGTAGCACATACATTACAGACCAGCAAAAGAGACAAGTGATCTGGCTGGTAGACAGAGAGAGAAGAAGCATTGGCTTTCAAAAAACGTTCAGGTTTAAAACTTGATTCTGACATTTATAAGCTTCAGTTTTTGTAAGGATTTGATTTAATATGTATATAAATACTTAATTCAGTGTCTGTCATAGACACTTGGGACTCTCTAAGTGGAATGAAGCTCTGTTTTCAAAGAGAAGTTTTTGTTTGTTTGTTGTAGTTTTGACAGTTTGTTGCAGCTTAAATTATTATGAAGATTGAAAATCCAGTGGTGTAAAGACTAGTAGGATTGTTCACTAAACGGTTTCATTGAGAGACCTGTGAGAGATCCTGTTTTAGGTGTCCTTTTTCTCCCTCTAAGGTAACTAATCCATTTCATGTAGGTGGGAAGCACAGGTATGTGTCAGGAATTATAAGAAAAATGTATGTTCATAATAGAAAATTTAGTACACAAAAATATAAGGAAAATTAAAAACCAATGGGTAGCATAGCCTTTCATTTTGTAACAATCTCTAGAAATAATACATGTTCCTCATATTCAAAAACTCAAAGAAGCAAGAAAAAAAAACTCATAATCCCTCTACTCAGAGAGTAAATATCATTATCCATTTTTCTTCTTAAATGAATTTGTATTTTTTACTGAAATGGGGTCACATTATTTAAATTACTTTTGTAATGTTCTTTTTTATTCATTGTATTATCAGCATCGTTTAGTATGAATAAATTCTCATCAACAGTACAATTTTTAATGAATAATATCCCATTGTATGGATATACTAAAACCTATTTAAGCAGTCCCTAGTAACTTTTATTAAATTTCCTTAATGTTTGTGATGAACAGTCTTATAACTACATATAGGCACAGATTTATTCTTTTACTTATAAATCTGATTATATATTGGAATTAGGTTTCATCAGGTTCACTTGTGGTCTTTTATCCCTTCTAGCAACTTCCTGGACTTTTTTCCTACAAATATTGCTTCTTTTTCATATTCAGTCTTTTCCCTTCTACTTGCCCCTTTCTCTATATAAATACACTTGTCATTTCTATTCCTAAAAAATCTCTCTTTCAACTCTACCTCTGTCTCACTGGTGCCCAGTTTTTAGTCCTTCTCTTTATCATCCATACTCTGCACACTTGCTTTTAGTGCTTTTTAAACTTCGTTCACTCCTCAGTTTTCAGTGGCTGGCCCCCTCCTCCCTCTAACCAGAGTCATCAGTGCTGAATTACCTGATTACTTAAGTTCAGTGACGTGTTTCAAAGTCTTCACCACTCCTTGGCTTTTAACTCTGTTAATCATTCTCTAAAGCTTTCTTCAGGTGACAAAACATTTTCCCCCACATTGACTCTTTTCTGTCTCCTTTACTAGTGATTCTTTTTTGAGTCTCTGTAAATATTGGTCATGTATCTCAAGATTCCATTGTTAACACCTCTTTGATTCTCCCTGGACAAATTCATTCACTCTGGTGGTGTCAGTTCTCACCCAGGTGTTGGCTCCTAGATATTTACCTATAACCCTTACCTGTCTCCTGAGCCTGTTCATATTGGTAAACAGTTTCCACTTAGATATTCCTTATTGTTGTTCAGTTGCTAAGTCATGTGTGACTCTTTGCAACCCCATGGACTATGTAGCTTGCCAGGCTCCTGTCCTCCACTACCTCCCAGAGTTTGCTCAAAGTCATGTCCTTTGAATTGTGATGCTATCTAAGCATCTCATCCTCTGCTGTCCCCTTTTCCTTTTGTCTTCAATCTTTCAATCTTGTCTTCAATCTTCAAAGCATCAAGGTCTTTTCCAGTGAGTCAGTTCTGTGCATCTAGTGGCCAGAGTATTGGAGTTTCAGCATCAGTCTTTACAATGCATATTCAGGTTCAATCCTTTAGGATTGACTGGTTTGATCTACTTGCAGTTCAGGGGACTCTAAAGAGTCATCTCCAGCACCACAATTCAGAAGCATCAATTCTTCGGCACTTAGCCTTCTTTATGGACCAACTCTTACATCGGTACATGACTACTAGAAAAACCATAGCTTTGACTATATAAAATATGCCTTTGTTGTTGGTGTTCAATTGCTCAGTCATGTCTGACTGCAACCCCATGGACTGCAGCACACCAGGCTTCCCATCCTTCACCATCTCCCAGAGCTTGCTCAAACTCACGTCCACTGAATTGATGATACCATCCAACCTTCTCATCTTTTGTCATCCCCTTCGCCTCCTGCCTTCAGTCTTCCCAGCATCAGGTCTTTTATAATGAGTCAGCTCTTCACATCAGGTGGCCAAAGTATTGGAGCTTCGGCTTCAGCATCAGTCCTTCATGAATATTCAGGATGGATTTCCTTTAGGATTGACTGGTTTGATCTCCTTGCAGTCCAAGGGACTCTCAAGAGTCTTCTCCAACACCACAGTTCAAAAACATCAGTTCTTTAGTGCTCAACATTCTTTATGGTCCAGCTCTCACATCCATACATGACTACTGGAAAAACCGTAATTTTGACTATACAGATCTTTGTTGGCAAAGTAATGTCTCTGCTTTTTAATATGCTGTCTAGGTTTGTCATAGCTTTTCAAGGATAAAACTTTGTTGTAGATATGCCTTCAGTTCAGTCGCTCAGTCATGTCTGACTCTTTGCAACCCCATGAATTGCAGCACGCCAGGCCTCCCTGTCCATCACCAATTCCCGGAGTTCATCCAAACCCACGTCCATCGAGTCGGTGATGCCATCCAGCCATCTCATCCTCTGTCGTCCCCTTCTCCTCCTGCCCCCAATCCCTCCTAGCATCAGGGTCTTTTCAAATGAGTCAGCTCTTCACACCATGTGGCCAAAGTACTGGAGTTTCAGCTTCAGCATCTGTTCTTCTAATGAATATTCAGGACTGATTTCCTTTAGGATAGACTGGTTGGATCTGCTTGCAGTCCAAGGGACTCTCAAGGGTCTTCTCCAACACCACAGTTCAAAAGCATCAATTCTTCAGCGCTCAGCTTTCTTCACAGTCCAACTCTCACATCCATACATGACCACTGGAAAAACCATAGCCTTGACTAGACGGACCTTTGTTGGCAAAGTAATGTCTCTACTTTTGAATATGCTGTCCAGGTTGGTCATAACTTTCCTTCCAAGGAGTAAGCGTCTTTTAATTTCATGGCTGCAATCACCATCTGCAGTGATTTTAGAGCCCCAAAAAATAAAGTCTGACACTATTTCCACTGTTTCCCCATCTATTTCCCATGAAGTGATGGGACCAGATGCCATGATCTTCGTTTTCTGAATGTTGAGCTTTAAGCCAACTTTTTCACTCTCCTCTTTACTTTCATCCAGAGGCTTTTTAGTTCCTCTTCACTTTCTGCCATAAGGGTGGTGTCATCTGCATATCTGAGGTTATTGGTATTTCTCCTGGCAATCTTGATTCCAGCTTGTGCTTCATCCAGCCCAGCGTTTCTCATGATGTACTCTGCATAGAAGTTAAATAAGCAGGGTGATAATATATCTACTACTGTGGGCAGGAATCCCTTAAAGAAATGGAGTGGCCATCATGGTCAACAAAATAGTCCAAAATGCAGTACTTGGATGCAATCTCAAAAACTACAGAATTCGTTTCCATGGCAAACCATTCAGTATCACAGTAATCCAAGTCTGTGCCCCAACCAGTAACGCTGAAGAAGCTGAAGTTGAACGGTTCTGTGAAGACCTACAAGAGCTTTTAGAACTAACACCCAAAAAGGATGTCCTTTTCATTATAGGGAACTGGAATGCAAAAGTAGGAAGTCAAGAAACACCGGGAGTAACAGGCAAATTTGGCCTTGGAATACGGAATGAAGCAGGGCAAAGGCTAATAGAGTTTTGCCAAGAAAATGCACTGGTCATAGCAAACACCATCTTCCAACAATACAAGAGAAGACTACACATGGACATCACCAGATGGTCAACACCAAAATCAGATTGATTATATTCTTTGCAGCCAAAGATGGAGAAGCTCTATACAGTCAGCCAAAACAAGACCAGGAGCTGACTGTGGCTCAGATCATGAACTCCTTATTGCCAAATTCAGACTTAAATTGAAGAAAGTAGGGAAAACCACTAGACCAGGTATTGAAGATATGCCTTAGACAGCTTATTTCTTAGTGGAAATTAATACAAAGAATTCCTCCTCATCCCCTAGCCAGCCACATTTCATGTAGTTCTTCAGTCCTTTGACTTTTGCTTCTCCAGTCTCCAACATTCAGTGATTCAAAATCCTGTCCATTCTTTCCTGTCATATCCATCCCCTCATTCCCATCCTCACTGCCTTAGTTTAAGCCCTCATGTCTTGCCAATGTTATGTGGGAGCTTTTCAGTTAAGTCCATACTTTACCCCTGATAGCTCAGTTGGTAAAGAATCCGCCTGCAATGTAGGAGACCCCGGTTCAGTTCCTGAGTTGAGAAGATCCCCTGGAGAAGGGATAGGCTACCCACTCCAGTATTCTGGCCTGGAGAATTCCATGGACTGTATGGTCCATGGGATCGCAAAGACTCTGACACGACTGAGCAACTTTCATTTTCACTTTACCCTGCTGCCAGAGTTCTTTAAAACACACGAGATATTGTCAATCCCTTACCTTCAGTGATTCCTCATTACACATCATATGATATAATTCAAATTTCATTGTATGATATTTAAAGCTATTTGGAATCGGGCCAGATGTTCCTTCTCTCCAGACTGCCTTCCCTTGTCTTGTTCACCTGATGACCATCATCTCTTCTGCCCCTGCTGTATGCATTCTTCCCGTAATGCAAACAGTTTTACTGGTTTTTCTTTTTCAGTTGCTTGTGGGCACAACCATCATCTCTGCACTGTTACAGTGCCTAAACTTAGTTACTTGTAGATAATATTTGATTTAATTATTAGTATTTGTGAATTAAGGTCACCTTTTTTGGGTGCAGTTGCCTGCACCAATATGGCATATGAATACAATATGATTTTGTAAGTTAGAAGAGCTCTTGCAATATTGTTGCAAACTACTTCTGGTTATCTGTGCCCTGTATCAGAGTAGATGCTGTTGCATAAAAATTTGTGTGTTGAAATTTTCCATTAGGAGGGTGTCAGGTGGAAATGAAAAGGTAGGTTCATGGGATCTTTTTAGCATCAGGCTTACTTAGCATTTGGATTTTCAGGTTTATTCAGTTGGCAGAGATTTAATGTTGAAGATAAATATTAACCCATTTGGAAACATTAAATAGAAATGCTTGTTTTAAGAAAGAAAAGAGTACTGTTCTTTCAATGGTAGGAGTAAATGTGATGCTTCATTTTAAGATAATTAAAAAATAGTGAATTTTAAAATTCTGGTCTTGAGTTACCAAATTACTGCCTCTTGTCCACTAAGTTCTGCCTTGGTGTTAACGTGCTCCGTTTCTGTCAACTAAATAGTTTTCTTTTTTTAATTGAAGTATAGTTCATGTTCAATATATGTAAATTACAGATGTTCAATACAAAGATTCACAGTTTTTAAAGGTTAAACTTCACTTGTGGTTCCTATAAAATATAGGCTATATTCCCTGTGTTGTGTTTAGATTAGTACTTACAGATATAGCAATGGCCCAGTCCTTTAAAGCAATCTCCTCATTTTAAGTATATTTCTGATATTTGTGAAAACATTTTTATAATTACAAGGAAAAAAGGAGTTAAGTAAAGATCAGTACATTTAGGGGTACTTTTTCAGGGTTTTGTTTTTCACATGTTGTTTTATTTCTTTTTCCATTTTTACTGAAGGCAATTTATATTCTTTGTTTAATTTTTTTTAAGGCCAAAGGTTGTAATGAAAAGCAAGTCTCCCTCCTGCCCTAGACCTCAAAGTTCCTTTCGTTTCCAGTTAACAAATGGAAGCACACTGTGTGAACTTCAGTACTTTGCTTTTCAATTTAATATATCAACGTACATAGTTGTACCTCATTGTTTTTTGTAGCGGCAAGTATTCCATTATCTGGAGGTAACTATTTAACTAGGCTTTTATCGATGGTCGTTTAGATTATTTCTGGTGTTTATAACCAGCGCTCTTATGAATATCCTCACTGATGTACATGTCTTTGTATATGTATGCAGATATATTTACCAACTTAAAGAATATGCTCAGGGGTTGGTAGGGGAAGTCTGTGCATTTAAAATTTTGATATATGTTGCCAAATGTAGAGAAATATAAGTCCCAGTTTTAGAGAGAGGAGATTTCTTACATATGTCCTGTTTTTCCCAGTGGATTAATTGTGATTTAAATTTTTTTCTTTTTTTTTTTTTTCAGTATTCAGGGTCAGTTTTACATATTTGCCAACTATATATATTTAAATGCTTATATTCATGGCTGACTCCTCAAAATGAAGTTAAAAATGGTTTTAAGCAAAACCAGTTAGTACTCAGATACCTGTTTTTTCTTTCCTGCATGAAGTTGCAGGGTAGCATTATCTTTCTTGAGCTTATTTTAAAATTCTAGGGTTTCTTCTTTTCTTCCTTAGAAAAAATTGAATTGATTAACTTTTAGAAATGCATTTTGAAAATGAAGTAAGGTTTTTCTGGCAGGTGAGTGAAAATAGTAATTGGAAATACAGATTTGGGGTTTCCCCTGTTCCTTAAACCCAATGAAATTACGATGCTTTGCCAAATTAAAAAAAAAAAAAGTTAAAGTTCAGATTCCTGTGTGAGGTTGTCAAATTCTCACGCTGTATATTTTCTTTCAGATTCCTTTGTTTCTTCCTCTTCCTCTCAGCCTGTATCTCTATTTTCGACCTCACAAGGCAAGTCTGTCATTTTTTGTGTGCATTAATAAAAGAAAAATGTTAAGAGAAAGAGGCTGTAACTGGGGAAATGAGGCAGGAGTTTTCTGTTGCCCCCAAATTCCCTAAAATAAAAACTAAATACAAGTTAGCAACTCCTAATGACTTTCTCGTAAAGCTCAATAAAATAGAATGAGGCTGGGTGGACCCTTTAACATAGCATAAGCTTTAGGTGTAACTTTGAGTATTTTAAAAATTAGAAACTTGCCAAAATAACTTGGAGTAGAAAGAACTGCAGCTCAGAAAACACACTTTCTCCAGAATGCATTCAACCTGTTGATTTGCAGTTATCTAATTTGTTTGGAGAGGTAGTGGATTTGGGAAAACTATAAAACTGTGCTTCCACTGAACTAATACACCGTCCTAGCTAGAATACTTTAGTGTGGACTTATCTGAGATTCATCCCAAGAGCTAGGCCAGTTCCACATTGCCTAGGAACACTGAACAAGTCAGTTGAATTTTTGGCAAGCGAGGCTTGTTTTCCTGGAGATTAAATTATGATGTTTTGGGGGGTTTGTTCTTACTCTATCAATGAGGAAGGGAATCAGAGTTGATAGCTACATGGAAGAGAATGTGCTTTGTGCTGCTTCGATTTGCATTTTTAAAAAGTGCTGTTTCATTTGTGCTCTTGTACTCCACCTCAGGGATAGGTCAACGGAAAATCATTATTTTAAAAAAGATAATTAAACTCACTAGATAGGTCCAAGAAGCCTTGTTCAAAGAGTGTATTGTCCTAGCCGGAATGAAAGTGAGCATGCTGGTTCATTAGGAAGACTTTCGCCTTGTAAGAATAAAGAACCTAATGGGATAAAATAAACATAGTAAGTTTTTTTCAGAGTCTGATCTGCTTCTTGGGAAACATGATAGATAGTTTATTGCATTCATTTCAGACTGATAGGATTAGAGTCCCCAACTCTTTTATAATGTGCCTCACTGTGTGAATTTGGATATCTTCTGGGTCAAATTATGACCTTTGAAATTAACTTGTTTATAGTAAAATATAGATATTTTGTGAATGTTAGGAAATGAACATACAAATTGATCCTCAACATCTAGAACCCAACTAGATTTATATTTTTAAGGGTATTTTTTCCCTCATGAGAAATTTAATAATTTAGACAAATAGATATTACATTTATTCTATTCTGGAGGATGTCAGTTAAAAATATAGTGTAAATAGAACAAATAATTATATTTTCTCAAAGTATTTCAGATCTTTTAGGATACTTTCTTCATAGTCACTTTTTTCATATAGAAAGGAAATAATTGATAGCCTAAATAGTGTGACAATGCAACCTAATCACAACATGCCTAATATATAGAATGTTGAGAAGATATGTCATAGTTTTAAAAATTACTTTAATCCATATTAGGAGAAACTACATACACACTCAAATCAGAGGTAAATAAAAGGGATTTTTCTAATTAAAACAAAAGTTGAAGTAGGTTTCAGTTTCACAGTGACTATGAAAGTTTGTTTAAAAAAAATAGATTTGTAATTCTTCCTTTTATAGTTATTTTGACCAGTGCAGATTCAGGGTATGTTATTATTAAAAGGGTATTGTAAAAAAGCAGTTAAAAATGTCATATCCCTGAAGATGTTCCAATCTAGCCTCTATTACTAGTATTTTCTCCTGCAAAAAAAAGACATAATGGAAAAGCAGCCCACTTGGTGCTGTACGTCGTTGGCAGGTCTAGAGATCAGCTGATTCAGTTTTTTGAGGGCACTCTTTGGCAAGTGATTAGGTGTGTTCTAGGGTGGCCAAGACTGGTAGCTTCTAGTCTGCCTTAATAAAAGCAAGGGAAAGGAAGTTGCTGTAGTACTTAGTTAGCTGGATTAAACCCCCTGGAGAGGATAGCTAGGACCAGTTCCGCCCAGCTGCAGCCTTTCAGAGGGACTGTCGCCAGCAGGTACCTTTGAGTCCATAACTGGCACTAACCCAGCTAATCTGTCTCTGGCTTTCATATCCCTGAGCTGTTTAGCCTTGGAGAATTGTGCCTTGCTATATACGTCCAAGCCATATTAGGGCTTCCCTGGTGGCTCAGCTGGTAAAGAATCCGCTTGCAATGCGGGAGACCTGGGTTCAATCCTGGGTTGGGAAGATCCCCTGGAGAAGGGAATGACCTCCCACTCCAGTATTCTTGCCTGGAGAATTCCATGGACAGAGGAGCCTTAGCAGGCTACAGTCCATGGGGTCACAAAGAGTTGAACACAACTGAGCGGCTTTCACTTTCACTCTTTCTTTTCAAGCCATATTAAGCAATATGTAACAGTAATTAAAAATGACTTTTTCATACTTAAGAATGACATTTTTAATATTGAAATATATATTTATCATTATTGGACTTCGAGGGGCATGTACTAAAACTTGTCTTTTTCTGTTTTTTGATCATGCTGCTAAGCTCACGGGATCTTGATTCCCAGACCAGGGGTTGAACCTGGGCCCATAGTAGTGAAAGTGCTGAGTTCTAACCATTGGACCACCAGGGAATTCCCAAAGTTGTCATTAATTTGGACTGAGAAGAAAGGGCAGTTAAATCTTTCAAAAGGAAATTATGTAGTCTTTATTAAGTTGTACTACTTTGAAGTATACAGCTACTTAAGCTAACAAGTTAAGCTTTTTGAAAACTAAGAGATTTATGTTGAGAATGTCAAAAATAATCAGTTCTTCTTAAGTAAGTTGTATTCCTGAGTAGGTCCTTTCCAATCATTTGCTTATTGATTCCTTTTTTATAGTTCATCAAGCAGAGTTAAATTTCAACTTAATCCTGGAGCATTTCAAATAGGGGAGTAAATTTTAACATTTTCCTGTACTATTAAATAAGGATATTAACAGAGGTATAGATGTAGTTTATGTGGTCATTTGGGGTGGGTTGTTTTTTGTTTGTTTTGAGCTTTTACTGTGGTTAGTACTTTTTTATCTCATTTAATCCTCACAGCCAATTTTATGGAGGAAAGGTATTGCTTCTTTTACTAATTGAGGACATTGGGGTTTTAAATGGTGAAATCTCTTGTTCAAGGTCACACAGTGAGTAAATGACTCACCTAGGACTCTGAAGTCCATGTATGTAACTATTACCTCCAGTAAAGGTGATGTGTTAGTGATATTTTAAGGTTTACAGGTTTTTTAGGATGTCGTGTTAACATCATGAGAACACAAGAGGCAGAAATGACCATTTTAACCATAATATTGCTGTTAGTGATATAATTTAGTATCATCTGGGGGATGTACTCCCTCCATCAGACACAAAATCAAATTTGGTTTCTCCTTTTGAAATCTTTGATAAAAAGTGGAAGCTGGAAAATACTACAAATTTCTGTAGAAAACATTGGAAGAAAAGTGGGTGAAAATAAGATTATAAGGAGGATCCATCCGCGACCCAGAATTGGAAGCACATTTGCAGTAGTGAATATTTGCAAATAATTTGAGTAATGCAGTAGGTATATGGAATAGGAAGTTAAACACTGAACTTTGGGGCAAGCATTGAGGGAAAAAAATTGCCAGTTACAGCCTTTTTTTTTTTTTTTTTTTTAACAAAAGCAAAACATTTTTCTTTGTACAAAATAGACTTTCTGTTTAGGATCTAGCTTGGCTGCAAAGTGTCTGCTGGCTAACTTCCTATTTTGATGCTTGGCTGAAAATTGCTGATACTGTTTTGCACGATAATTTGTCTTTCCCTCTTGTTTTGTGAATATGAGAAAATTCAAGTGTAGGAAAGCCTATACCTGAATATTTCAAGCCTCCCTTGTATGAATAAGCATAATATGTATGTGAAAATGTAACTTGGTGGCTTACTACAGGCTGGCACCCTTTCTTCACTGGTGTGTGCTTTTTCCATGTTACCAACTAAAAGTAATGAATTTCCAGGCTGGGTAGTAACCAAATGGTAACTGTAGCATAATCCCAAGTTACTCACTCTTTTAAGGAAGAAGTATAATATACAATATTCATTATGGCTTACCTGTTTCTAGATCACATTGTGTTTTCATTATTAAGTTACAAAACACTTGAATAAAAAAATACTAAACCCTTTTCTAAAAGTTTGGAGAATAAGAGAAGATATTTTGAAAGATAGAGTAAACAGTCTATGAAGAGGCTTTTTCAATTCAAAATATTCACTTGACGCATACACAGTATTCAGTTAAAAGTTGTTTCTTTATCCTGTGATTGGGCTTCCCTGATGGCTCAGTGGTAAAGAATACAACTGCAATGCAGGAGACTCTGGTTTGATCCCTGGGTCTGGAAGATCCCCTGGAGGAGAAAATGGCAATCCGTTCCAGCATTCTTGCCTGGAGAATCCCACGGACAGAAGAGCCTGGCGGGCTAGAGTCCATGGGATTGCAAGAGTCAGACATGACTTAGTGCCTTAACCACATCTTGTTCTATGAGATAAAATACTCTGGATATAGAAGAGGGGAAACTTTTTCAATTTCCATGCAAGATTCTCTAGTCAAGTGGAGCTTTTGCCTTATTCCAATCAAAATTTTGAGTTAATATATTAACTCAATTTAATCCTCAGAGCAATTCTTAAGTTAGGTGCTTTAGTATCCCAATTTTTCAGATGGTATTAAGCAACTTGACAAGGCCACACACCATTAGTAAGTGTAATGAAAGGATTTTGCAACTCTTAATAGGGATTTTGGGTTTGGGTTTGGGAGTGGTCTGGAAATTTAGAGTATGACCGCCAACTTAATTTCCTAGTCTTATTTAAGATACTATATGTAAATGGAAACTTCTGAGTAATGACTATTAAGTGTCATGCTGACTAATTGGAAGAGTCTTTGCCAATGGAGCTTAGTTTCTAAAGACCTGTTAGATTCTAGTCTTTGTTTTATTTAATGTTTTCTTACCATTGTAAGCACTTTACTTCCAGACTGCTTTTTTCCATGTCTTGATACAAATTAGCTCTGTTCAAGTTTGTTAGAATTTCAACTAGCCAAATGAACTTCTTTCCATTTGCTGAAATTCTAAGCAAGATAATTATTAAAATTAAAGCAAAAATGCTAACTTACTTTGCTACATGTGGGGAAGCTTGATTGACTGTCATGAGAGCTAACATCCAGAGCTAATAGCTAATAGATGCTATTGGCTGAGGAATTACTCTCCTAATTACTGAGGAAAGATTGCAGCACCACACTCTGTTTAGCCCCTAAACCTCTCCCCCCAGAAAACACTGTCTGCTCCAAGCATTGCCACATTATCATTAGGGAACATGATAAAGCTATTTTTGTGTATATAATAGTTATGTCATATTAAAGAATCTTCAGTAAAATGAAGTCTGTCAAGAAGTTACGGCATTCAGTACAGAACTTGGTATTCTGAGAATAAGATTTCTAACCTAATCTAGTTTTTACCTCAGATTATTATATACCTAATTCTAAACTTCTGGAGTACTAAGAGTTCAAAGAAATTAGAAAAGAAACAAGGCTTAGAAAACTGAGAATTTTGTGTCCTGACAAAGCATAGAACATTTCTACCATCCTCTTTGTGTGTGTGTGTGGCCGCACCGCATAGCTTATGGGATCTTAGTTTGTCAGCCAGGTCTTGCTGGCAGAGAAAGCATCAAGTCCGAACCACTGGACCACCAGGAAGCTCACTGCCATACGTTTTTTTTGTTTCTAATACTGTGTGCATTCTTTCATTAGCATCTTGTATCAGTTGCTTTCTTTCTCATTTCATCAAATCCATCATCATCATCATTATCATTTACCTGTTGACTTTGCTTCTTTTCGGTCTCCCACTCTGTACTGTAAGCTCCACAAAAGCAAGGATTTTTTCTGTGTTCACTGGTTTTTAATCTAGATTCTAAAACAGTGTCGGGCACATGATAGTGGCACTCAGTAATTAACAATGAATTATTACTAATTCATTCTGTCCACTTGTGTCTGTAAAATGACAAGTCTAACTCATCTGAAATCTCAATCTCTATAAAACATATAAGCTGAGCATTCCCTGTGAGAGGTGGAGTCAGTGTTGTTCAAGATTCCATTCGTTTGAAGGGAGGAGGTCCCAGTTTTACCTTATTCCAGATTTAGTTCGTTTAATGTCTCCTAGTAGAAACATTCTGGAGAAGGCAATGGCATCCCACTCCAGTACTCTTGCCTGGAAAATCCCATGGACGGAGGAGCCTGGTAGGCTGCAGTCCATGGGGTCGCTAAGAGTCAGACACGACTGAGTGACTTCACTTTCACTTTTCCCTTTCACACATTGGAGAAGGAAATGGCAGCCCACTCCAGTGTTCTTGCCTGGAGAATCCCAGGGACGGGGGAGCCTGGTGGGCTTCCATCTATGGGGTCGCACAGAGTCGGACACGACTGAAGCGACTTAGCAGCAGTAGAAACATTCACCAGTAAATTCAATAATAATACATAGCTCAGACTGTGGAATATTCTGATATTAATGTAGTCCATAGTTCTTTAAATTTCAGGTCTTTAAACCTTTTAACCTGCAGTGGTGAGCTTCATTTATCCTTAATCTTGCTGTGTATCCATACTGTACAATGATAGATGCAAAGCCATGTTTACTGCATTAGAACTAAATATGAATTATAGCTTACTTCTGTGTCATGGGTACAATTTGTACCACCAAACTGCAACTATTTTTTTCTCAATTTACAAAGACTTTTCCCCCAGATTATAGTTACACTGTGCTAAAGGTCAGAGATCCTGTTACATCAGATTTCAGTAATGTTTTAAAATATAGGAACTTTATCTGGCATTTGGAAACACATTTTTGTAATAGTAGAATTTTGTCTCTTGCAGTAAGATATTTAAGTATTTCTTTTCATCTTTATAAAATGATTTTGAATAGAATAAAGTCATACTTTTGCTTTCATCTAATTATTATTCAGCTTCTCAAATTAAAAAACATCAGTTGAATAAAAGTAATCGCAAAAGTTTTTCTCTCTCACATCTTCCCAATTGCTCATTCACACTCAAGGAAGGCATTTCTGTCCTGAGGGCTCACCTGAGCAAGCTGAATCTTTGATTCATTCTTTTGGAACTCGTTGTTTACTTTGTTCCAGCTCCAGAGATACAACAGTGTGTGAGAACGATGGTGCTTGGAACATCGTTGCTGCCCTTGGGACAGTTGTTCTGATCTTTTCTCCAGTAAAAAACTTCCTAGGTTGGAGAGTTGGAAAACAGGGTGGTAGATCAGTGGCTACTGTGATTAAAAACTGATAAGACCTAATGAATGTATTGCTTTTAGGGGAGTATTTTCTGTTTTAAAAGATTTTCTGGAGTTCACTCTTCTTAATAAAGGAAACCAGGGTACACAGTTCAGTTTTCAGGTGACAAGTTGGTACAAGAGATTTTGGAACAGACCAACGTTTTCAGTGCCCTTTAAAACATTAAGGCCCTCTTTACCTGGGGCCCACCTTCCCTGTGGATAGAATGGAGTGTACTTCTAGCCTGATTTTTAGGCTGGGCGGGGTCTGCTGTATCTCTTGGGGGAAAAAAAACTCTCATCACTTGTTTCCCTTTTCAGATAGTCAGGCTCTTAACAGTGGTTTTATAAAAGGGGTGTGTTCTGAAGTGTTCCACCTACAGATGAGAGTATATCAGTACTTCATAATATGTTTGTTTTATATGGATTACATTGTTTCTGCTGAATAGCTCTACTAAATACCAAAGGAAAAGGAATAAACACTTCCCCAGATTATCCAATCTTTATTATAACCTTCTTCATGCTTTACCATTAAAGGGAAAATGTAGATTGATAAGTATTTTGTCATGAAAATTTTTTTTCATTTGCAGTTTGTAGCATGATCAGCCTCTTCTGTGTCACTGCTGGTGGTTTTATGCATGTCTTATAGGATAACTATTGATCATTGTTTTGTTACATATTTATGTGTGTATATGTATATATATATCCTGTGTGTGTGTGTATATATATATATATATATATATATGAATTTAAAAATAAAAAGCATGCTGCTTGGCCTGACTAGCTAATGTGTAATTGTACCTGGTAAACAATTGTTTTTCTTTCAAATTCTGGCCATAGAGGGATTGAGCTCTCTTTGCTCTGATGAGCCGCCTTCAGAAATTATGACTTCCTCCTCTTGTTCATCTTCTGAAATACGTAACACTGACCTTACAATACTACATGGAGTAAAAAGCAAAATGTTAGGCAGCCAGATTCTTTTAGCCCAAGAAGAAAAAGACTGCTTGGCTCTTCTAGATGAGAAAAAGATGGAAAAGCCTCCGGGGGCCAGTAAAGACATGGAAGACTCCCCAGTTTCTGCTGCAGAAGGAGTTCACTGTGACCGTCCTTCCATTCCACTCAGCTTCCTGGGTCATCCTGCTTTTCTCTCAAAGGAAGTTGGTCAAATGGAACAGCAGATAAATAAAGATCAAGAGTCCAGGAACCCAAATGAGGAACCAAATAGGGATAATATAACTGCCTTGGATGCAGATGACAAGTTCACTGTGCTGACAGCCCAGAAGCCAGCCACCCAGCAGCCTAAAGCAGAAGGCATTTGTCCATATTCCTTGTCTCCTTCTGAAGCTTCAAGAGGTGGTGTTATGGAAAAGGAGTCCCCTGAATCACCATTTGAAGTAATTATTGACAAAGCAGCATTTGACAAAGAATTTAAAGACTTATATAAGGAAAGCATAAATGATTTTGGTAGCTGGGCAGTGCATACTAGTAGAGAATCACCTGCAGACATTTCAGAGTCTAATGACAAAGTATTTCCACTGAGAAAGAAAGAAGCAGGGCATTACCCAGCCTCTGCATTGCTCACCAGGCAGTTTTCACACACAACTGCAGCATTGGAGGAGGTATCTAGATGTGTGAATGATATGCATAACTTTACTAATGAAGTACTGACTTGGGATTTGGTTCCCCAAGTGAAACAGCAGAGTGATAAAGCTGAGTACAACACAAAAACTACAGGACTTGGCACAAGTGACTATAATTCAGAAATTCCTGTTGTAAATCTCAAAACGAACACTCAGAAAATTCCTGTATGTTCTATTAATGGAAGCACTACTAACACTAAATCACCAGGTGACTGGGCGGAAACATCTCTCCCACAGGAAAATGCTGTGCCAGATCATTTTGATTCCACACAGGAAGTCACTATCAAAGGTGTGCAAGACAGTGTGCAGAAAAGAGACGACACACTTTCAGAGTTACCTGGATCTCCACTGGAGAAATGTGTCTCTCTTGGCTCTGGAGTGGCCACAGATAAAGTAGTTTTACCCGACGGCCACCTGAAAGGTGGAATGAGCTGGCAGACCTCTGTGTTGGGAGAAGTGACAGAAGCTGATAGTTCTGGTGAATCTGATGACACAGTAATAGAGGACCTCACAGCAGATAATTCATTTGAGAGAAACAAAATTCAGGCTGAAAAACCTGTTTCTATCCCAAGTCCTGGTGTAAAAACAGATGGAGAAGTCAAAGAGATCCTCAGTTGTAACAAGAAAGACAGAACATCTGAAAATGTTGAAGGGTCGGTCAGTGACTCTGAGCCACGACAAGTTCAGCCTGATCCTCTTGAAAGGAGCCCAGGTGAAGCAGTATGTTCACTAGTATCTAATAAGAATGGCACGTCAGAAGTGAAGCAGTCAGGTAGTAAGCATGAAGCTGTTCCTGAAAAGCCTGTTGCAGCTGAGAACCCAAAACTCCCTTCAGAAGCAGCTCCTACAGAACTGGCACAAAGTGTGACAAGCTCTGCCTATCTGGAGCCATTGCATGAAAAAAATGTGAAAGATCTAGATGATTCTTCCCCAGAGGACCTGATGGCGGCCTTTACAGAAGCCAGAGAGAAAGGAATAGTAGGTAAAGGTGAAGGCAATACCTTCAAAGCAACATCAGAGGAGACTAAGGACTTTAAAACAACTCTTCCTCTAGATGCTTTGCATGAGAGTAAGTCAGGTGGTTCTGAAATTAAAAACATAAAAAGCAAATACAGTGAACAAAGCAAAGAAACAAATGGGAGTGAGCTTCTGGAAGTTTTCCCTACCCAAGGTACTCCAATAGCATCTCTCGACTTAGAACAAGAACAGCTCACAATCAAAGCACTTAAAGAACTGAGTGAAAGGAAGGTTGAGAAGTCAGCTTCTGTACAGGATAAAGGAGAATCTCCTGAAGAAATATTCAAACAGACTTTAACAAATGTTAAAGAATCTTCTTGGCCACAGAGATCATATGATGTCCTAGAACACAAAGATGTCAAGACTGGATCTGATCTTGAGATTTCCAGGAAGCCCACTATTATCAAAGAAACCAGTAGGGTAGAGGTTATTTCCAGCCTTAGCAAGACTGAGCCAGTAAACGAGCCTGTCCTAACAAGACTTCTGACAGATGCATCAGGTAACCGCTTACATTAGAAATACTGCATGTGGGAAAAAAAAGAAATACTGCATGTGGTTAATTCTGCTATGATTGATTATTTAGAGGGCCATTTTTCTTAGTCTCTGATTTATATCACTAAATTATAGCTAGAATAAAATATACTGTATAATGGGGAAAGGTAAATTTTTTTTTAATGGTTGTTTGATTTGGTTCTCTTATACAAATGTTTCCCAAAGCAGGAGACTACTTGTTAAAATTAATTCTCCTAAAGAAAAAAAGTGTCATGGTCCAGTTTTAGATTGCTGCTTTTAAGACTATCACTAGGCTCTTATTTACACAGATTATGATAAAATCTCCATAATAGTAGCACTGCTTAGCCCTTGGGTTTTTTGCTTAGCCCTTGTAAAATCTATTTAGCAATCAAAGAGAAAGGAATTCCTGCTGGGAAGATAATAAATGAAACTTTTAATTAATCTGCTCTTATACCACAGAGATTTTATGCTCTGAAAGTAGGTAACCTGTACTCCAGTGCAGTTGTGCCAGTGATGCTTTAGGAGAACTCATGTATAGTTCTGCTTTGGACCTTGTTGACATTCTTCAGGTCAGAATTCTTTGTATGATACTAGAAGCCCTTCTGCTTGTCTTCTGTTTGTTTGAGTGATTACTTTCCTAGCTGTTGACCCTCATTTAAATTACTTCAGAAGCTCTCTGTTCTGGTGTCTTAGTGTGAAAAAAAGATCTATAAAGCCTTCAGAATCAGCCCCCAACCTCTGATCTGATATGAGGTTCTGCACTTGGTGTATGATCAGTGTGGTCAGAATTAGGTGCTATGCAGGGCTCTGTGGTTTTCCAAACTTTTTAAACAATAGATTCCTCTTTAAAATGAAATCAGGCACAGAGTTATAATATTTAAAACAAAATGAGATTTTTGTTAAGAGAAACTTTTTAAGTGAGGTTGTACCATTTTTTTTTCCCCTGTAAAGGTTTTATTATGCACAGAATAAGGAGAGGGCTCAGTCCTTTACAGCCACTTCCCTCTGGTCACTTCTTCCAGCAAGGGTACCACTAACTTGCTTTGCTTGGTTAGGTTCCCTGCTGGCATCTATGGGTCACCTTGAAGTCCACAGCCGTAGGCCGCTGCAGAACCATGACTGCTGCCCATCATAGCCTGCAGCAGAAAGGCACCATTTACTTCTTATTTTATAAAGGTATTTCCTTACCGAAGACCATGGACAGGTTATTTAACCTTACTAAATCTTAATCCTTAAAATAGAGATAATAATGGTACTTACTTTATAATAGCGTGAAGATTAAAAGTGTAAATGCAGGTTATAAAGGGCCTCAGTTCAGTCACTCAGTGTCCAACTCTTTGCAACCCCATGGACTGCAGCACGCCAGGCTTCCCTGTTCATCACCAGCTCCTTGATTCATCAAACTCATGTCTATCAAGTCGGTAATGCCATCCAACCATCTCATCCTCTGTCATCCCCTTCTCCGCCTGCCTTCATTCTTTCCCAGCATCAGGGCCTTATCTAATGAGTCAGTTCTTCGCATCAGGTGGCCAAAGTATTGGAGCTTCAGCTTCAGCATCAGTCCTTCATGAATATTCAGGATGGATTTCCTTTAGGATTGACTGGTTTGATCTCCTTGCAGTCCAAGGGACTTTCTAGAGTCTTCTTCAACACCACAGTTGAAAAGCATCAAATTCTTCAGCGCTCAGCTTTCTTCAGAGGGCCTGCTGCTGCTGCTGAGTCGCTTCAGTCGTGTCCGACTGTGTGACCCCATAAATGGCAGCCCACCAGGCTCCCAGGCTCTCCAGGCAAGAACACTGGAGTGGGTTGCCATTTCCTTCTCCAATGCATGAAAGTGAAAAGTGAAAGTGAAGTCACACAGTTGTGTCTGACCCTTAGTCAGACCCCATGGACTGCAGCCTACCAGGCTTCTCCATCCATGGGATTTTCCAGGCAAGAGTACTGGAGTGGGATGCCATTGCCTTCGGCCTAGTATATAGTAAATATTCATTTAGCAGCAAGTGCAGGACCTGGCATATAGTAGGTCGTAGATCATTATTTGTTACTGAATGCATTGTTAATAATTATCTGTGAAAACACTGAGGCTTTTTTATAAACTCAAAAATGTGAAATGGCAGATAAGGATAGCTGTTATACTCTAGAAGTTGAAGATAGTTGAACTTGGATTAGAGACCTGAATCCGTATTGTTGCTAGAAATGTGACTTTAAACAATTAAGTTACATCACCTTTTGGGGCTTTAGTTTCCTTATCTATAAAGTGAGGATGTTGATGTAGGTGATCATCAATACCATTTCTCTGACCCTGGTAAATACTAGTTTTCTTTATGAGTTGTTGTCAAAATTCTTAAACATAGACTTTTGAAGTGATGAGGTGTATAGAAATTAGGTAACAATCCAGTGTCTAATTCTGGCAAATTCCTGCTTTAGTGTGTGCCCTTTGACAATTAGCCAAATTGGTTTGGCATCTTGCTTTGTTAGTATTGTGGTATTTTGCCCTGCTTCATAGTGAAGGAGAAGGCAATGGCACCCCACTCCAGTACTCTTGGCTGGAAACTCCCATGGACGGAGGAGCCTGGTAGGCTACAGTCCATGGAGTCGCTAAGGGTCGGACACGACTGAGTGACTTCACTTTCACTTTTCACTTTCACTCATTGGAGAAGGATATGGCAACCCACTCCCGTGTTCTTGCCTGGAGAATCCCAGGGACCGGGGAGCCTGGTGGGCTGCCGTCTATGGAGTCGCACAGAGTCAGACACGACTGAAGCGACTTAGCAGCAGGAGCAGCATAGTGTTACTCTTTGCGACCCCATGGACTGTAGCCTAACCAGGTTCCTCCGTCCATGGGATTTTCCAGGCAAGAATACTGGAGTGGGTTGCCATTCCCTTCTCCAGGAGATCTTCCCGACCCAGGGATTGAACCCAGGTCTCCCGCATTGTAGGCAGATGCTTTTTTACCGTCTGAGCCACCAGGGAAGATCCTATAGTAAATAAAGTACTGTGTAAATACTAATTATTAGTAAATCTCAACTGAGTTATTTAGTGTAAGAGGTGAAAAGGACTATGGAAGTTTAAGTTGTTTTGTCACTGACCAAATTCTATGATTAATAGACATTTTTAGATGATAATTAAAGAAAACTAGTATAATTAGACCAAGAAGCTAAAAGTTCTTCCTTTGAAGGTTTCAGAATTGAAAACCTTTTAAAATTGTCTTACATCGTGAATAAATCTTTTAAGATGTAAATTATACTAATATATACCACCATCTAGCTCTAAGCAGTGTATCTGAGCAGTCTTCATTTCTAAAGTAAAACCAATTCTGTAATTACATTCTGCCTAAAGTTGTTGGGGAAAATAGGCAAAGGAAGCTATGAAAAAATTAATGGTATTTTATTTTTCTTTTGCTATTTTGTGGTATATATGGCAGTATATAACAGACCTGGAAATGACCTAGCAATTTTGTTTCTAGGTATGTATTCTAAGGGGAAAAGAAATTTATGTGCAAAAACAACTATAGAGATATTCTTTGTAGGGCTGTTTACAATAGTGGCAGGTATCTTAGTGCCTTAACAATTAAAGATTGTTGGAGTGTGTAACATACCTGTGCAGTTGAATGTTATATAGCCTTTGGAGTTGTTATAGGTTGATGTGAAGTACAAAAAGAAATACACTTGTATTTCTGTATATTAGAATTCATTTCTATTGTTAATTAATATTTGCTTTCAAACTAAAGGACCCTTTGATTACCATCTGACCCAATTCCCCCGTTTCCCCAGACGGAAATTATCTTATAGTGTTGTGTTAGTTTCTGCTCCACTACATTTTAAATGTATGCATATATGGTATTGTTTTGTGCTTTTAAAACTTTATTAATTCTGTCTTTGTTGGGATTTCCTTGTGGTCCAGTGGTTAAAAATCTATGCTTCCATTGCTAGGAGAATGGGTTTAGTTCCCTGGTGGGGGAACTAAGATCCTTCATACCATGCAGAGCTCACCCTCAAAATAAATTAATATTGTCTTTGTTATGCAACTTGCTTCATTCAACATTCGATTTTTTAACTCTTTTCATATGGAGGTATATATTTTAATAGCTGTGTAGTAACCCATTTTATTACTATACCATTTTTCTTTTAACTAATATTTGGGTTATTTTCTGTGTTTTACTATTGTAGACATTGCTGAAGTTAACAACCTGTACTCATCTGTTTTTATACATATGTACATACTTCTCTTGGGTCCTTATGCCACTGCTTATCAATTTCACTTCTGTGTATGTGCATTATTTTTCTAGTTACTATCAATTTGCTGTCAAAGTTGTTTCTTCTGTTATGCGAAAATGTTCATAGTTTATTAATAAAAAATATTATTTAACACTAGAGTTTTTATTATATGATGAATACTTAAAGTAGAAAAAACAAGTTAGAAAACAAGGTTTTCAGAATAATACGTATTTTCATGTCATTGTAAGTGAATCTGTATACCTACACACAGTGTGATTCTGACGTAAATTTTTAAAAACAAGATCACAATGATTTTTCTTGCAATGTGGCCAAGTAGGCTTTTACTGGACCTTTGTTGGGACTTCTCACGTGGTCCAGTAAGTCCAGTAAGAGTCTGCCTTGCTGTGCAGGGAACACTGGTTTGATGTCTAGTCCAGGGAGATCCACATGCAGCAGAGCAACTAAGCCCATGTGCCACCAGTACCTGAGCCCACGCTCTAGAGCCTGGAAGCCACAGCTCTCATGCCCATGTGCCGCAGCTACTGAAGCCCACGTGCTTCGGAGAAACCACCACAGTGAGAAGCCTGTGCACCCACAACAAGGAGTCGTCCTCGCTCACCACAAATGGAGAAAGCCTGCACACAGCAACAAAGACCAAAGGATATAAATAACTGTTTTTTTTAAAAAGCATCTGCACTTCCATCGCAGGGGACACAGGTTCATTTCCCTGATCAGAGAACTAAGATCCCACATGCCACAGGGCACAGGCAACTTTCTTCATGTAACTGTATACTCTGAACAGTATTGTGGGGACAAAGGAAGACCTGAAAGCACTGGGAAATGAGCAAAAGTGGGCAAACTAAAAAAGGACTGACACTTCGACAACACGAAATTAATTTTCTATTGTTACTGTTTCTTGCCAGAGGAAGACTGAAGTTGGCATCTGACAGGGTGGTTAAAATTTTAATAGAAGACTTATTATTTGGGCTTTCCTGGTGGTCCAGTGGTTAAGAATCGCCTACAATGCAGGGGACACCAGTTTTTTCGATCTCTGGTCCAGGAAGACCCCACATGCTGCTGGGCAACTAAACCCGTGCGTCGCAGTTGCTGAAACCTGTGCTCCACCACAGGAGATGCTGCCACGGTGAGCAGCCCGCGCACCACAACTGGAGAGTAGGCCCCGCTCGCTGCAACTAGAGAAAAGTTGGCTCACACAGCAACGAAGAGCCAGCACAGCCAAAAATACAAATAAGTAAAATTATTTTTTAAAAAAGAGCAAAGTGGAAGTCTGTAATACAGTAGCTAAACTTAAAATTCACCAAGTGGCCTTAATAGTAAAACAGAGATGATAGAAGAATCAGTGAACTTAATGATAGATGAACAGAAAACTATCTAATCTGAAGAACAGAAAGAAAAAATTTATTACCAAGCTTCAGGGAACTTTGGGACAATATTATAAGACCTAACTTGTATAGTTAGGTCAAGCTAGTCAAGGCTATGGTTTTTCCTGTGGTCATGTATGGATGTGAGAGTTGGATTGTGAAGAAGGCTGAGCGCCGAAGAATTGATGCTTTTGAACTGTGGTGTTGGAGAAGACTCTTGAGAGTCCCTTGGACTGCACAGAGATCCAACCAGTCCATTCTGAAGGAGATCAGCCCTGGGATTTCTTTGGAAGGAATGGTGCTAAAGCTGAAACTCCAGTACTTTGGCCACCTCATGCAAAGAGTTGACTCATTGGAAAAGACTGATGCTGGGAGGGATTGGGGGCAGGAGGAGAAGGGGATGACAGAGGATGAGATGGCTGGATGGCATCACTGACTGGATGGACGTGAGTCTGAGTGAACTCCGGGAGTTGGTGATGGACAGGGAGGCCTGGCGTGCTGCGATTCATGGGGTCGCAAAGAGTCGGACATGACTGAGCGACTGAACTGAACTGAACTGAATGAACTTGTATAGTTGGAGTCCCAGAAGAGAGGAAAGTGAGAAGTTGGGGAAGAACATATTTGAAGATAATATGACAAAAAAATCAAAATTCTTGAAAAACACATTTACTGATTAAAGAAGCTTGGCAAACACCTGTTAGGATAAGGATGAAGAAAACCATGCATGCCTTGGTACATGTGTCAGAGGTTCCAAGACAACTGTCAGTTTCAGTGGTTTGCTGGAAGGACTTGATAGGATTCAGAAGCTGTTACACTCACCATACACAGCAAAAGGACACAGATTAGAATTGGCAAGGGGGAAAGGCACATGGGATAAAGTCCAAGAGGAACCAGGTACAAGCTTCCTGGTATCCAGCAGACTCACACAGAGCTGTCCTTAATCTTCCCATCAGTGATCCATGACAGCATGTGCAAAGTGTTGCCAACTAGGGAAGCTCACCGAGTCCTGGGTATTCAGGACAGTGTGCTGACCCCCGTGACTCACCTCAGCTACTCAGACCCCAGCCATCCAGAGCAGGAACAAGTGTTTGCCATAAATCATATTGTTCAGATAGACTTAAGTGGTCACACTGGTGCAGCGTGGCACAAGGCCCCAGGCACACAGAAACACTTATCAGCCAGCATATGCCACTGGCTCAGATTTCATCTCCCAGTCCTTTCTTTGGCATGTGCAGGGTTTGAGCATTCCAGAACTGCTGAGTTAATCCTTTCCTGCCCAGTATATCTTAGTCAAATTGCTTGAAATGAAAGATAAGGAGAAAAGACAAAAAGAAATGACAGTTGTAATTAGAGCTTACTTAACCGAAAACCATAGGCTTCCCAGGTGGCACTAGTAGTAAAACAGCCGCCTGCCAGCGCAGCCCCGGGCCAGGAAGGCCCCAGGGGCAGGGCGTGGCAACCCACTCCAGTATTCCTGCCTGGAGACTCCCCTGGACAGAGAGCCTGCCAGCGCAGGAGACATGAGAGACGCAGGCTCCATCCCCTGGGCAGGAAGGCCCCAGGAGCAGGGCGCAGCAACCCACTGCAGTATTCCTGCCTGGAGACTCCCCTGGACAGAGGAGCCTGATGAACTATGTCCATAGGGTCACAAGGAGTCACATGACTGAAGCAGCTTAGCATGCACACACATCTAAACCACGGATGCCAAGAGAGTGAAATAACACCTTTTAAAGTGCCAAACGGGGGGAAAAGTCAATCCAGATTTGTCTTTTCAACAAAAATACCCTGCAAAAATGAAAGCAAAATAAAAACATGTTCAGATAAAAGAAAACTAAGAAAATTGTCACTAGAAGACCTGCACTACAAGAAACACTAAAAGAAGGTCTTCAGACTGATGGGAATTGACACCAGGTAGAAACTGAGACCTTCAGAAGGAATGAAGAGCGTTGGAAATGGTAAATATCTGAGTAAATACCAAAGACTTACTCTTTTCCCTCTTCTATAAAATACTTAAGACTGTTTAAAGGAGAAATTATACTGTGTGCAGGGATGGTAATGTTTATTTGATAGAACAATTTATAACGAGTATGTGAGCCTAAACTGTAGGATGAGATTCTACATTTTTTATAAAGTGTATGATATTTTAAGTTGGTTGAAAAGTCAAGAGTATATGTTGTGCTTCCTAAAATAATAATGCAGAGACATATAGTTTAAATTAAAACTTTCAAATAATCAAAAAGAAGGCAAAAAGGAAGAATGAGGGAACAAAAGAGGAAAACATGGTAACGACGTGGGAGACCTGACGCAGTCATCATCAGTATGTTAGTGGCTACAGACTACAACCAGCAGAGTGACAGACTGCATAAAAATGCAAGAACTACTTACATACTAACTGTAAAAAGATACGCACTAAATGTAAAGACACATTAGTTGAAAGTAAATGGATGGGCAAAGGTATACCAAAAATGTATATTAATGTATGCCATGCAAAAGTAAGCATAGGAAGACAAATGGTTTTACCAGAAATGAAAAGTGACATGTTACCATGGTAAAAGATATCAAGATGTCTTGACAGTTTTAAATGTGTATGTACCTCATAACAGCTTCAAAAGAAATGAAGCAAAAATTGGCAGAGTTAAAGGGAGAAATAGCCCATTCTTTAATCATAATTACTGGCTTTAATACCTCTTGTTCAGCAGTTGACAAACCAACTATACATACACACAAAGATCTGAACAGCACAACCAGCCACTTTGACCTGCATGATACTTACAGAACGCTGTGCCCTACAGCGGCATAAAATACATTCTTTTCCAGATGAACAAGGTATACATTCACCAGTATAGACAATATGCTAGGCATCAAACAAAGCAGTAAATTTAAAAGATTAAGATCATATACAATATGGTCTCAGACCATAATGAAACAAAAATGTTAAACAGTGAAAATAAGATACCTAGGAAAATTCCCAAATATCTGAAAATTAAGCTAGTCACTTTTGTATAATCTATAGCTCAAAGAAGAAATCATGAGAAAAAAATTGAAATGTTTTTAAACTGAATAACAGTGAAAATACAGTAATCAAACTTGTGGAATATAGTGCTGAGAGGGAAATTTATAGCTCTAAGTGCACATATTAGAAAAGAAAAATAAATTCAGTAATCTAAGATTTCGACTTTCTTTCAAGGAGTAAGCGTCTTTTAATGCCATCTGCAGTGATTTTTGAGCCCCAAAAAATAAAGTCTGTCACTGTTTCCACTGTTTCCCCATCTATTTGCCATGAAGTGATGGAACCAGATGCCATGATCTTAGTGTTCTGAATGTTGAGCTTTAAGCCAGCTTTTTCACTCTCCTCTTTCACTTTCATCAAGAGGCTCTTTAGTTCTTCATCTCTTTCTGCCATAAGGGTGGTGTCATCTACATATCTGAGGTTATTGATATTTCTCCCAGCGATCTTGATTCCAGTGTTTCTCATGGTGTACTCTGCATATAAGTTAAATAAGCAGGGTGACAATATACAGCCTTGACGTACTCCTTTCCTGATTTGGAACCAGTCTGTTGTTCCATGTCCAGTTCTAACTGTTGTTTCCTGACCTGCATACAAATTTCTCAAGAGGCAGGTCAGGTGGTCTGGTATTCTTATCTCTTTAAGAATTTTCCACAGTTTGTGGTGATCCACACAGTCAAAGTATTGGAGTTTCAGCTTCAACATGACTCATTCCAATGAACATTCAGGACTGAAACTCCAATACTTTGGCCACGTGTTGTAAAGAGCTGACTCATTTAAAAAGACTCTGATGCTGGGAAAGATTGAAGGCAGGAGGAAAGGGGATGACAGAGGATGAGATGCTTGGATGGCATCACTGACTCAGTGGACATGAGTTTGAGTAAACTCTGCAAGTTGGTGATGGACAGGGAGGCCTGGCGTGCTGCAGTCCATGGGGTCGCAGAGTCGGACATGACTGATCAACTGAACTGAACTGAAGGTTTCAAGTTAAGCTAGAAAAAGAGCAAAGTAAATCCAAAAGAAGTAGAAGGAAGGAAATCATAAAGATAAGAGCAAAAATTAATGCAATAAAATGACCAAAGCCAAAATTTGGTTCCTGAAAAATTTAACAAAATTGATTTCTTAACTGATTCAGGTAAAAAGAACACAGGTTACCAATATTAAACATGAAAAGGTAGTTGTCATTTCAGATCCAATGGGTATTAAAAGGTCAGTAGAATATTATGGGGAAAAGGCAGGGGCACCCCACTCCAGTTCTCTTGCCTGGAAAATCCATGGACGAGGAGCCTGATAGGCTGCAGTCCATGGGGTCGCTAAGAGTCGGACATGACTGAGTGACTTCATTTTCACTTTTCACTTTCATGCACTGGAGAAGGAAATGGCAACCCACTCCAGTGTTCTTGCCTGGAGAATCCCAGGGACGGCGAAGCCTGGTGGGCTGCCGTCTATGGGGTCGCACAGAGTTGGACACGACTGAAGTGACTTAGCAGCAGCAGAATATTATGAACTTTATGCCAGCTTAAATTAAACAAGTTCTTTGAAAAATACAGTTTACCAAAACTAACACAGTTACATATTAAAGTCCAGACCCAGCAGTTTCACTGGGTGGGAGTGAGGCAGGGTGGAATGTGTTTCAAGCATTTAAGGAAAAAGGAGGCCAACTTTCCAACTCAGACTCGTATAGTGATACACAAAGTAGAGAAAGACACCACAAAGAAAATTATAAACTAATATCACTCAGAAACATAATAAAAAGAAAAGTCCTTCACAAAATATTAACAGCAAAAAAAAAAACAGTAACAGCAAATCAAATCAGGCACTATATCAAAATGTTAATTGTATCATGGCTAAGTGGGGTTTGTTCTTGGAATAGGTTTTAAGATCAGAAGCCAATCAACATAATTTGCCACATTAACATGTAGAAAATCTAGGTGAGTATGTGAGTCGATACAGAAAAGATTTGAAAAATCTCAACATCCTTTTCTGATAAAAGCTTTCAGCAAACCAGGAATAGAAGGTAATCTCAGTCTAATGTATCTGTTAAAAACTACAACTGACATAGTTAATGCCAAAATATTGAACACTTCCCCTGACATTGGGTACAAGGTAAAGATGTCACCCTCACCATTTGTATTTACCATCATACTGGAGATCCTCCCCTTTGGATTAAGACAAGAAATAGAAATAAAAGGAATGACTATTGGAAAAAAAGTAAAGCTGTCTTAATTTGAAGATTATATAATTGGGTACATAGAAAAATCCTAAGGGATCTTCAAAGCAACTGCTAAGACTAACAAATGAATTATTCAGCAGTTACAGGATATTAGGTTAATACACAAAATTCAGTTTTATTTGTTATATGCTAGCAACAAATAATGAGAAAACAAAACATGTTTTTAAAGTTCCATTTACAATAACATGAAAGCACAAAATAGGAATAAACATAACTAAAAAAAATATGCAGGACCTCTATACTGAAAATTACAAAACTGCAGAAAGAAGCCAGGGAACTGTCTGAGAACCATGCTGTATTCATGGATTGGAAACCTTGATATTGTAAAGAAGTCAGTCCTACCCAAATTAACCTATGGATTCAGTACAATTCAAAATGCTAGAAGAATTTTTCAATAGAAATTGACAAGCTTTTTCTAAAATTTCTTTAGAAAAATACAGACCTAACACCCAAAGCAATCTTGAAAAAGGGCAAAACTGAGGACTTGGAATACTTACTCCAAGACATTATAAAACTCCACTAATAAAGACTGTGGAACTTGCAGAAGAGTCAACAAATAAATGAAAGAAACAAAGAACCCAGAAATAACACATTACCAAAAACTTGGTAACTTAACACAAGTTTATCATCTCAAGGGCTTCCCTGGTCACTTAGACGGTAAAGAATCTGCCACAATGCAGGAAGCCTGGGTTCGATCCATGGGTCAGGAAGATCCCCCAGAAAAGGGATAGGCGACCCACTCCAGTATTCTTGCCTGAAAAATTCCATGGACAGAGGGGCCTGGTGGGCTACGGTCCATGGGGTTGCAAAGAATCAGACACATCTGAGTGACTAACACTGTACTTACAGAGTTTTCAAGGGTCAGGAGTTCAGGCACAGGTTAGGCCGGATCCTCTATTCAGGATTTCATTTTCTAGTTTACTGGCTGTGGGCAGCAGTCTCGGCTCTGCTCCAAGAGGCTGTGCTCAGATCCCCGGTCTTCGGACTCTCTCACAACATGCTAGCTTATTTTTTCAAAGCTGTCAGGAGGATTTCTCTCCAGGCTGCTACAGGGTCTTACATAACTGAAACTTTAGACATGAGAGCGACTATCCCATCATATTCACAGGTTCTGCTCACATTTGGGGGCAGGAGGAAATATAGAAGACATGTACACCAAGAAGTAAGAGTTTTGGGGGCCATCTTAGCATTCTGCCTGCCACAACCCCTATTTCATATGATGTGCAAAAATGAAGTGAAAATGGATCAGAGGCATGAACATAAAAACTAAAATCATGAAACTTTTAGAAGAAAGCATAGAATATCTTCATGACTTGAAGGTAGCCAAAGGTTTGTTAAGTCAATGCACTCATAAAGAATCAATGAGTTATTTAGACTTCATCAGAAGTAAATCTTGCTCATTAAAAGACACCACTAACAAGCCAGCTATTGACGAGGATAAAGTGTTTACAAAATATGTATCTGATGATGGAATAGTATCCAGGAAATACTTAAAATACATTTCAACAATAAAAGGGCAAATAACACAAGAAAATAAAGTGGGCAGAAAAGATTCTGACGCTTCACAAAAGGTAAATAACCCTATAATCAGTGAAAATGTTCACCCTCACAAGTCTTCATATAATTAAGATCATTACACATCCACCTGAATGATTAAAGACTGACAACTAGCCAACTATTGGCAAGAATGCAAAATAGTACAGATATTTCGGAGAAATGTTGCCCAGTTTCTTAAAGAGCTAAACATGCACCTGCCCCGTGACCTAGCAACTCTGCTGTAGAGAAATGAAAGCATTCGCACGAACACTGTGTGTGTTCATAGCAGTTTTCTTCATCACAGCCATTCATCAGTAAAGGAGTAGATAACCTGTGGTGTAGCTACTTAGCTTTTGATACTTGCAACACTTACGGATGAATCTCAGAAACTATGAAGAGTAAAAGAAGCAGTACAGCAATGATTCATACTGCACAATTCCATTTATATGAAATTGTAGAACAAGCAGACTGTTATGTGTACAGAAAAGAATCAGATCAGTGCTGTGACTACCTCTCGGAGTGTTGGCTGGGAAGGTACATGAGTAAACTTCTTGGGGTGATGATAATGTTCTGTAGTTTGATAGAGTTACGTGGGTGAGTGCATGTTGATTTCCTGATATTTGCCATTTACTTTGGAACACATTAAATTAAAATGGACTAGTGGACAGATAAGAGGAACAAATATGTAAGTAAGTGTAGCAAACCATTAATGATCACGGTGATGGTTACACAACAATGGCTGTACTTAATGTCACCGAACTGCATACTTAAAAATGGTTAGGATGGTAAGTTTTCTTACATATACTTACCATGTTAAAAAAAAGTTAAAATAAGACATTGCTAGTAAAAATCTAGTTAGTGATTATATGGGTGTTTACTCTAAACTGTTTTCAGCTTTGCCGTATGTTGGGAGGAAATTAAATGCCGGCGGGGTCAGCGGGTTGCGAAATAAAGCAGAGTGGAGGGAAGCCGTCGCAGCCCATTTTCCCATGAGGGAAACATTCAGTAGAGCTAAGGAAAATGGAGAGAGTATCTCAAAGGTCAAGGGTATGTGTATTATTAATATAATACCTAATACTTTTATGTTTAAAATTTCTTTTGCTTATTACTGGTAAAGGTTTTAGGGAGTGTCAGCTTTTTTAAAAGAAGAAAATAGTTGTATTACTTATTATGATAGTCTGAAATTCTGCCACTTATCTGCATTACTTAACGGACTGTCAGAGAAGCATACAAATCCAAGTGTATTGTAACCATAGGAGAAATGTCACGTTACCATAACATGACTAGCATGGAAGATTGAATTACAGATAAATACACACGAAGGGCATAAACTCACTTTTCAAGTTTGATTGGGCTTTCACGTTAACTAGTATTTTGTTTTAATTTTAGATTTGATCTGATAACTTCTGCAGACTTAAGTCTAAACTTTCTTAGTTGGAGAATTAAGTGGTTGTCAAGCATGTGGAAATAACCAACTGGACCTAGAAGGAAAGAAAAAAGCTAAGAAACTAAAGCCAGGGTTTTGTGTCTTTATCCTTTCCATCATGATTTAGCACTACCTTTATTATCTTTAATTTTATTCTTTAGATAACTTAGTTCAAAAGTTCACATGTTCAGATCCATCGATTTTGTTGGGGAAGGGTAGTCAGTACCATTTTGTCTTCTGTGCTTCTAAAATCTAAAATTGAAGGCTTGGGGGAAGGGGATGTTAGATTATTTAAATAAATGAAAAACTCTTTCCAGACAGTCTTTGAGAGGAACACTGGCTTGAAAGGGGTTCCTACAAATTTCCTTGGCCTGCTGCCAAGTGTATGCATGACCAAAAGCACGTATGTTTGTCCTTGACAGAGTTTGTGTTCTGTCAGTGACCCTTCTGTGCCGTCTTGAGGGAGTGTCTTTGTTAACGATCAGTCTGTAGCAGAGCAGACTATTAACCCATTTCAGCAGCCATAGAATTTGGCTCTAAGTTTATAAATGCATTATCCAATGTCTTATAACTCAAAAAACGGCTTCACTTATAATGAATTATTAATAACAAAAGTAACCAAAGAAAATAATCAGTGTGGAAATGTCTGTATACTTTTCTTTACAGAAATAATTATTCATATAAAAAACTTAACTGTTCAATTTCCCCGTTTGTTAAAGAAGTTTTTGTATTGTGGTCATGAATTTTTTTTCTTGTAGTTACTGCAGTCACTTTTAAACCTTAAAGATTTGTATTAACAAATTTTGGAAGATTAGTGCTTAGAAGGTAGAACATGTTGTATGGATCCTTAGTTAGAGAGTTATTTTTGAAAATGAAGTTAAAGCTTATGGGCTACCAAACCTTAAAATTTCTTGGCACATTTATTCCTTTTCAGAATAAGCGTTTGAGCAGCCTTTCTTTTCTTCCTTTGAGGAGTACACTTGGGAGAGTAAAGTTTGAGAATGGCTTTGGGAATGGTTGACATTGGCATCAAACCAAGATGTTTCCCTGGTTTAGTAATAAAAGTCAATAGGCAAGGAGTCAACAAGGTTTGGGGCTGTTCTCATTGGAATTGGCAAGAACCGATTTCTTTCCATCAGTCTTGAAGTTACCATTGGATATTTTAGTGCCCTCTTTTGGTGTAAGAAGGTTACTGCATCCTTAAATAATACAGGCAAAAGGTGATTTATAGTTGCGCCGTCATGCCTGACTCTGCAACCCCATGGACTGTAGCCTGCCAGGCTCCTCTGTCCATGGAATTCTCCAGGCAGGATTACTGGAGTGGGTTGCCATTTCCTTCTCCAAGGCAAAAGGTAAACATCCTTTAAAGTTTTTAAAGTAAAAAATATGCTGAAGATTTGGAAAATTAAAGAAAGCAATGAATCACTCATAATTCTACCAGCAACATAAACACTCTTGGTTAATATAGACGTTCACTGTCATATGCTTAATCTGCCAGTAGCAAAATAAGATAACAGAAATTTTTGACTTAGTTTACATAAACTTATACAAAGAAGCTGGAAATGGATTCTAAGAAATACTTAGTATAACATGAGACTTTAAACAGATTGAAACATAACTAGAAAAAAGTAAGGGTCTTTCAAATAAAAACTAAATTTTAAGTTATGTGATAATAAAATAAATTTACAACTGAAAAGTTAGGAAAACACTAACTTTGTAGTCTGGGAACTTTTTTTCATTTTTTTCCCAGCACCCACTGTACTAGCTCAGGACTTTGGAAGAGGCTCACTTGAGTTCAGCTCAGTTGTGTCCAACTCCGACCCCATGGACTGTAGCACGCCAGGCTTCCCTGTCCATCACCACCTCCCGGAGCTTACTCAAACTCATGTCCACTGAGTCAGTGATGCCATGCAACCATCTCATCCTCTGTCGTCCCCTTCTCCTCCTGCCTTCAGTCTTCCCCTGCATCAGGGTCTTTTCCAAGGAGTCAGCTCTTTGCATCAGGTGGCCAAAGTATTGGAGCTTCAGCTTCAGCATCCGTCCTTCCAATGAATATTCAGGACTGATTTCCTTTAGGATGGACTGGTTTGATCTCCTTGCAGTCCAAGGGACTCTCAAAAGTCTTCTGCAACACCACAGTTCAAAAGCATCAATTCTTGGGCGCTCAGCTTACTTTATAGTCCAACTCTCACATCCATACCTGACTACTGGAAAAACCTTAGCTTTGACTAGATGGACCTTTGTCAGCAAAGTATTATGTCTCTGCTTTTTAATACGCTGTCTAGGTTGTTCATAGCTTTTCTTTCAAGGAGCAAGCGTCTTTTAATTTCACGGCGGCAGTCACAATCTGCAGTGATTTTGGAGCCCAAAAAAATAAGTCTCTGACTGTTTCCACTGTTTCCCCATCTATTTGCCATGAAGTGACAGGACCAGATGCCATGATCTTAGTTTTCTGAATGGTGAGTTTTAAGCCAGCTTTTTCACTCTCCTTTTTCACTTGTATCAAGAGGCTCTTTAGTTCTTCGCTTTCTGCTATAAGGGTGGTGTCATCTGCATATCTGAGGCTATTGATATTTCTCCCGGCAATCTTGATTCCAGCTTGTGCTTCGTCCAGCCTGGCATTTTGTGTGATGTACTCTGCATATAAGTTAAATAAGCAGGGTGACAATATACAGCCTATACTCCTTTTCCTATTTGGAACCAGTCTGTTGTTCCATGTCCAGTTATAACTGTTGCTTCTTGACCTGCATACAGGTTTCTCAGGAGGCGGATAGGGGGTCTGGTATTCCCATCTCTTTAAGAATTTTCCACAGATTGTGGATCTACACAGTCAAAGGCTTTGGTGTAGTCAATAAAGCAGAAGTAGATGTTTTTCTGGAACTCTCTTACTTTTTCGATGATCCAGCAGAACATTGGCAATTTGATCTCTGGTTCCTCTGCCTTTTCTAAAACCAGCTTGAACATCTGGAATTTCATGGTTTACGTACTGTTGAAGCCTGGCTTGGAGAATTTTGAGCGTTACTTTGCTAGGGTGTGAGATGAGTGCAATTGTGCAGTAGTTTGAGCATTCTTTGGCATTGCCTTTCTTTGGGATTGGAATGAAAACTGATCTTTTCCAGTCCTGTGGCCACTGCTGAGTTTTCCAAATTTGCTGGCATATTCAGTGCAGCACTTTCACAGCGTCATCTTTTAGGATTTGAAATAGCTCAACTGAAATTCCATCACCTCCACTAGCTTTGTTTGTAGTGATGCTTCGAACATTGGAAGAGGCTAAGTAAGTGTAAGTGTTAGCTGCCCAGCTGTGTCCAACTCTTCGTGACCCCATGGACTGTAGCCCGCCAGGCTCCTCTGTCCATGAAATTCTCCAGGCAAGAATACTGGAGTAGGGTTGCCATTTCCTTCTCCAGGGCTCCTGTTGGGGCAATTAGAATTGGATGCCTCACATCTAAGGGAGCCTCCCAGCTGTGTTCATTATCATTGGAAAAAACTAGCCAAGGCTTAATTCTGTCTCAGTAAGATAGTGTACTAGAGTAGCAGTTTGTTAGCCATTGACTCTCAATTAGGATCCTATTTTCCTGTGAATAGATTCCAGGAGGTAGGCTTTGTCAGCCCACGGTGTTTGAGTGTAGGGGATGAGGGAGAAGGAGAGATGAGCCCTATTTCTGTAACTGTTTTTGATTACTGCTTGGAGGGTAGAATAAGTGGGTCTTGAGGTGTTCTAAGATGCCTCTAGGTGACGTCTTCTCTTCTCATGGCTTTGGGTTTCCACCTCTATGTCGGCACCTCTCATCTGTGTCGGCACCTCTCATCTGTGCCGGCACCTCTCATCTGTGCCAGTTCAGTCTACCCTGTAGGCCCCCTTGTCATATTGTGTTTACCTCCTGCCCTCTGCTTTCCTCTAACTTTTTACACACCATCCTCTTTATTTAATCAGTGCTGACAGTGCAACTCCTTTTTCATAGGAAATATAGCAACAAAGAGAAGAAAAATCTTTATTTCTTTGTAGCGGATTTTAACTTTAGTTCTTAATTTTTCATTTTAATGGTAGTAGGGATTGGCAGTCAAATGAATAATAATAATAGCAAACATTGTATTACTGCCTAATCAGTAGTGTTCTGAGCACTTCTACTCGTTAACCCATTTACTGCAGGCCACATCACTATAAACCAGGAACTGTACTGTTCCATTTTGCAGATGAGAAACCCAAGGCACAGAGAGATGGTGTCTTGCTCAGCATCACACAGCTAATAAATGTAAGAGGATGAAAACCCAGGCAGTCTGGAGCAGGGTTTGTTCTTGGCTGTGCTGAAGCTAGAGCTGAGGATAAAGTGTGTCACCAGGTAGGGATCTGGAGCCAAGTGGAAGCCAGGAGGCATGAAGGGGCTCCAGAGAGAAAGCAGAATAATACCTAAAATAAGCACTGCTTAATTCACTGTCGTACCTAAAGCTGGATCTAACTGATGCCTTTCATAATCATCTCTAATGTTGCCTTTAGCATCCAAGACCATAGGTTGCTTCTCTCTGAATGACACAGTAACCAGATTGCTAGAGTAAAGTTTCCTTTGTTTTTAATTTTTAAATTTAATCTTCATAAGAATGTATACATTTGTTGTTTATAAATCGTACTTTTCTGAGTAGTTTAAGAGGTTGGGAAACTGTTCTGTTATTTATCAGACATTTTTACTTATAGCCAATACAGAGGTAAGCTTGGAATATTATGAAGTCTGAATTCATAGTAAAAGACTTCAAATTAAAAAGGCTTTTCTGTTCATTATTCTTCCTTTTCCTCTGACTCTGTCTCATGAATCATTGCTAAGTTTTTGTTAGAATAACCACTTGAAGACCAAAAATAATACATATTACCTCATGGTCATTTAACTTAAAAAAAAAGTGTTATTGCGGCTTAATTGCTGTGCAATAATTTGCCCATATTTAAAATACGTAACTTGGTAAGTTTTGATATATGTCTACACCCATGAAGCTATTACTTCGAACATCTCCAGCACACAAAAATCTCATTGCTCCCTTTTTTTAATCTCTCCCTCCTGCCAGGCAACCATTGATCTGCCTGCTGTCATTAGACTGGTTTGCATTTTCTAGAATTTTGTATATATATGGAATCACAAAGTATGTGCTGTTTTTTTTGGTTTGGCTTCTTTCACTCAACCTAATTTTTTTGAGATTCATCCATGTTGATGAGTAATATTCTATTGTATGGATATACCATTTATTGACAGACACTTGGGTTGTTTTCAGTTTTTGCTGAAGTTTTGAATTTTCAGTTTTGCTAATTTATTTTACAAATAAAGCTGCTATGAACATCCATGTTTCATCTTTATATGGACACAATGTATTCTTTCCTCTTGGGTGAATACTTACAAGTGAAATGGCTGGGTCATAGGATAATTGATTTAACTTTGTAAGAAACTGTCAAGATTTTTTTCCAAAGTGGTTTCCATTATTTTATATTTCAGCCAGCTGTATATGAGACTTGTGGTTCCTCCATATCCTCGCCAACATTTGTTGTAGTCAGTCTTTTAAGAGTAGACATCGTGACAGGTACAGAGTAGGCTCTTGCTGTGGTTTTAATATGCATTTCCCTAATGACTAATGGTGTTATGGTGTTAACCATCTTTTAATGTGTTTACTTGCTATCCATATAGCTTCTTTGATGAAAAGTCTGTTCACATTTTGACTAGTTTTTATTGTGTTTTGTTTTTGAGAAAGAATGTGTGTGTGTGTGTGTGTGTGTGTGTGTGTGTTACACACACATTCTGGATACAAGTTGTTTATCGGGTATATTCTTTGAAGATTACTTTCTCCAGTCTCTGGCTTATCTTTTTATTCTTTTAACAATGTCCTTCAAAAAGAGCAGAAGTTTTTAATTTTGATGAAGTATAGTTTTTAAAGTTTTTCCTGTTATGTATCAAATTGATATATATAAGAAATTTTTCACAGTTCAAGGTCAGAGATTTTTGTTTGATTTCTTCTAGTAGTTATATAGTACTAAGTTTTACATTTAAGTCTGTGATCCTTCTGTGTTAATTTTTACATATCATGCAAGGTATTGATAAAAGTTTGGAGATTCTTGCATATGTATATTCTATTGTTCTGACGCCATTTTTTAAAGACTTGGTTCTACCATGAACGGTCTTCTGCTTAGTCGCTTAGTTATGTCTGACTCTGCGACCCCATAGACGGTAGCCCACCAGGCTCCTCTGTCGAGGGATTCTCTAGGCAGGAATACTGGAGTACATTGCCATGCCCTCCTCCAAGGGGTCTTCCCAACCCAGGGGTTGAACCCAGGTCTTCTGCATTGCAGGCGGATTCCTTACAGTCTGCGCCACCAGGGAAACCTGTCTTACCTAAGACAGGGAACTGTCTTAGCAGCTTTGTCAAAAATTAGTTTGTCCATTTGACCTGTTTCTGAACTTTGTAGACAGCCTATTGCTCTGCTGTGTCTTTAAGCCAGTACGATAGTGTCTTGATAGTGGTAACTTTGTACAACCCTTGAAATCAGATAGGGCTAGTCCTCTAACTTTATTCTTCTTCAAAGTTGTTTTGGCTCTTTTAGGTCCTTCACATTTCCATAGGAATTTTAAAATCAGTTTGTCTATTTCTATTTTTCAAAAAACCTACTGAAATTCAGACTAGAATTACTTAGAATTATAGATAAATTAACAATTTAGCAATTTTGAGTCTTCTAAGCCATGAATGATGCTAAAGCTGAAACTCCAGTACTTTGGCCACCTCATGCGAAGAGTTGACTCATTGGAAAAGACCCTGATGCTGGGAGGGATTGGGGGCAGGAGGAGAAGGGGACGACAGAGGATGAGATGGCTGGATGGCATCACTGACTCGATGGACGTGAGTCTGAGTGAACTCCGGGAGTTGGTGATGGACAGGGAGGCCTGGCGTGCTGCAATCCACGGGGTTGCAAAGAGCCATGAAAACAACGTTGTTGTTCAGTTGCTAAGTCATGTCTGACTCTTTGTGACCCCATGAACTGCAGCACTCCAGGCTTCTCTGTCCATCACTGTCTCTCTGAGTTTACTCAAACTCATGTCCATTGAGTCAGTGATGCCATCCAACCATCTCATCCTCTGTTGCGCCCTTCTCTTGCCCTCAATTTTTCCCAGCATCAGGGTCTTTTCCAGTGAATCGGCTCTGCATCAGGTGGCCAGAGTAAAGGAGCTTCAGCATCAGTCCTTTCAATGAATATTCAGGGTTGATCTCCTTAAGGACTGACTGGTTTGATCTCCTTGCTGTCCAAGGGACTCTTGAGAGTCTTCTCCAACACCACAGTTCAAAAGTGTCAATTCTTAAGCGATCAGCCTTCTTTATGGACCAACTCTCATATCCATACATGACTACTGGAAAAACCATAGCTTTGACTATATGGACCTTTGTCTCAAAGTGATGTCCCTGCTTTTTAATACACAGTCTAGGTTGGTCATAGCTTTTCCTCTAAGGAGCAAGCATCTTTTAATTTCATGGCTGTAGTCACCGTCTGCGTTGATTTTGGAGCCCAAGAAGATGAAATGTGACATTTTCCCCATCTATTTGAAAACAATGTAGCTTTCCATTAATGTAGGTCGTCATTAGTTTCTCTCAGCAGCATTTTATAGATTTCAGAGTACAGGTCTTATACATCTCTTGTCAGATTTATTCCTAAGTAGTTCATGTTTTCATGCTATTTTAAATGGTGTTTTTAGGTCAGTTTCTTATTGGTTAATACTAATACTTGGAAATATAATTAATTTTGTAAGTTGCAATGTTGCTAAAATTTATTAGCTTTTTTGTAGATTCCATCAGATTTTCTACATAGGCAATATGCCATCTTTAAATAATGACAGTTTTACTTCATCCTTTCTAGTTTGATGCTTTTTAGTTTATTTTTCTTGATTTACCGTGCTGGCTAAAGCCAGTAGAAGTAGTAAAAGAGAATATCCTTGCCTTCTTTCATTAAATACGATGTTAGCTCTAGGTTTCTTGCAGATTACTTTTATTAACTAAAGGAAATTCCCTTCTATAACCTCATTTGTTGAGAAGTTTTATCAGAAGACATTGGATTTTGTTTTTCCATATCTCTTAAGATGATCGTATGGTTCTTTAGTTTGTTGATGTAGTAAATTATATTGACTGATTTATGAATACTAAGTCTCACATTTTGCAAAAAAAAAAAAAAAAACTTGGTCATGATATACTCTTTTTTAAATGTTATTTAAATTTGGCTGTGCTGGGTCTTTGTTGCTGCGTGGGCTTTCCTCTGGCTGCGGTCAGCAGGGGCTGCCCTCTAGGCACAGTGTGAGGGCGCCTCGTCACGGTGGTTTTGCTCGTTGGGTAGCACGGCTCTAGGACACGCGGGCCATGGTGGCTGAGCGCATGGGCTCAGTAGTTGAGGCTCACGGGCTCTAGCACAGGCTCAGTAGTTGTGGCGCACAGCCTTAGTTGCTCTGTGGCGTGTGGGATCTTCCCAAATCAGGAATCGAACCCATGTCTCCTGCATTGGCTGGAGGATTCTTTACCACTGAGCCACCAGGGAAGCCCTGTCTATTTCTTGAGTGAGCTTTGATGGTCTGGTCATTGGAGAATTTGTCCACTTCATCTAAATTGTCTAGTTTATTGGCATAACATTGATCCTAATATCCCCTTATCTTTTTAATGTCTTTAGAATCTGTAGCAATGTCACCTCTCTGATTCCTGATATTGGCAATTTGTGTATTCTTTCACTTTTTCTTGATCAGTCTAGCTAGAGTTTTATCTATTTTATTGATATTCTCAAAGAACCAACTTTGGTTTCATTGATGTTTCTGTTGTTTTTCTGTTATCTGTTCATTGACATTTGCTCTGGTTTTCTTTCCTTTCTTCTGTTTAGTTGGAATTCAATCAGTTCTTCCTCTAGCTTTTTAAGGTTGAAAATGAAATCACTGATAAGAAATTCTTATCTTTCTTCTCTTATAATATAGGCACTTAGCTGTACACCACAGATTTTTATTTTCATTCAGTTCAAAATACTTTGTAATTTCCCTGTTGATTTTTTCCTTTGGTCTATTAGCTGTTTAGAAGCATATCGTTTAGTTTATACAAAGTTTATCATTGGTTTTCTCAGTATCTTTCTGTTATTGTTTCTGATGTAATTACCTTATAATCAGAAATCATGAGAAGTGTCTTGAATCCAGAATTAAGTTTATCTTGGTAAATGTTCTACACGTACTTGGAAAGAATGTATGTTCTGCTGTTAAAAGTGTAGAGTGTTCTTTTGAATGTCAAATTGATTGATAGTGTTTAAGTCTTATATCCCTATTGATTTTTTGTCTACTTATTCTGCCATTATTCAGAGAGGAATGTTGAAATCCCTGACTATAATTGCAAGTTTGTCTCATTTCTTTTTTTTTTTAATACCTTTTTTGAGATATAACTCATATACTATACAATTCATCCATTAAGGTTTACAACTAAATGATTTTTCCATCACCACTATCCAATTTTATAATATTTTCGTTCCCCCACAGAAAAGAAACCCCATACCCATTAGCAGTCATTTCCCATTTCTAACCAGCACCAGTTCAGTTCAGTCACTCAGTCGTGTCCAACTCTTTGCGACCCCATAGACTGCAGCACACCAGGCTTCCCTGTCCATTACCAACTCCCGGAGTTCACTCAAACTCATGTCCATTGAGTCAGTGATGCCATCTAACCATCTCATCCTCTGTCGTCCCCTTCTCCTCCCACCTTCATCTTTCCTAGCATCAGGGTCTTTTCAAATGAGTCAGCTCTTCACATCATGTGGCCAAAGAACTAGAGTTTCAGCTTCAGCATCTGTCCTTCTAATGAATATTCAGGACTGATTTCCTTTAGGATGGACTGGTTGGATTTCCTTGCAGTCCAAGGGACTCTCAAGAGTCTTCTCCAACACCACAGTTCAAAAGCATCAGTTCCTTGGCACTCAGCTTTCTTTATAGTCCAACTCTCACATCCATACATGACTACTGGAAAAACTATAGTTTTGACTAGATGGACCTTTGTTGGCAAGGTAATGTCTCTGTTCTTTAATATGCTGTCTAGGTTGGTCATAACTTCATCACCACAGCCCTAAACCACCACTCATTTACTTTCTCTCTCTACAGAGTTGCAGATGTTTTATATAAACATAATCATACAATATGTGGGATTTTGTAATTCATGTGTTAAAGTTGGCATAATGTTTTTACATTTTATCTATGTTACAATATGTAGTATTGGAACTTCATTCCTTTTTATGGCCAAATAATAATCGCATTGTATGGACATGTTCATTTTATTTGTCCATTCATCAGTTGATGGATTTTTAGATTGTTTCTACATTTTCCATGTTATGAATAATGCTTCTGTGAACACTGGTGTACATAAATTTTTGTGTTGTATGTTTTTATTTCTCTTGCACATTTGCTTAAGAGTGGAATTCCTGGGTCGTATAATAATTCTGTTGCACTTTCTGAGGAACTGCCAAATTGTTTTCCAAAGCAGTTGCAACATTTTTCATTCCTACTGGGAATGCATGAGGTTTCTCTGCATCCTTGCCAATATTTGTTGTTATATTTTTTATTATAGCCAATTTAGTGGGCTCATCGTGGTTTTGATTTACATTTCACTAATGACTAATGATGTTAAGCCTCTTTTTATATACTTATTGGCCATTTGCATATCTTTGGAGAAGTGTCTGTTTGGCTCCTTTCTCATTTTTTTACTTTTTTTCATTTAAGCTATTCTTTTTATTATTGAGTTATAACTCAATTAACCCTATTAGATAAATAATTTGAAAATATGTCCTCTTATTCTATGAGTTTTCTTGTCATTTTCTTGGTATGTTTATAACACAAAGGTTTTTAATTTTGATATAGTCCAATTTATCTTTTTGTTCTTTTTTTTCTTTTGGTGTACTGGAGTGGGTTGCCATTCCCTTCTCCAGAGGATTTTCCCCACCCAGGGATCAAACTCGGGTCTCCCGCATTGCAGAAATATTCATTACCATCTGAGCCACCAGGGAAGCCCAGTTTATTGTGTGTGTGTGTGTGTGTGTGTGTGTGTGTGTGTGTGTGTGTGTGTGATTTGTGCCTTGGGTATTGTATCTGAAAAAACATTGCCTAATCCAGGATCACAAAGATTTACTCCTGTTTTTTCTTTTAACAGTTTTAAGACACTTGATTTTCTTTTCTTTTTTCTGCCATGCTGCATGGCATGTGGGATCTTAGTTCCCCAACCAGGGGTCAAACCTGTGCCCCCTATGCAAGCAGTTGGAGTGCAGGGTCTTCAACACTGGACCTCCAGGGAATTTCCACTTGGAGTTTTCTGAAACAACCATTTCATATCTTTTCCTCACTCGATAAGCCATTGTCACCCCCCTGCCCCCAATTCCGGCTGATGACCTCATCTCCCTTTTGTTGAGGAAACAGAAACATCCAGAAGGGAATCTCTCCTCTTCCATTCTTCAGATCTGTGAATGGGCCTGTGTCTCTCTTCATCCTCTTCAAGGTTACCCACCTCCGCCTGGGCTCTTCTCCATCCCTTCTTTCTCCAGGACTTCACTGCTTCTGCTCCCTATCTTCAGTCTCTCCTTGTTTGTAACTAAAGCAAGCTTTATTAGCATTCTTATAAAACATATAAGCATGCCTTAGTGTTTCCCATCTTTGAAAACCCTTGGCTCCAGATGTTCTACTCCCCTTCATACCCACACTTCTTAAGCGTTTTCTCTCACACTGCCTCCATGTCTCACCAGTAATTCCTCTTCAACCCCCTCCAGCTATTCACTGAACCGCTCTGATCAGACACCAACGATCTCCATATTGCTAAGTCCCTTTTTCAGCCTCAGCACAATTAGCCAGTTTCCACACCCTTCTCCACAAAGCACTCCTGGGTCAGCTTCTGTGACTCCATACTCCTAGTTATCCCCATTTCCTTGGTTATTTCCTCTGTATCTTTTCTCCAGCTCCTCTACTTTTACTCAGCGACTAATATTGGAGCACCTCAGAATTAAGCCTAGGCCTTCTTCCCTATAAACTAGATAACCTTATCCATTTTCATGACTTTTAATATTATTTGTGTGCTGGTGGTTTCCATATGTGCCATCTCCAGCTCAGACTTGTCGTGTGTGCTCCATACTGCTAGATCTGACCACCTTCTCTGTGTATATCTCTAGACATCCATCCAGAACTAACATGCTCTCTACTCTGCTTTTTCTCATCTCAGTAAATGACACCACATTGGTCCATTTGCTCAGGCCCCAAAACTAGATCTCATCCATATTTATTTCCCTCTGTCACCTCCCACATCAGTTCATCATCAAGTTCTGACTGTCCTGCCTCCAAAATACAGTCTGTGTTTCCACTCCGCTCCATCCTGACCTAATCTAAACGCCCATCATCTCTGACTTGAACCCCCTGTGTTAGCCTCCTAGGGAGTCTCTCTGCCTGTACTCTTGCCCCATCCCAGTCCATTTTCATCAGAGAAATCATTGTAGGTTTGACAGTGGTTATCATTGTAGGCTTGACTATTTCTTGTCACAGTTTTCATGAGAAAGGGAGGCTTTTTCTAATTTGCACCAAGGTAGATTTGCATTTAGGCTAGCATTTTTATGCCTTTCCCTTCTCTGATGCATCAAGGTCTTTTTCTGTCTAGGCCCCAGCTTTTCTTTCAAATATTTCAGACTTAAAGAAGTCAAACAAAAAACTACCATATAACCTTTGCGCCTAGGGAGTCTCTCTGCCTGTGCTCTTGCCCCATCCTAGTCCATTTTCTTCTTGCTTCAGCTTCAGTCTTTCCAATGAATATTTAGGATTGATTTCCTTTAGGACTGACTGGTTTGAACTCCTTGCAGTCCAAGGGACTCTCAAGAGTCTTCTCCAACACCACAGTTCCAAAGCATTAATTCTTCGGCATTCAGCCTTCTTTATGGTCCAGCTCTCACATCCATACATGACTACTGGAAAAACCATAGCTTTGACTAGATGGACCTTTGTCAGCAAAATAATGTCTCTGCTTTTTAATACACTGCCTAAGTTTGTCATAGCTTTTCTTCCAAGGAGCAAGTGTCTTTTAATTTCATGGCTGCAGTCAACATCTGCAGTGATTTTTAAGCCCAAGAAAATAGTCTGTCACTGTTTCCATCGTTTCCCCATCTATTTGCCATGTAGTGATGGGACCAGATCCCATGATCTTAGATTTTTTAACGTTGAGTTTTAAGCCCACTTTTTCACTTTCCTCTTTCACCTTCATCAAGAGGCTCTTGAGTTCCTCTTCGCTTTCTGCCATAAGGGTGGTGTTATCTGCATATCTGAGGTTATTGACATTTCTCATGGCAATCTTGATTCCAGCTTGTGCTTCATCCAGCCGGCGTTTTGCATGAGGTACTCTGCATATAAGTTAAATAAGCAAAGTGACAATATACAGCCTTGATGTACTCCTTTCTCAATTTGAAACCAGTTCATTGTTCCATGTCTGTTTCTGACTGTTGCTTCTTGACCTGCATACAGGTTTCTCAGAAGGCAGGTAGGGGGTCTGGTATTCCCATCTCTTTAAGAATTTTCCAGTTTGTGGTGATCCACACAGTTAAAGGCTTTAGCACAGTCAGTGAAGCAGAAATAGGTGTTTTTCTGGAATTCTCTTGATTTTTCTATGATCTGACGGATGTTGGCAATTTGATCTCTGGTTCCTCTGCCTTTTCTGAATCCAGCTTGAACATCTGGAAGTTCTTGGTTCACATACTGTTGAAGCCTGGCTTGGGGAATTTTGAGTATTACTTTGCTAGCATGTGAGATGAGTGCACTTGTGCAGTAGTTTGAACATTCTTTGGTATTGGAATGAAAACTGACCTTTTCCAGCCCTGTGTCCATTGCTGAGTTTTCCAAATCTGCTGGCATACTGAGTGCAGCATTTCAACAGCATCCATCTTTGAAAGGATTGGAAATAGCTCAGCTGGAATTCCATCACCTCCACTAGCTTTGTTCATAGTGAGGCTTCCTAAGGCCCACATGTCAAGTTACCTTTGGTTTTAGTCTGTTGACCCAGCTGTTGATAATTTATAAGCCTGGTTTGCTTAATTTAGTCAACAGTTTTCAAGCTTTTCCCACAGTTGCTCTACTGAAACATTTAAAGTAAATGACACTTTATTCCATTGTACTGAGTAGCCATGACTAAAAACTAAGTTTCTATAAACCTATCCAGAAACCAGAAAAACCTTTGGCAGTGTGAATCATCGCTGATGTAGTTTGATTCTCCTTGGCTTTTATTTACTGTCTTGAGGAGGGGTGCACCTGTAACTGCACGCTAGTGTAAGGCGTGTCAGGCGTGCAGAACACGGAGTGGACAGTCCCGGCCCTGTGAGAGGTTGTCTAACTTAACCTCCCTTTTCTGTTGGCAGTGCACGACTTGATTTTCTGGCGAGATGTGAAGAAAACTGGCTTTGTCTTTGGCACCACACTGATCATGCTGCTGTCCCTGGCAGCTTTCAGTGTCATCAGTGTGGTTTCTTACCTCATCCTGGCTCTTCTGTCTGTCACCATCAGCTTCAGGGTCTACAAGTCTGTCATCCAAGCTGTACAGAAATCAGAAGAAGGCCATCCATTCAAGTGAGTTCAAGTATCATAAGTAATGCTCTACAACTTAGGAAAGGGTTTGCAGAGGCTGGTCAGATTCAAATCAGACCTGATTAGAAATCAGGAATTATAGGGCCTAATGCAGCTAATCAGTGGCATGAAACGTCAGCTTGAGACTCCTTTATGAAGTGACCAAGTTAGGCACCGGGAACTTCTTTGACAAACTAGAGGTTCACCTAAAAGGACTGTCTGAATTCCTGGGCAGGGTCGTCCTGTAGAGCAAGCAGGGCATCTGGACAGTGCTCAGTGAAAGGGGGTCCCAGGTACATGTTTAAGCCCCACATAGTTAATACTTAAAACAGCCTTGGAATGTTGTCGTTGAGGATGCATTCTTGGCAATATCAGAACTCAGTGTGTATATTCTTGGTTTTATCTCTCCTTTAGTTACCTTAATACCAGGGGCAAGTCATGATGAAGTCAGTAGGTCATGCATTTGTAGAATCCAGTTGCTAGCTTTTCCAACTGTGCTATGATTTAACAAATGTTTTCTCACCCCTTTCCTCTTGAAAGTCTTGGCCTGTAAAAAGTTTTAACATCAACAAATGGCAGTATTATTTTCAAATAGCAGGTTTTTAAAACCCCTTCTCGTGGAAAAAGAAGTATTTCTGTGGTCTCTCAGAACTATAACAGAATAGTGTCTGACTGCAGCTTTGGTCCTTGTCTTTTCTCCTGGTGAAAATAGAAGGAATGATTTAAGCTCTATGTGGCATGTTAAAAATTACTTGCAAATTGGTTTTAACAAATCAGTAGTTGTTGATTGATTGAGTGGATAAATTTTA